>NC_092335.1:412290000-412890000 GCF_046630445.1 Rutidosis leptorrhynchoides
GATGAGTTTCTAATAGAACGAGATGATTCACAGGCTATAACGTCATCATATGCCATGTTACACGACTCTTATATTCTACCTAATCTCTAAACATATCGAGAACATATCTTCCTGATAGTTCTATCTTTCCCGGATATTCTGGTAATTTGACAAATCAAATCGTGCTAATACGTTCCTCTCTGCTTAGAATATTATAGTCATTCGAAACTCTATACCTACAAATTCTGGACCATAACTCGCTTTACTAGAGGTCGAGCGGAGAATAAAAAGGCAAAGAGCTCCAAAATATAAGAGAAAATATAAAGCCCAATAGCAACACGGAGGTTACAAACCGTGGATATTAATACGAATAGCAATATAAAAACACGGTAGAATTAAGAATAGTATCACCCCAAGGTAATAGTAAAAGTAAACAGATTTTTCTGGTGGAAGATTAAAAAGAAGGATGACAGAAATGATAATTAGAAAAATATCAAGGATTAGAACTGAATTAAGCATTTTCACAATCTTTTGGATGTATGAATTAAGAAAGAAAGTATAGGAATTGTGAAATAATGGAACGTAAAAAGTTTAATTTATAATGGAAATATCAGGCAGAGTAATCGAGGCAGATCATCGTATTTAATTATAGATATCTTAATTTCCTTACTCGCCGAAGAATCAAATCTTTTTGATTTCGAAGATTTTCTTTAAATCCCTTGAAATCCGGAATTCAACCAAGACAACGTCAAAAGTTAAGACGAACCTTATTTTCCTAAATTCAACCATGACTAGTCAAAAAGTTATGATGAAACTTATCTTTCTCATTTCACTCTTTGGTGATAGCTTCATTCGTACTTTCTGAATAATCGAATTATCTTATCTTTATTACTCACTGGTGATAAAGCTCTAGATTCCAACTCGTATGAGTCATGAAAACATATTTATTGTTAGCAATGACCATCCCAATCAAATTTCAGGACGAAATTTCTTTAAAGGATAAGTACTGTGACGACCCGAAAATTTACGACTAAATTTAAACTTACTCTTTAAATGATTTCAACACGATAAGCAAAGTCTGTTAAGTTGAGTCTCAAAATGTTTGAACTGTTTTTCATGAATGCATTTGACCTTGACTATTTTCGACGATTCACGAACATTTATTTATAAATAAATATGTATGTATATATGTGTATATATATATTTATATAAATGTCAGTATGTATAATAATTTAAATTTATAAAATATAATGTAAACATTAGAGATAAGTATGAAAAATAAGACACAAAATAAATAAGTATAATCTAAAATGAAATTGTATATATATGGTTTCTATTAATAAATATTACATTGAAATATATATATATATATATATATATATATATATATAAATGATATGTATTCAAATATGTTACTACATAAGATAAGTATTACATAACTAATAATATGTAATATTAATATTATAAGTTTAATTATGAGTTAAATTATAAGTTGTTATAGTAATATTATTATTATCAATATTAATATCAAAATTAGTATTATTGATATTATTATATATATATAGATATAGATATAGATATGAAATTTGTTATATATAAATTGTTATAGTATTACTATTACTAATATTATTGTATTATTATAATTAGTATTATTATTATTATTATTAATAATATTATTGTTGCAAATTTTATGGTTATTATTATTACTATCATTAATAATATTATTATTATTATTATTACTAGTATATTATTATAAAATTTTATTATTTTTATTTATAATATTAAGAGTATTAATATTATAGTCTTAATTATTAATGAGATTGATTATATTATATAAATACAAATATAGATATATACAGATATATTATATAGATAGATATATACAGATTATATTATAGATATATACGGATATATATATATATATATATATATATATATATATATATATATATATATATATATATACACACACACACATATATATACATATTTTGAATCAAATCATATCACTTTCAACTTTACAATTTTTTCTTCATTCTCTTCTGTACGACCTGTGATTCATCCGATTCAATCACTCCCTTAATTTCTGCTACAATCATTCAATCACTTATATCATTCACTTATAGATTCCTTGCTGAGTAATTGGAAAATTTAAAATCGAAAATGGATTTAAAATTTAAGAAAAGCTGAACCGTTTCCCTGTTCTTAATTTTTTTAGCAAAATTTCAAATTTGAACGAGTTATCAAAATTCATAAATGTCATTGTGTTAGGAATCAACCATTCGAACTATCTGTAAGTTTTCAGGCTTTAATTCTTCCAATTAATCATGAATTTTAAGGTCAAACCTTAATTTCAAAAAGTCAACTAATTTGTTCATCACAAAAATTCGGAATCATTTTGATGTTTCGTGAGCAATTGATGATTTCAATAGTTTATAGGATTGATTTAACATTTATTTCATGTTGAACTCATGAACTAAAACTTCCTAAAACTCGAAATCTTTATTTTTTTTATTTTTATTTTTTGTTAACCGCGACTGCAGCAGGAAGGTTTTTTTTTAATTTGTTATATTTTTTTTGTTGTTGTTGTTTCTGTTAATTCACACAAGTCGTCCTTGACTCAATTTAGAAGGTAAAACTGAAATTGAAAGGGTTGAGCTAGTCACTGTCGATTGGTGTTTGATGGAGAAGATGAAGAATAGGGAACAAGAAAAAAGAGTTTATAAATAATTAGGATAGGAGTATTGCAGAAAAACAAAAATGGATGAATGGCTTAGTGTTGGTGCGGGTGAACGGGTGGTCACGGGTTCGAGTCCCGGCATGGACAGTTTTTTTTAGAACTCATTTCAATTAAGGTAGCCTTTGTTTTTAGTTATAGTTTCATTATTATTATTATTATATTATTATTATTGTTATTATTATTATTATCATTTTCATTATGATTATTATAATTATTGTTATTGCCAATATAAATTATTATTATTATGATAGAAATTTATGATATGATTATTATTATTATCATATTAGTTAATAATAAGTAATATCACTAAATATTATTAGTTTTATTATTAAGTAATAGTATTATTATTATTTGTATTACTATTATTATGTATTATAAATATCTTTTATTAATATTACTATCAATATAACTATTGTTATTATTAGTACTATAATTATTTTATAACTTATTATCATAATCATCAATTTTATTATTGTTATCATTAAAATTATCAGTATTATTACTATTAGTAATATCAATATCATCATTATTAAAAGTATTATGATTATGAAAATAAATTTTTTTAAAGATATTATTATTAAGATTATAAGTATATATATATAAATTTATGGATTTAAAAACAACAGGTAAAATTATGATTTAAATGAATTACTAATTAGTAATATTATTATCATCAATATTATTACTAACACTACCATTAATAATAATTAGTACTATCATTATACTTATCATTTTTATTATTATCAATATCATTATTATTAATAAAATAACTATCAGATATATGAAACTATATGTAGTACACATAACATAACCAAATTTAATATTTTTATATACAAAAAAAGAATATGCGAGACATACATATATATATATATATATATATATATATATATATATATATATATATATATATATCTTAATGATTTAATTAATAAATTATAAATATAAACTTATTCAATTACAGTTACGTGTATTAATATAGACACAAATGATATAGGTTCGTGAATCCGAGGCCAACCCTGCATTGTCAAATGTCGTCATATGTATTTTTACTACAAAATACAGTATGGTGAGTTTCATTTGCTTCCTTTTTAAATGCTTTTGCAATATATATTTTTGGGACTGAGAATACATGCGCTGCTTTTATAAATGTTTTACGAAATAGACACAAGTAATCGAAACTACATTCTATGGCTGGATTATTAAACCGAATATGCCCCTTTTTAGTCTGGTAATCTAAGAATTAGGGAACAGACACCCTAATTGACGCGAATCCTAAAGATATATCTATTGGGCCCAACAAGCCCCATCCAAAATACCGGATGCTTTAGTACTTCAAATTTATCATGTCCGAAGGGAGTCCCGAAATGATGGGGATATTCTATATGCATCTTGTTAAGGTCGGTTACCAGATGTTCAAACCATATGAATGATTTTTGTCTCTATGCATGGGACGTATATTTATGAGAACTGGAAATGAAATTCTCATGGTCTATTAAAATGATGGAAATGATTATTTATGTTAAACTAATGAACTCACCAACCTTTTGGTTGACACTTTAAAGCATGTTTATTCTCTGGTATGAAAGAAATCTCCCGCTGTGCATTTGCTCATTTTAGAGATATTACTTGGAGTCATTAATGGCATATTTCAAAAGACGTTGCATTCGAGTCGTTGAGTTCATCAAGATTATTATTAAGTCAATTATAGTTGGATATATTATGAAATGGTATGCATGCCGTCAACTTTCGATGTAATGAAAGTATGTCTTTTAAAAACGAATGCAATGTTTGTAAAATGTATCATATAGAGGTCAAGTACCTCGCGATGTAACCAAATGTAATGTATTCTTCCAGATGGATTAGGACGGGTCCTTTCAGTTGTTGCCTCAAATAATAGAGCCGAAAGACATTGACAAAAAGAACTCAAAAGGCAGGCTAGGTGGGAGTTGTTGTGCAAGCAAAGAGCCAACCACCCGTAACAAACCAAATACCAATCATGCACCTTTACGATTGACATCCCCGTATATAAGTAAGTACGGAGTAATTGTTATTTATTTCCCTAAAATGTCATTCCCGCTTGACTTAATTAAGCCCTTGGTCCCTAAAGTATTTTTGTTTCATCCTTGTCCCTAAAGTATTTTTGTTTCATCCTAACCCTTAAAGTAATGATATGGTTTCATTTAGGTCCCCATGGTTAACCATCGTTAACTCAATCCGTTAACTGGGACCTAAATGAAACCATATCATAACTTTAAGGGTTAGGATGAAACAAAAATACTTTAGGGGCAAGGATGAAAAAAAGATAAAACTTTAGGAACCAAGGGCTTAATTAAGTCTTAATTTATAAATATAGCTAGCTGCAACATAATATGGTAAATTACGGCCCATTACTATTAGGTTCCTAGATTGAAAATAAAGAACCCATATAAATATTGATGAACATGATATTCAACATGTTTGACTTTAAGGGTCAGCATAATTAAATGATTAAGCATATAAAAAAGCTCTCTACAACACTCTGATTCTACACATTTTGAGAACAACTAAAAAACAACACCAAAAATCAACTGAAAACGTTCAAGGACAAAAAATGATATAATTATGAAGCTTGATGTTAAAAGTCAAAATACCTGGACGGACTTAAGAGAAAATAGAGCAATCCCGATGCTGCAGTGTTGGGTAATCTTGAAAGCCCATTATTCTTGGAGTCCATTAATGATAGAGTGAGCCGCAGCAGCCCATGTTGAATTAAAAGAATGAAGCAGTCCATGTGGAAGTCCAAGTATTAGAAGGAAGAGGTCAGACTCAATTTGCATTGGATAACTGGTTATGCGTGTGATTTTAATTAAGTCTATATATTTAAGGAGTATTTATTCATGTTATTTGTTACTTAGATTAGTTAGAAAAGAAAATGTGTTGGTAGTTGGTTTCAAATAATGGAACGTGGCTATATGCATGTAGTCAATTAGTTTTAGATTTACTTGTTAATTACTAGAAGCAATTTGTTAGTTGAGTAGTGGGAACGTGACTTTAGGTCCTACTTTCATGCATGTATATTGGCTATATAAGCCTCAGTAGAATTTTAGTAAAAGGTGCACAGAAGTATTCAAAATGTACTCATTAAGTATTTGCGTGTCTCACAAATTAATCTTTAATTTGTGTATTGTAGTTATGTTTTAGTATTTGGCATGAATGTAAGCAAGAAGGAACATATATGTTCTAACAATTGGTATCAGAGCAGGGAGTAAGTTCTGGTGCCTAGCAAGATAGAAAGCAGCAAGATGAAGAATGCGTAGGAGATAAACGCATCAAGCAGTAGCAGGGATGATCACTATTGCTTTGATCATCAGAAAAGCAGAAGAAAAGTAGGCAGCAAACTGATCAAAGCAGGAAGATCGGATGAAGCAGTAATAGCAGTGGTTGATTTGTGAAAAAAAATCAACAAGAAGGAAGCAGTTTAGCAGAGCAGATTATCAGCATATAATGGTACCAGCAGTTAATGCATCGATGCATCAGGTGATCACCATTAGCGATCAAAATCAAGTAGCATGTAGCTTGCAGCAGTATTGGTCATAATTTCTGATCAAGAAAAAAAAAAGCAGTGGCAGTAAGCATGTCAATGAAAAGCAGTAGAAAATTGTGCAGCAGAAAAGCACAATAGAAGTACGGAGTAGCAAGGTTGGTCAGAAGAAGTGAGTGACCAGAAGCAGTCAGAAATTTCTCGTAGCAAGTAGCGAGAAAGCAATCGCAAGTCGTATCAAGTCGAAAGAGGTTCGGTTCAAGATTACGAGGGTGAATGTTAGGTAATCTTGAAAGCCCATTATTCTTGAAGTCCATTAATGGTAGAGTGGGCTGCAGCAGCCCATGTTGAATTAAAAGAATGAAGCAGTCCATGTGGAAGTCCAAATATTAGAAGGAAGAGGTCAGACTCAATTTGCATTGGATAATTGGTTATGCGCGTGATTTTAATTAAGTCTATATATTTAAGGAGTATTTATTCATGTTATTTGTTACTTAGATTAGTTAGAAAAGAAAATGTGTTGGTAGTTGGTTTCAAATAATGGAACGTGGCTATATGCATGTAGTCAATTAGTTTTAGATTTACTTGTTAATTACTAGAAGCTATTTGTTAGTGGAGTAGTGGGAACGTGACTTTAGGTCCTATTTTCATGCATGTATATTGGCTATATAAGCCTCAGTAGAATTTTAGTAAAAGGTGCACAGAAGTATTCAAAATGTAGTCATTAAGTATTTGTGTGTCTCACAAATTAATCTTTAATTTGTGTATTGTAGTTATGTTTTAGTATTTGGCATGAATGTAAGCAAGAAGGAACATATATGTTCCAACATGCGGTGGGTGCTAAATGTGATGCCCTTTGACTCAGATCCAAGTTTAATTTTAGGTTCCTCATTCAGAAACCCTGATTGCATAAGCGGAAACTTGGCAGAAGACACGAAGGTAAAACCATGTTGGATCAGCAGAAGGGAAAGTTGTAAGGTATCATGCAATTATTATTCCAACTGGAAACAGAATTCCTCAGCTCCCTGAACTCAGTATACCACGAATCTGAAAACCAAACACACTTCAATAATGCTTTTGAAAACAGTAATTATGGCAAAACACACTCCCAATTTTTTTTCTTTATATAAAGTTAAAATTTTTGTTCTAAGCAGCCAGCTAACTTCTGAAACATTGAAATTAATTTTGCATTTGCCTAATTTACAAAATGGATTAACAGACATTCATGATTCTGAGAAAAAAAAACAATATAAATTGGTTAACAAAATTACTTAAGTTAAAAAAGAAGAAGAAGAACACATCAGAATCACAATTAGCAAACAACAACACCCTAGTTAACACCTAATCTAAACAACATAACATGTTCTTTTTAGTCAACTCGGCTTGACTGTATAGCAATGTTAAGTTGGTGTTTGTTTATACTTAATTTTAGGTTTAGGCTATTGCTAAAAATTTCAAAAGCTCATGAACAATTGTAGATTGAAGCGCAAAAAATAGCCAATGTAAAAAGTATGTTATTCGAATGCCTATCATTTATCATTCAATAAATTCATTAAGAAAAACATCAAACACCTGGTGAGCAACATTTTATAATAAATTCAGTTAATTAGAATAAGAACCCAAATTGCAACTGGTTTCATCGACAGATTAAATGTATAATATAATATTATTATTTTTTACTTACAGATTCAATGTAATTCATTGCACTATCTCCATCATAATGTCATGGCCTTCTATACCCTGACATCACAAATCAAGAAGTAATATTTAACTTTTATTTGTAGGTTGCATCAAAATAAATTACAAAATGGTTAGGAATTACAGAAACTTTGAAATCAATTTACCAAATAAAGATTATACAGCTCGGATTAACGTGAAAGAAACATACATATTCACAAAATTGATAGAAGCGATTTAAGTTGGAGATAAGCGACGCTTGTTTCTACAGTTTGACGGTGCTGATAGTTTGATGGCGGCTGTAGACATTTGTGTGATGTTGAGGATTCAGAATTGCATCGATGAAAATGAACGCTGATGGGGTTTTTTAAGGATTGACTTGTGATTTTTGAAACCCTAATCTTTTGATAGCGATTTTTAGAGGATGAACGATGCAAATTGTTTGATAGCGATTTTGACAGGATAATCATCAGTCTTTCTTGTGGTGGATTGAGAGTGATTGTTATCAAACCCTAATTTTCACTGGAATGCAAACCCCGTATATTCTCTTTAGATGGACACGTGGTATTTTCATGTAATTAGTAGATTTAATCAACTTTTAATTAGAAAATTAGGATGATTAATAAGTGGATTAGAAGGGGACACATGGATTTATGTTACCGATTTATGTATGTAGATAGATATATTCATACTCAGACACACACCTACACAATCACAAACCCACTTCACCTTCGCCATGTTTCTGTTTTCGATGATAACCATCGACCATCACTGTTAACCATTGACCCTAACCAAACCACCTTCATCTTTCATCCGCCACCATCAACACCCTCAAAATCCACCACAACCGTTACCATTTAAAAGGTTAATGAGACCCGTCTGTTTGGATTCATTGAACAACCACCTTATCACCACTCACTCTACCGTCGACCACCACCACCTACAGTGCACCACCATGCTAAACCATTGCTTAATGCTTCTGTTTATCGATTTGTGATCAACCACCACCATGAACAAAACCATTCAAACACCAACACCATTCTTTTGTTTTTCTGTTTCAACCCATAACCATCACCTTTATTTTTATTTTTCGTTTTGCTGTATCATCCCAACCACACCCATATCGCCACCATCAACAATCACTACATCTCTCTCTCTCCCTCTCTCTCTACTAATTATGCCCGATCGAAACCACCATCATTGAGTTCTACTACCATTTTCCTATTACTGTTGAGGTTATTTGAAGACCAAGAACACCACCTCCGAACCACCATACAACCACCACTATCACCACCCAACAAAACCCATGAAACCTGCAAAAATTTGTTGATCATTGTTGTTCTGTCGACACCCAAAACACAGCTTAAAAACTGCTACCTGCTACTAATTTGCTGCCAGCTCTTGTCCCCTACTAAACGAAAGTGTAACGATGATGATGATTAATAAAAGATGAAAACAATGAAAAAGTGGTTACACGTGCACTCCTTTTCTTTATTCCTTCCTTTCGTTTTTTTCAGCCGACAAGAAAACTTATTCAATGTATGGACTAGATAATCTTTTCTTGGGCCGAGTTTTCTATTCTCTTTTGGGCTTATTTATTTAGTGGGTTTGGGATATAGGAAATTGGGCTCCAATATTTAATCCACTTTGTATCATGAGGTTGATTTGATAATGAGAATGATGACAATTAGGACATGATAATGATGATACGATTAATATGATGAATGATGAATCGAAACAGTTTTCTTTTAAACGGTTTACTGGAAGGAAGATGTGTGAGGTTGATAATGAAAATGATAAATGACGATGATGATGGTAGAAGAAAATAGAAACAAAGTTAAAATGGGTTAATTATATTTGAAAATGAAAATGAATCAAAAAAAGTAGGCTAGCTCAGCTGGTCTAAGGGAGTGTCGTGTTAGCGAGAGGTCGCGGGTTCGAGCCCGGAGGGTGGCGTTATTTTTTTTTTAAAGCTTAGTTTATTTATTCTTATTATTATTATTTATTCTTATTCTAAACCTTATTCATCTGCTTGTTCCAACCGCCAACCATCTCGGAGTAATAGAAGAAGTCAATGAGCTTCGCGCCCGAGTAGTGACTTTAGAGAATATGATGCACAACTTGCAGGCATCACAAGCATTAACAATACCATCAGCGTCAGCACCAGCAATACTAGTACCACCAACAACAACATCCGCATCCCAAGCCTCAACTTCATAATCTGTCCCACGAGCATCAACATCATACGCACCGTAGATACCAAGGAGTACCAACAACAATGAATGATGAAGTATTGATTCATAACTCCATTGGAGAAATATTCTGTGAAGAATATGTGATTTCTAAAAGTTTTAGAGATTACTTATTCTAGTACTAACCGAAAACCAGATGAGATTAATATTATATTAACTCATTAAATCCATGATTACATCTAAAGAAAATATATATGTAGGTATATTTTCATAAAGAATGTAATTAAAAATTCTTTTGTACAAACTGTTAATAGTGAGAATATTTTAACGGGTAGGTAATACCCGAGAAATATTTAGATTTCATATTAACATGTTATACTGTACATTCTTCAATTCTGATTCAACAGTCATTAACTATCCTATTTGCATCCACAAAATATATGTATCCGTTCACCGAAGAACAAACATTTTCATTCAATTACATATTCTGATTTTGACAAATCAGAATCCAAGTCAAGATTTGATAAGTGGCATAATGAAGAAAATAATGGACAAAATAAAATTTATTAGTAACCAATTAATTAACTACGTAAAATTTTAAATCTATACTAACCAAATCCTAGCTAACTGTTCCTATACCCGTTATGACTATTTCCTTATTACATTTTATTTATTGTCATTTTAATTATCACAATTAATTATCGCAATTTTAATACTCGCAATTTTATTTATCGTCATTTAAATACTGCTATTTATTTTACGCACTTTATTTATCGTCATATAAATACTGTTATTTATTTTACACACTTTAAATATCGTCGGATAAATCGGGACACATGTACACAATACGTCGATTAATTCTAAGATTATATATTGGACTATTGGACTATTGGACTATTAACGTTGGACTACTAACCTTGGACAATTAAAAAGTATTAAAAGACTAAGAAATATTAATTATAAAACATTTTGATTTAAAATATCGTTAATAAGTTACATCTTCTACAGTTAAACATTTCTTCAAGTTTTCCACTTGATTTCATCTTAAACATCATATGTATTTTGACAATTATAATCTGCATTCAAACCCTTCAAAATTCTTAAAACAACTCGGATTAATAACCAATGATTCAGATATGAGAATGCTGATAAAGAAGCAAAAGCTATAGATGGTCTTAATGACCAGAAGCTTGATACTAAAGAATGGTGTGTTGAAAGAGCTCAGATTGGAACTGAAAAATGGATTGAATAAACCATGAAGGAGGTTATGGACAAATCACAAGAACTAAACATGTACTTACCGAATCCAGATGATTCAATATCTGATGAAATCTTTAGCGAATACCTTGTTCCTTATGTAATCTAAAATCTTGCGGAAAAATTTTCTTCATCATCTTTCAAGCTTAGAAATTCTAAGATATCATCGTATCTTTTGTTATAAATATCTTCGATATTTCTGAAGATACCTTCATAAATATCTTTGTCCGAAATTCTCTATCTCCTCGTGCTATCAATGTTACATCATAAAAGAAACTGTCTTAGTTTCTATCATTCTGTAAAAATTTGAGTTTAAATTATGAATGATTCCTGGAGAAGTGTTGGGAATGGAAAACATGAGTTAGTATAATATAATGACGCCTGACCAACATGGTTATATTACAGTAAGTCATGTTGAATTTCTAATGGAACGTGATGATGGTACACAGATCATACCCTCATCATGTGCCATGTTACATAACTCTTTCATTCTACTTAACCTCCGAACATATCAAGAAAATATATTCTTGATAGTTCTATCTTCTATGATTCAGGTAATTTAACAAATCAAATCGTGCTATTACGTTCCTTCCTGCTTAGAACATTTTGATCGATCGAAACTTCATACCTACGAATTCTGGACCATTATTCGCTTGACTTGAAGTTGGGAGGAGAAAAAAAAGCATGGAACTCCGAAATATAAGGGAAAATATACAGCCCTACAACAACACAGAAATTACAAACCGTGTATATCAATGCGTATAGCAATGTAAAGACACGGGAGAATGAAAAACACTATAACCCCAAGGTAATAGTAGAAGTAAATAGATTACTCTGGTGGAAGATGAAAAAGAAGAATGACGGATGCGATATTTAGGAAAATATCAAGGATCAGAACTGGATTAAGCATTTTCACAATCTTTTGAAAGTATGAAATGAGGAAGAAAGTATAGGAGTGGTGAAAATAATGGAACGGAAGAGAATAATTTATAGTGGAAATATCAGACAAAGAAATCAAGGCAGGTTATCGCATTTAATCAAAATTTCTTTAATCAGATCTTTTACGGATTTCAAAGATTTTCTTTAAATTCCTTGAATTCTGAAAATCAACCGTGACTACTTCAAAAGTTAAGACGAATCTTTAATTTCTTTCATTTCACTCTTTTGTGATAGCTTCTCTCATACGCCTCGATTAATCGCATTATTTTATCCGTATTGTTCAACGGTGATAAAACTCTAATTTTTCAACTCATATTCGTCATGAAAACATTCTTATTGTTAGCCATAACAACCTCGAACAAATTTCGGGATGAAATTTCTTTAACGGGTAGGTACTATGATGACCCGAAAAATTTCGACTAATTTTAAATAAACTCTCGATACGATTTAATATTTTTGACACGAAAAACAAAGTCTGTTAGGTTGAGTCTCAAACATTTTGAATTGTTTCATATATTCATTTAACCTCGACCAGTTTCGACGATTCACGAACAATTAATTGTAAATAGATATGTGTGTGTATATATATATATACATATAAATGGTAATTGAAAATATAATTTGAAATATTATATGTATTTCTATTAAAAATTTAATTATGTAAAATAAAATAAAAATAGGATATTATAATAATTATTATTTAAAACATATCTATATATAAATAAAGTATATTAAAAATAAATATTAAATAATTGTAATACTCATTTAATCTTTCGATCGATATTAAACAAGTTTAATACGAACTTATATGATTTTAAAATAAACGGTGATCCAAAAATAAGTTATATAATTTATAGGCTTATTAAATATGCATTTAGGAGCAATTTGTTAAATTTTAATTTTTTTTATATATTTTATCTAGGATCGAGCGCGGATAGTGATTTAATTTTTATTTAATAATTTTAAAGAATTAATGATCGATTTTTATATCATAATGATTGAAATAAATAAAGTTAATTACTGTAAAAATTTGAGATTTTTCTGATGACTTTTATTCGTCACTAATTAACAACGGAGTACGAAATTCAGTTCGTAAAAGATGACGGCTAATATATTCACACGTTTATATTTTAAATTATATTATTAATATTATTAAATATATATTTCGGATCTCAATTGATTTCGTTAATTGAATCAACTCAATATTATTAAAGTGTATTACTGTATCCTTTTAACTCTATTATGCTAATGATTTGTTTATGCATCTGTTTCGTTACTGTACAACATTCAACTCATCACCTTTATTAAATTGTTCCATCTTTCCACTTAAATATATCAACCCATCTATTCTCTATACATATGTAATAATATATATACATCTATATATGCATACTCAGACACACACCTACACAATCACAAACCCACTTCACCTTCGCCATGTTTCTGTTTTAAATGATAACCATCGACCATCACTGTTAACCATTGACCCTAACCAAACCACCTTCATCTTCCATCCGTCACCATCAACACCCTCAAAATCTACCACAACCGTCACCCTTTAAAAGGTTAATGAGACTCGTCTGTTTGGATTCGTTGAACAACCACCTTATCACCACTCACTCTACCGTCGACCACCACCACCTACAGTGCACCACCATGCCAAACCATTGCTTAATGCTTCTGTTTATCTATTTGTGATCAACCACCACCATGAACAAACCCATTCGAACACGAACACCATTCATTTGTTTTTGCAACCCATAACCATCACCTTTATTTTTATTTTTCATTTTGCTGTATCATCCCAACCACACCCATATCACCACCATCGACAATCACTACATCTCTCTCTCCCTCTCTCTCTACTAATTGTGCCCGATCAAAACCACCATCATTGAGTTCTACTACCATTTTCCTATTACTGTTGAGGTTATTTGAAGACCAAGAACACCACCTCCGAACCACCATACAACCACCACTATCACCACCCAACAAAACCCATGAAACCTGCAACAATTTGTTAATCGTTGCTGTTTTATCGACACCCAAAACACAACTTAAAAAACTGCTACCTGCTACTAATTTGCTGCTAGCTCTTGTCTCCTGCTAAACGAAAGTGTAACGATGATGATGATTAATAAAAGATGAAAACAATGAAAAAGTGGTTACACGTGCACTCATTTTCTTTATTCCTTCCTTTCGTTTTTTTCCCAACCGACAAGAAAACTTATTCAATATATGGACTAGATAATCTTTTCTTGGACCGAGTTTTCTATTCTCTTTTGGGCTTATTTATTTAGTGGGTTTGGGATATAGGAAATTGGGCTCCAATATTTAATCCACTTTGTATCATGAGGTTGATTTCATAATGAAAATGATGACAATTAGGATGTGATAATGATGATAGGGTGAATATGATGAATGATGAATCGAAACAGTTTTCTTTTAAACGGTTTACTGGAAGGAAGATGTGTGAGGTTGATAATGAAAATGATAAATGACGATGATGATGGTAGAAGAAAATAGAAACAAAGTTAAAACGGGTTAATTATATTTGGAAATGGAAATGAATCAAAAAAGTAGGCTATTATTATTATTAATATTATTATTAGTATTATCATTAAAATTATCATTTTTAAAATTATTATTATTAAAAAAAGTATTTTTATTAAAATTATTATTTTTATTATCATATTATTATCATTAAAAACTATCATTACTATTATTATTAGAATTATCAATATTTTTATTATTATTAGCATTATTATTAATTTTTTAAACATTAATATTATTAATACTATTATTATTATTATTAGTATTAGTATTAGTATTATTAATATTATTATCAAAAACAACTTTTTACTTATTATTATTGATATTATTTTACCAAATAAATATTAGTTATATAAAAATATATTTAATAACATAACTATATTAATATTTTATAATATTTACTAACTATTTATCTAAAGTATATAAAATAAATATAGTTAATTAAGTTATTAATGAAACATATAATTTACTAAAATAATAATTAATAAGAATATATAAATTTGTTCGATTACCATTATATGTATTAATATATATAAATGATATAGGTTCGTGAATTTGAGGTCAACCCTGCATTGTTCAGTTCCGTCGT
This sequence comes from Rutidosis leptorrhynchoides, assembly GCF_046630445.1. Classification (NCBI taxonomy): domain Eukaryota; kingdom Viridiplantae; phylum Streptophyta; class Magnoliopsida; order Asterales; family Asteraceae; genus Rutidosis; species Rutidosis leptorrhynchoides. Next base: position 412,305,447 of record NC_092335.1, read on the forward strand.
ATGCATATTTTACTACAAATATCGTATCGTGAGTTTTATTTGCTCCCTTTTTAAATGCTTTTGCAATATATATTTTTGGGACTGAGAATACATGCGTTGCTTTTATAAATGTTTGACGAAATAGACACAAGTACTCAAAACTACATTCTATGGTTGGATTATTAGACCGAATATCGCCCCCTTTTAGCTTGGTAGCCTAAGAATTAGGGAAATGGCCCCTAATTGACGCGAATCCTAAAGATAGATCTATTGGGCCCAACAAGCCCCATCCGGGTTACGAATGCTTTAGTACTTCGATTTATCATATCCGATGAGAGTCCCGGAATGATGGGGATATTCTATATGCATCTTATTAATATCGGTTACTAGGTGTTCATCATATGAATGGATTTTATAGTGATCAGATTGCGAAATGCCTGTGTCACAGAAAAACGAAAATCTTGTGGTCTATTAAAATTATGAAATGATTATTTGTGATAAACTAATGAACTCACCAACCTTTGGTTGACACTTTTAAGCATGTTTATTCACAGGTATGAAAGAAATCTTCCGCTGTGCATTTACTCATTTTAAAGATATTACTTGGAGTCATTCATGGCATATTTTAAACGACGTTGCCTTCAAGTCATTCGAGTTCAAGAAGATTGTTAATAGATAAATGACATATTAGTCAATTATATTTGGGAAACATGATAATATCATTGGTATGCATATTTGTAAACTTTAGTTGAAATGAAAGTTTGTCTTTTAAAAGAATGCAATGTTTGTAAAACGTATCATATAGAGGTCAGTACCTCGCAATGGGACCAAATATTGATGTATTCGTCCATATGGATTTGGACGGGTCGTTACAATAAAAATTAGTTTTAAATAATTTATATATAATTCTATCTAGGACGAATATTTAGTGGTGGTATCGGATGAGTTAGAAACAACTAGAGAGCAATCATGTTGGGTTACGTACATCAAAGTATGAGGTCGGGTAACTCGTTCTTCCGGGTAGCCCGAACAGGAAAAACTTTTAACCTTTTTTATCATATACTCTCTCTGTCTCATTCCAATAGTACAGTTTTGACTTTTAAGGTCTTTTTTGCTCACCTTTGACCTAAAATAACTTTATTTGTGTTATATATTATTTGATAAAAATTATACTAATGAAAACACATTTAAATATTAATTCATTCATATAAATTTCATCGAATAATATATAACACAAACATAAATATTTTGAGTCAAAGTTTAATACAAAAGACTTTGAAAAATGAAAGTGGACTATTGGAATGAGACATCGGGAGTATATCTTATGCTTAACAAAGAAAGATAATAGCAATGCTAGTGAACTCATATTCATATTCCATATGTAACTCAACAAATATATCAAAGTTAACGTCCAAATATAAGTAAAATGTATTGTATTTATTCCTACAAATTGTATTTTATTGTATTCATTTAATAAAATCAGTGATGGTATGAGTCGTCTAGTTTGACTATGGTTTAAACACCTAAAAATATTATGTTGTGTTATTTAAATTTTTAACAAGGGGCATATTTTCAACCATCATGCACTGGACGTTCAAATTCTTAGGATCGACTCTGTAATAAGGCCTACTTTCTTATTTCGCTCGGGGCACCATTAACCTCAGAACCGACCCTGACAGTTAGAATCGGTTAAGTGTTCGACTTGGGATCATGTCACTACATTTATGTAACATCCCAGGTAACACGTTCCCCGTAGCATGATATTGTCCGCTTTGCCCGTAGGCGTACCGATTTTTCTTGGCAACCACACACGACGAGCACTTTCCCAGGAGGTCACCCATCCTGGTAGTGCTCTCGCATGAGCACGCTTAACTGCAGAGTTCTCATGGGATCTGCTGCGCTTGTGGTCCCAAAACGCGTCATGCTAGGAAAGGTCTCCACACCCTTATAAGGCATGCTTCGTTCCCCTCTCCAACCGATGTGGGACGGATGTAACACGGGTGTTACAATCCTCCCCCCTAATGGGACACAGCGTCCTCGCTGTGCACGTTTGGTCTGGACCTAGCTCTGATACCATCTGTAACATCCCAGGTAACACGTTCCCCGTAGCATGATATTGTCCGCTTTGCCCGTAGGCGCACGGATTTTTCTTGGCAACCACACACGACGAGCGCTTTCCCAGGAGGTCACCCATCCTGGTAGTGCTCTCGCATGAGCACGCTTAACTGCAGAGTTCTCATGGGATCTGCTGCGCTTGTGGTCCCAAAACGCGTCATGCTAGGAAAGGTCTCCACACCCTTATAAGGCATGCTTCGTTCCCCTCTCCAACCGATGTGGGACGGATGTAACACGGGTGTTACAATTTACACAACATTGGAGTGGACCTATATGTATTCTTGATTAGGATTTAATTATTAAACACTCGTTGTAGTTTGTTCACGGCACATGCCTTCATTATGTTTATATATACTTTGAGCCTTATTTTCTATATATTTGAAATATTTTTATTATTTGTTTTTTTGAAAAAAAAAACAATAATCTTACAATGCTCTTAAATCTCCAACTACATGATGTCATAAACATGACTTTTCCTTTGTAAAAAAAAAATTCAAAAAAAAAAAAGAAAAAGAAAAAAAGGAGAGGCCTCCTAGATGATGTCATAAAAGTTTTTCTTTTTGAATTATTTTTTAGAGCTTTTAATAATATTAGTAATTACAAATATAATACAAATAAAAAAAATAAAAAACAAAAACAAATAATAATAATAATAATAATAATAATAATAATAATAATAATAATAATAATAAATATCATGCGCATGATGCCGTTCAAAAAATTGTCAGCCTTTTTTCTATCTTTCAAAAAAATTATGTCACGATTATTTTGCGCGCCTCTTCTTTTCAAATTAGAGTGTAAATCTTATTTTCATATATTTTTTCATCTCCATCAAAAGTACATAATCCTCTTCTTCATCTAATTGAAATACAAAATAACTTTCATCGTCATCTTCATTCATCCATCAAAACCTTAGAAAAAAACCGTCAGGCCATCATCATCATTGCCTAAACTACCACTGCTTCCATCTAGGAGCCACCACCATCTTCGAGTTCAAGAACAGGCATCACCACCGCAACTGCGTGTATAATTAAGCAGATCTTTCCATCTTTCAACTGCGTGCCCCTTTAAACCTGTGCATTTGACACAAACCCTAATTTAAAACCACTGCTCCATTTCAGATTCATCGATCCAGCTTCCTTTTTCATATGCCTTTTTAGGGTTGTTTCATTCCTTCCAATTCTCTCTAAAAAGAAGGTTGGTATTTCAACGTAAGTTCTTTTGATTTGTACAGAAGACTTTTAGTTAATTGATTTCATAATGGTATAAATAAAGTTGTAATATGTTACAATATGTTATTTTTATTTCACATGAGAATTTTTAAAGTGGTGAAGATGATATGATACACACTAGGTGTTTAATTAAATGTCTAGATGTAATGTGTACAAGCACCACCATATCTTCCATCAAAATCAATTCCAACTACAGCGTGAGTATAACCATGAAGGATGAAGGTTTTGAAATTGTATTGTTTTGGTTTTTGATTTATGCATATACAAGGTGAGTATATATTCCTTCAATTTATACCGTCATTTTACTAAGCATGAGTGTATGACCTTTTTACAGATTCCTTCAATGTACTTAATGGATTGTTCTCATTCTCTTCATTTGAATGTTTTCTTTGACATCATGTTTTCAGATTATGTTATTAGATTTGTGTGATGTAAATATCTCTGATTGAATCTAACAAAGCTTTTAAATTGTAGGTTCCTGAAGGTTTGAGTAAGCATGTGGTTTCATCCAAGAAAGCTCAGTCAAACTGGTAATTTAACTTTTGTTCAAAACTCTAGCTATTGACTATGGAAGAGTATATTTGTAATTCTGTGTTGTTTGGTTGGTTTGTAACATTACATATAATTGATGAATTGAAGGTATAGCAAGCTTTTTGAGGCATTGGACAATCAAAACTGTTAAGAAAAGTGACACCGAATTATAGCAAACCGCTAGTAATAATTGAAATAACGACAGTAAAGAGACACCGAGATTTAACGTGGAAAACCCCAATAGGGTAAAAACCACGGGCAAGGAAAGATACGCTTCACTAATAAGAATAATAGGAATTACACTTCTCTCTAATTACAAGGATAAGTACTAATCTTTATATCTCTTGTAATTAGGAGACTAACACTCACAAACTCTCTATTAGACTTTTAGTATGCAAGATACACTCTTGAATTTGGGATGAATTAATAAGCTATCTACTGCCTCTATTTATAGTAAATGAATAAAGGGTTGGTAAGTCTAAAAAATGCAGAAGTCTTCATTTGAATAGTGTATCCTCAATAAACATGTGGTATTTGACCACATATACCCACTAACCATTCAACATTTCAACAATCTCCCACTTGAAGATTTGATTGAAGCCCAATAAATCTTCACACGATAATCCTTCCTTACCAATGATGTTGCTTACGTCTCTGCTAGGCCGCATGAGGAACGGTACCAAATAAACTTGTCACGATTGATTGACTTTGTTAGAAAATTGGCTACATTGTCATTAGTATGAATTTTCTGCACATCCACGGTTCCTTCTTCCACTTTCTCACGAACAAAGTGATACTGAAATCGTATATGCTTTGTCTTTGAATGAAATGCCGGATTCCTTGCAAGATGCAAGGCACTCTGGTTGTCACAAAATAGAGTGATATTCTTTTGTTTGTGTCCGAGTTCCTCCAACAACATCTTCAACCATACTGCCTCTTTAGTAGCTTGAGTAGCTGCTACATATTCTGCCTCTGTTGTTGACGTCGCCACAACTGACTGCAGTTTTGAAACCCAGCTTACTATTCCACCACAAAGTGTGAAAAAATATGCAGTGGTAGATTTACTTTTATCAATATCACCTGCATAATCTGAATCAACATACCCTTTGACTATTGGTTCCCCATAACATAATGCAACATCTAAGGTTCCCTTGATGTATTTAAGGATCCTGTTTACCGCATTCCAATGCTCTTTACCAGGATTCGCCATGTACCAACTAACTACTCCCACTGCATGTGCAATGTCTGGTCTTGTACATATCATTGCGAATAATAAACTTCCCACTGCTGATGCATACGGTATTCGAGACATCTCCTTCCTCTCGTATTCACTGCTAGGACACATAACGGAGGATAACTTGAGATTAGTAGGAAGTGGGGTTGAGATTGGCTTACTATCTTGCATATTGAAGCGCTGCAAGACTTTCTTCAAATAATTCTTTTGAGAAAGCCAAATCTTCCTATTATCTCTGTCTTGGTGAATTTGCATCCCTAAAATCTTGTTTGCGGCACCCAAGCCTTTCAAACTCCCTAGCCAATTGAGCCTTCAGCTTATTAATACGATCTTTGTTGGGGCCTGCAACCAACATGTCGTCTACATATAACAGCAAAATAACAAAATCATTGTCCCCAAACCTCTTGAAATATGCACAAGGGTCTGCATAAAGTCTGTTATATTCAAGGCTCATTATGAAAGAATCAAATCTCTTGTACCAACATATCGGTGCCTGTTTGAGACCATACAGAGATTTCTTTAACCTGCAAACCAAGTTCTTTTTTCCTTATAGTTCAAAACCTTCTGGTTGAAGCATATAAATTTCTTCTTCAAGATTTCCATGAAGAAATGCAGTTTTCACATCTAGCTGCTCTAGATGCAAATCAAATGTAGCACACATCGCTATAACTACTCGATTTGTTGTAAGTCGAACCACAGGAGAAAATATTTCATTAAAGTCCGTACCTTCTTTTTGAGCATATCCTTTAACCACCAGTCTTGCACGATACCGCTCCACTTGATCATCGCCATTTCGCTTGATCTTATACACCCATTTATTTCCAATAGGTTTTCTACCTTTCGGCAATGGCACAAGTTCCCATGTTTTATTTTTATGAAGAGCTTCAATTTCTTCCTGCATGGTTGTCATCCACTGAGATGCATCTGAATGATTTAGTGCCTCGCGAAGAGTTGTTGGCTCTCCTTCCTCTGTTAGAAGACAATATGCAACATTGCTTTCCATAATATAATCTGAGTGCCACTCTGGACGTTTCCTTTACCAATTAGAAATACGAGTCGCTGGAGCTTCATCAATGACTACTTGATTTTCATCGTGCTCTGGTACTGCTTCAGAAGAATCTTTATGAAATTCATTACCCACCTGTATCGGTATAGTTTCTTTTGAAGTGCTAACATCTTCAAGATCTTTGTCTTCTGTAAAGACAACATCTCTACTGATGACTACTTTGTGGGCAGTGGGGTCCCACAAGCGATACCCCTTAACTCCATCAGCATACCCCAAGAACAAATACTTTCTGGACTTTGGATCCAACTTTGTCGTTTCTTGAGAATTGTGCGTACACAGGACTTCCAAATACATGAAGGTCAGAATAATTAACTGGTTTTTCAGTCCACATTTCCATCGGTGATTTCAACTCAATTGCAGTTGATGGTGATCGATTTATCACGTAACAGGCAGTACTTACTGCTTCTGCCCAGAATGATTTTCCCAAGCTTGCAGTTGCCAACATCGCCCTTGTTCTATCTAACAAGGTTCTGTTCATCCGCTCTGCCACTCTGTTTTGTTGAGGAGTGTATGCTGTTGTGAACTGCCTTTTGATACCTTCTTGTTTGCAAAACTTATCAAATTCATCACCAGTGTATTCTCCTCCATTATCTGTCCTCAAACACTTGATCTTTTTACCAGATTCAAGTTCAACCCGCGCCTTGTAAACTTTGAAAACTTCAAACACATCCGCCTTTCTCTTGATTGGGTACACCCAACATCTCCTAGTGTATGAAAGGACCCATCCTAATCCATCTGGACGAAGTCCATATCGATTACAAACGATTCACAATAGTTGATTACATTACGAGGTACTTGACCTCTATATGATACATTTTACAAACATTGCATTCGTTTTTAAAAGACAAACTTTCATTACATCTACAGTTGATGACATGCATATCATTTCATAAAATATCTAACTATAATTGACTTAATAATAATCTTGATGAACGCCACGACTCGAATGCAACGTCTTTTAAAATATGTCATGAATGACTCCAAGTAATTTCTCTAATATGAGCAAATGCACAGCGGAAGATTTCTTTCATACCTGAGAATAAACATGCTTTCAAGTGTCAACCAAAAGGTTGGTGAGTTCATTAGTTTAACATAAATAATCATTTCATAATTTTAATAGACCACAAGATTTCATATTTCCATTTCTCATAAACATACGTCCCATACATAGAGACAAAAATATCATTCATATGGATTGAACACCTGGTAACCGACCTTAACAAGATGTATATAGAATATCCTCATCATTCCGGGATCCTCCTTCGGACATGATATAAATTTCGAAGTACTAAAGCATCCGGTACTTTGGATGGGGCTTGTTGGGCCCGATAGATCTATCTTTAGGATTCGCGTCAATTAGGGTGTCTGTTCCCTAATTCTTAGATTACCGGACTTAATAAAAAGGGGCATATTCGATTTCGATAATTCAACCATATAATGTAGTTTCGATTACTTGTGTCTATTTCGTAAAACTTTTATAAAAATTGCGCATGTATTCTCAGCCCAAAAATATAAAGGGTAAAAAGGCAAATGAAACTCACGCATATAAATATTGTAAAACAGTTAATAAAGCATTTGCATGTATTCTCAGCCCCAAAAATGTAAAGAGTAAAAGGGGAGCAAATGAAACTCACGCATATAAATATTGTAAAACAGTTAATAAAGCATTTGCATGTATTCTCAGCCCCAAAAATGTAAAGAGTAAAAGGGGAGTAAATGAAACTCACTCATATAAATATTGTAAAACAGTTAATAAAGCATTTGCATGTATTCTCAGCCCCAAAAATGTAAAGAGTAAAAGGGGAGCAAATGAAACTCACGCATATAAATATTGTAAAACAGTTAATAAAGCATTTGCATGTATTCTCAGCCCCAAAAATGTAAAGAGTAAAAGGGGAGCAAATGAAACTCACGCATATAAATATTGTAAAACAGTTAATAAAGCATTTGCATGTATTCTCAGCCCCAAAAATGTAAAGAGTAAAAGGGGAGCAAATGAAACTCACCATACTGTATTTTGTAGTAAAAATACATATGACGACATTGACAAGTGTAGGGTTGGCCTCGGATTCACAAACCTATTATTCAATCATGTATATTAATACATGTAATGGCAATCGAATATATATATATATATATATATATATATATATATATATATATATATATATATATATATATATATATATATATATATATATATATATATATATATATATATATATATATATATATATATATATATTATTAGTGATTTTAATTGTTATTTTATATCATGTATTTTATTAATAACTTAATTAGATATATTTATCTTTATATAGATAATTAACATTATTACAAAAGTATTAATATAATTAGGTTTTATAAAAATAAAATATATATTTTTATGTATAAAATCTTCATTTGATATATCAATAATAATAATAATGTTAAATATAATAATGTTAATGTTAAATATAGTAATTTTATAAAAATAATTGTAATTCTCATAAAAATAATAATAATGATAAAAATAATAATAGCTCTAATAATAATAATAGTAGTTTTAACGATAAAAATAATAATTTTAATAATACTAATAATAATATTAATAATACTTGTACAATAATATTGATAATATATTGATAATAATATTTATAATAACCATAATACTAATAGTAATAATAATAATGATAATGACAATTAGATAATAATATTGATAATAATGATAATAATAATAATAATAATAATATCAATGAAAAATACTATCTCAATAGAATATGTTCCAAAAAGAAATAAACTGCCTCAGCCCGGGCTCGAACTCACAACCTCTCGCTCCCCCATTAACACCCTTAACCATCCGTCCCCGACTGTTTTTCTGTTTGACTTAGGTCCTTCTAATTATTTAACTCGTTTACTCCAGTCCAACAAGGATTTCGGCCCAACTACTAAATAACGACCCAATCCTTTATTTAAACCCAACATTTAATAAGTGTGAAACTCAATTCCGGCCCAGTTAATCACTAAAATAAATCGACCGAATTATTCAGCTGGATCCCATCGAAAATCATTCATCGATATTATCTTTAACAATCCTCCCCAAACCGTAACCCTAATCATCAATCATCGGTTATTTCATGTTTTATCTTCATCACTTCGATTCATTAATCAATAATCAATCAAGTGAAAATTCGTAATTCATCGATTCATCATCAATCATCATGGTTACCACATCACAATCGGCTAACAGAAGTAACATTAATAGTTTTGAGGGTTTTTCTTGAGTGGGTTTGATCTAAATCAAAGATAGAAAGCAGCAACAGTGCAGTCGAAGAAGTTACAGGTTTTATATGTATTTTCATTTCTTTTATTTATTTATTTATTTATTTATTTATTTTTATTTAAACCGTATCAGCTAAAAGGTTTTCAGTTTTATGATGCCATCATCAAAATTGATTTGTATGTGGGGTGTTGATGGGTGTCGATGGTGTTCCTTTATGGTTTACGACTGAAACAGAAACAAAAAATCACTGAATACATTATAACAGGTTTGATGGAATTATAGTGGTGTTGGTGTCGGTTTAAGGTGATGCTAGTGATGATGATGGTGTCCCGGTTGAAGAAGAAACAAGAGGAAAACAGTAGCAGTAAATACTTTGATAGAAGCATGATTGTGGTGGATCTTGTTTAAATGTAGCGTTGAACAAGGAGATTTTAGAAATTCGAATTTGCAGCTGCAATTAGGTATGTTTTTCTTGTTTTATTTTGAATTTGAGTTTTGATATAGTGGAATGGAAGTATGTTTTTGTGTCGGCTTGAGACAGGAAGCAGCAGTGACAACAATGATTTTGTGGGTGTTCTTGGATGGTTATGATGGTTGTTTACAGACTGCAATAGCAGCTACAATGGTGGTTGAATGGTGATGGTGGTGGTTGCTCGTGGTTACAAGGGAATGATCAAGGTGATGTCATGGTGATTGATTTCGATTGTTTACAGTGGAAAAGTTATAGCATTAGATAATAATTGATGATGGTTTTTAAATAAAACAATAAATAGAAACGAACCCGTAATTAATATGTTTGCAGGTCCTCCTTGTAGATTTAGTTTGCTTATTAATCAATGATGTGGTAGCGGAGGGGTACGTGATAGTACTATATTTTACTACGAAATACGTTATAAATTACACAAGTTTTAATTATTTATTTACAAAATGGATATACCTAAACCTTGCTACAACACTATAGGCAGTGTACCTAATCGTAGAGTAGTATAGTTTTTAGTAAGTCCGGTTCGTTCCACAGGGAGCGGGCTTATTGCACACTATATTTTTAAACAACTATATTTATACAAAATATATATAATTATATATAATAATATATAAAAGGGGGTTTACCGTTTAATGACCGGTTTGTCGATTTATATTTTAAGTGAAGCGTATAGTAAATGATGATATTTAAATAACAATAAAATAAATAACAATAATTAAAATGACAATAAATAAAAGTACGAGAAAAAAATGAAATAAAATATATTATGCTTATTTAAACTTCCGTAACCATGATGGTTGACGTGTTGATTTTAGTTTTATGCCCATGGGTTAATTGTCCTTTGTCCTGGATTATTTAATATGTCAGTCTGGTTTTTGTCCATAACAGTCCATCGGTCATAAATATAAAATGCGAGTGCCCTCGTCAAATTATCCTTATACCCGAAGTTAAATATTCCAACTAATTGGGGATTTAAACTGTAACAAGATTTTAATACTTTGTTTAATAATTACACCAGGATGTCGACTGAGTGTAACCCAAGGTTTTAATATTTTGTTATCAATTATACCAAGTGTCCTTTGTACATAATTTCACCCCTGTTTTAATTATTCTAGTGGCTATTAATCTATTCCCGTGTCCGGTTAAATGAACGATTATTCGTACATATAAATACCCCGCCCATCGTGTCCGATCGAGTGTATATGGTAATTTATAGGGACGCCCAATTGTAAATCTTTATATTAACATTAACAAACTATCATTTAGTTAAACAAATATAAAGCTCATTAATAGCTCATAGTCTAATTTCCACAAGTGTCGTTCTTTTGTCCAAACCCCAATTATGGTACAAAACCCAATTACCCAATTTTAGTAATTAGCCCAACATCATGATTACTTCGTTTTAAATAAGCATAATAATAACTTAGTTACGAGACATTAATTTAAAAAGGAGAACATAACTTACATTGAGTATTTATCGCGTAGTGTTACACGGACAGAATTTCGACTTCAAAAACCCGTAAAATAACCTTTACATAACCCGAACTAATCTAATATAACACTAATCTATACTATATATATATATATTTTTATTTATTATCTTATGGAGTATTATTATTATTATGTTATAAAACTCGGCAGAATTCGCGACCTTTTATAGGGATTCTGAAATTTCTGTGCTCCGCGAGTCGCGGCACTTTGTGCCTGAGAACTCCGCGAGTCGCGGGGATATGGAATACAGCTCACACCCCTTTGGATCTTCTTTGCCGACGTTTTATATATATAAATATAAAATATAAATAATTAATATAATTATTTATATATTATATTATATTCTTGTGCATAGTAGACTTGTAATTTTTAGTCCGTTGCGTCGGGCATTAATAGTTGACTCATGTCCTGGTTCCGGATTTTCGAACGTCCTTGCGTACAATTTAATATCTTGTACTTTGCGTTTTGTAACTTGTACTCTTATCTTTTTTAGACGTTCTTCATCAATAATTTGAACCACTTGGATTGTATCTTGTACATTTGAGCTTTTTGGTCATTTGCGTCTTCAAATCGTCGTTTTCGCCTTTTGTCTTCGCACTTATTTAATATAAACGATTACAACTTAAAATAGGACAATTACAACTAAATAATTTACATATTAGGAGGATATTGCTACTAAATATATGTTCATTTGGAGCACTATCAAATATCCCCACACTTGAACGTTGCTTGTCCTCAAGCAATACAGAACTTGAAATAAAAACATACATGAATTACTTTTTTATTCATCACACTTTGTACATTAGTGATTTTGATATGGTGGTATAAACAATGATAGTAACGATAGAACCATGGTTAAAGGTGGGTGTGTCATCCACAGTTGCCTCGGGTTTAGGTCAACGACACTTGCAATCAAATAGCCGATTTACTTTCGGTTTCCAAAGCAAAGTGCACATTTGAAAGGCGGTTTACAGTCCCACATGACTATGAAAATGTAGATCCTTAAGAAAATTGGATCTTTATGAAAACATTTGATCTTTTGAAAATTCAATCTAGCTTTTACCCTAGATAAGTTTTCCGGAATAACCCTTCACCGGTGTTTGCAAAATATTTTTGTGGGTTTTGTGGGTTTCAGATTTGAAAATTTTAGCTCAAAACTTATGGTTTTGTGTCACCCACTTACTAACCTTGTATTAGGAAAGCAACACGTCCAGTTTACTTGCTCCGTATATTACCTTTCGGTAAACTACCGTCCGGTTGTAAAGGAAAGCGTTGAACAAGCAACTGTTAAGGCAATGTCCCCTGACATGCTTTTAATTATGGTCTATAACGTGTTGGACGCAATTACTATCCTTTGTAGGAGCAATAGTAAAGCTTACCCTTATAATTTTTCGGTCTGGCACAAGGTCCTGTCTTCGACCATGCTATGCAACCACCGTTCTTACGGTTGACACCCGATTTGGTTCAGGTGACCTAATGAATTCCAGGTGAATTCCTAGGATTTTACGTTCAATGGTAATGAACGCATTGAAAATGGGTTTTCAGAAAACAAATCGGTTTATAATTTGATCAAAATATTTTCTCGTTCAAGCTCGAGTTTAGATATCATTGAATTCCATGAGTTTGTAATTCTCAATCTTTAAGGTCAATCTCAAGGATTGAGTAATATCAGGCTTAAGAGCTGATTTTTAATCTTTAAGGAGATTATCCTTTCTGGGGATCTGATTCATTAGTCTTATCAAGCTAATTTGCACGGTGCCCCCCATTGTACGAGATAAATCCTTCTCATGGTTAGGATAAATCTGACCACCTGGCGACCCTGTTTTATGCTGAGGTCCGTGGATTTCCTGCTGATTTTAGTGTTGACTTTTCTAGATTTTTCGTCAACCTACAGCTGGTCTGAACGACAACTTCTTGACCTAAATCAAGAAGCGCGTTTCTTTTTCGGAAGACTTTACTTCCTTTAAATGATGGAATTGATTCATCGTGTAGATCCATCTTTCATTACAGTAAATCGGGTAAAACAGTTAATTTAGTCCAAAACAAAAGCACTTGCAATAAACTTTACAGAAACATGTGATATATAGTTTTTAATTGAATAACTTGGTACATTCTCCCCACACTTAGTTTTTTTCTTTGCCTTTTTATTCTCCTTTATTCCATTTTAAATGAATTCAATCGTTTAAGGGTGTTTCTCAATTTATGTCCTTTCCGAGGTAACGATAATTTCGGTATTAACACCTAGTTTTCACCGTTCATAAATATGTATAAACATGATTTTGAATTCATTTAGTTGAAATTTTTTTTTTTTTTTTTTTTTTTTTAAATTTTCACAAAATTTAGAAAATAAGCCAAGAATAGATCCGAGAGAATTTATAACCTTTCCCACACTTAAGATCATGCAATGCCCTCATTTGCATGAAATCAGACTCTAATTATAAATTCATGAGGGTGATTAGTGTAGAAAGTAGTTAAAGATACCATAAAATTGCAGGATGATAGATGGTGCACCTCATCGTTCATTCCTTCTTGTTTTATCACACATGTTTTTCTTCAAAAACGGTTGCTTTTCTGAACTGTTTACTAATATTTGAAAAAAACGTCTTTTATCCTAACTTATCATGCATTTTTGTTAACGAGTTATGCACTAACCCGAACCCCTAATTTAATATTAAGTGGGGTTAAACTTCCCCACACTTAGCTGACGACATGTGAAGTCGGTAGAATAAGTTCCACGAATTAGAGTAGTGAGCCAGTTATTTACATCTCGGGTGGTGTATAATATATCAATGGGTTTAAAGTTTAGACTCGCCCGATTGTCACTACTTAATTCTTTTTTAAGTGTAGCTTTTAGTAAATGGATATGTCTCTTTTCTGGTTCTTGGTCAAATGGATCGATATACACCGACATACATATTATAGGGTGGACAATTTCTAACGTTTCCTTCCTTTTATTCTCGACGTCAAAGTTTTCACCTCTATTACCCAATTGGGTGAAATTCGAGGTGTCATTATCTATTACAGCTCGTAGTTCATTTCCGGTGGATGACTCGTCTATTGAGAATATTGGGTTGGAAGGTTGTGGAATGGTGAAGTTCGGTTTGGCCTTGGGGGTAAAATTTTCAACGTTATCGTATTCTCAAGAGTACCAATTTGTTACCCTTACTTCTTTTTTATCCATTGATGGATCGATGATTTTGTCGGTAGAGGCTAATGTGTCGATATGTTGTGAAATTGGTAAAACTGAATAAAAAGTATCATCGGGATAATTGGTGATTTCGGAGCTCTCGAATTCATCAAAATTTGATGATATGAGATTTTCTTGCACAATACTCCTCAGATCAACAGGTGTGTAGTCTGATAGAGTTTCAGCTTGCCGGTTTACAAACTCTCTCATTTGTTCATTTTGAGCATTGAGTTCTTTGAGTTTGATTTTCATATTGTCTAATAAATTTTCAGACACGTAATTTTCCTCGTCTACTGGTTGTTGAGTTTGGATATATTCTTGGGAATAATCCCAATTTGAATTGTATTCTTCATAATCATTCCATTCAGGTTCCGTGGGTGCGTAATTTTCTATAAGAACATAATAATAACATTCCCATGTTGAGTGATAATCTCCACAGATTTCACAACCAGTTATTGTTTCGTCATTCGTGATCCAAGATTGACCGAACGAATTGTCATCAACATCCGTTTGAGAGTATTGATTTAATTGATTTTGGATATCAAAAAGAGTTTCCATAGCCTTGTTTTTAAAATTTTCCATTTTATTGCAATGACCAAATTTTAGCTACAATGTGGTGCATTTACTAATTATCCTATTAGTTATAAAAATAGAAAAACTTATATAAGTTGTCCAATTAATAGACTTTTCTGCTTTTGCCCACGTTTCGAATAGCCAAAAGATGCAGCAGGGAGCCAGAACCCTTTAAATCGGAAGCTCACAACTCAGCCACTAACAAATCCAACTATTACTACGAAGCAGAAAATTGTCAACGTCCATTAATTTAACCACTTAAATAATTTTTCTTTCTGTTTGAGATATTAGATAAGAAATAGAGAAAATTTCTAAGTCCTAAAAACTAAAGCGTCGAGAAATAAGGAAGAAAAAGAATGCGCGTCGAAAAATAAAAATAAGAAAATAGCGCGTCGTAACTTAAAAGTCTAAAAATTATATCTAAAAAGTTGCGCCTAAAGGTCTAAAGGTAAATGCAATTTTATTCAGAAAACGGCAATTAATTAAAGGCACTAAAATCTATTTAAAACTAAAGCGAAAAATGGCGTCGCAAAATTCTAAAGCACCTAAATCTTAGTCTAAAGAAAAAGCACTTAAGGGATTTTACGGCAAAGCCTAAAAATCTAGAAATAAAAATAAGCTACGGCAAAAACTATGTCTTAAAACTAAATACGAGCGAAAAACATACAAATATTACGCTAAAAACAAATAAAAAGGGACAAAATATAAAAATATACAAAAAGTTGTAAAAAATACAATTTTTATAAAAATATTATTTTTTTATAATAGTATTAATTTTTATATATAAATAAAACTAATTAAAACTTAATATTACAAATTAATTAAAAACTTAAACTAAATAATATTATATATAAAACCTAATTAGGTTTAATAATAATAATAATAAATAATTAAAACCTAAATCGTATTAATTGCTGGACCAGGTTCGTGTCAGACGGCTCCGCGAGTCGCGGTTCCCGAAGCTGCAAACCCCGCGAGTCGCGGGGTTCCAGAATTCAACTCTGGTACAGTTTGAAATTCGACGTTTTTTTTTTTTTTTTAAATTTTATATTGTTTTTCTAAAAATAATATATATTTATACAAAAATGAATTAAAAATATAGAGTTTTGCCGAGTCCCCGGCAGCGGCGCCAAAAACTTGATGTGGTAGCGGAGGGGTACGTGATAGTACTATATTTTACTACGAAATACGTTACAAATTACACAAGTTTTAATTATTTATTTACAAAATGGATATACCTAAACCTTGCTACAACACTATAGGCAGTGTACCTAATCGTAGAGTAGTATAGTTTTTAGTAAGTCCGGTTCGTTCCACAGGGAGCGGGCTTATTGCACACTATATTTTTAAACAACTATATTTGTACAAAATATATATAATTATATATAATAATATATAAAAGGGGGTTTACCGTTTAATGACCGGTTTGTCGATTTATATTTTAAGCGAAGCGTATAGTAAATGATGATATTTAAATAACAATAAAATAAATAACAATAATTAAAATGACAATAAATAAAAGTACGAGAAAAAAATGAAATAAAAGATATTATGCTTATTTAAACTTCCGTAACCATGATGGTTGACGTGTTGATTTTAGTTTTATGCCCATGGGTTAATTGTCCTTTGTCCTGGATTATTTAATATGTCCGTCTGGTTTTTGTCCATAACAGTCCATCGGTCATAAATATAAAATGCGAGTGCCCTCGTCAAATTATCCTTATACCCGAAGTTAAATATTCCAACTAATTGGGGATTTAAACTGTAACAAGATTTTAATACTTTGTTTAATAATTACACCAGGATGTCGACTGAGTGTAACCCAAGGTTTTAATATTTTGTTATCAATTATACCAAGTGTCCTTTGTACATAATTTCACCCCTGTTTTAATTATTCTAGTGGCTATTAATCCATTCCCGTATCCGGTTAAATGAACGATTATTCGTACATATAAATACCCCGCCCATCGTGTCCGATCGAGTGTATATGGTAATTTATAGGGACGCCCAATTGTAAATCTTTATATTAACATTAACAAACTATCATTTAGTTAAACAAATATAAAGCCCATTAATAGCTCATAGTCTAATTTCCACAAGTGTCGTTCTTTTGTCCAAACCCCAATTATGGTACAAAACCCAATTACCCAATTTTAGTAATTAGCCCAACATCATGATTACTTCGTTTTAAATAAGCATAATAATAACTTAGTTGCGAGACATTAATTTAAAAAGGAGAACATAACTTACATTGAGTATTTATCGCGTAGTGTTACACGGACAGAATTTCGACTTCAAAAACCCGTAAAATAACCTTTACATAACCCGAACTAATCTAATATAACACTAATCTATACTATATATATATATATATTTATTTATTATCTTATGGAGTATTATTATTATTATGTTATAAAACTCGGCAGAATTCGCGACCTTTTATAGGGATTCTGAAATTTATGTGCTCCGCGAGTCGCGGCACTTTGTGCCTGAGAACTCCGCGAGTCGCGGGGATATGGAATACAGCTCACACCCCTTTGGATCTTCTTTGCCGACGTTTTATATATATAAATATAAAATATAAATAATTAATATAATTATTTATATATTATATTATATTCTTGTGCATAGTAGACTTGTAATTTTTAGTCCGTTGCGTCGGGCGTTAATAGTTGACTCATGTCCTGGTTCCGGATTTTCGAACGTCCTTGCGTACAATTTAATATCTTGTACTTTGCGTTTTGTAACTTGTACTCTTATCTTTTTTAGACGTTCTTCATCAATAATTTGAACCACTTGGATTGTATCTTGTACATTTGAGCTTTTTGGTCATTTGCGTCTTCAAATCGTCGTTTTCGCCTTTTGTCTTCGCACTTATTTAATATAAACGATTACAACTTAAAATAGGACAATTACAACTAAATAATTTACATATTAGGAGGATATTGCTACTAAATATATGTTCATTTGGAGCACTATCAATCAACAAGAGAAAAAATAGATACAAGGGTATGGTAGTGGCGATGAATTTATGATGGTGATGATTGATCATTGGGTTTGATGAAGATAACAAAAGTGGTGGTGTTTAATTGAAACCGTAGCAAGTAACAATAGGTTTTGAATGATGGTTATCCTATGCAGGGAGATGAAGAAAGAGAGATAACGTGCAAGGTGGTGTTTCTCGACTGGAAAACAGGTGGTAGGACATCATCGTCTTTCCTGTTTAAAAAAAACAGTAGGTAATGGCAGTAGCAACAAGGGTTCTTGAGGTGGGTTTGTGTATGTATGGTTATATGGAATTTCGTTTGGAACCAGAAACAATAGTTTACGAAGAGTGTAGGTAGTAAGAAAAATAATTGTTATCTTTCTTGTGTTTTGACAGAAAATATATATGTATATTCACATAATTGCCTCATGCGTAAATAATGCATTAAAGAGATGATTATTTGTGCAATTTTAAATGTGAAATGAAGTGGTTAGTCAACAAAAGTTGTATTTGAGTGGAATGGTGATCAAATAAAGGTGAACGAATAGTAGATGAATAATATATGGATTTGATGCATGTATGTGTGTGGAGAGTTAAACACAAAATAATGCAACTACAATCCTGGTGTCCCGTGTGTCGAACAAAAACAAATATATATATATATAACACAATCAATCACGACTTGTATATATATATATATATATATATATATATATATATATATATATATATATATATATATATATATATATATATATAAACGTTCTATTATCATTCTTGACTTTGCCCGGTTGTTTTACATAACCGACACTCCTTACTACCCAGTATATTATATTTTCTTTCACTTCAATTATCAAGTTTACTAAAAAAAATATATAGAAAAACATTTACTGGATTCAATACTCGATGACCAATCACCAAATAGTAGAGTAATATTTAATATTTATTTAATATGATAAAGTGTTAATTATATTCAAAAATGTTTTGTATATATATATATATATATATTAAATTCCATATTACATTACTTGTATAATATGTATTAATAATGTTTTTTTCAAATTAGCATATATATACATATATTTATATATACATATCTATTTACAAATAATTGTTCATGAATCGTCGGAGATAGTCGAGGGTCAATTGAATACATGAACATAGTTTCCAAGTTTTTGAGACTTCCACATTACAGACTTTGCTTATCGTGTCGGAATTATATAAAGATCAAGTTTAAATTTGATCGAAAATTTTTGGGTCATCACAGTGTAATCATCAATAAATGATACAAAATACTTTGCTCCTCCTAGGGATTGAACTGGTGCTTCCCACACATCAGAGTGAACCAATTCTAGAACCAATTTACTTCTAGAATTTGATGTGTTAAACTTCAGACGATGCTGCTTACTGATTACACAATGCTCACAAAAAGGTAGTGATACCTTTGTAAGACCAGGAATAAGATTTCTTTCCACAAGAATCTTTATACCTTGTTCAGACATGTGTCCAAGCTTTTGATGCCATGTCATAGCAACTTTATCACTTGAACTATTCGAAGCAACAGATGCTTCCGATTCCTGTACCGTCTCGCCTTTCAGAATGTATAAATTAGCACCCACCTTTTCTCCTTTCATAAGTACAACCGCGCCTTTCTTGATTATCATGATATTCTCATGTATCACCATCTTACAACCAAGATCATCCAATTGTCCTAAAGACAATAAGTTCTTCTTTAAACCCTCCACGTGTCATACACCTTGAATAGTACGAACTGTACCATCGTGCATCTTCATAATGATATCTCCAATTCCAATGATCTTTAGTTCATGATCATTACAACTGTATACAGATCCTCCTAAGATACGTTCATATTTTTTGAACCATTCTCTTCTAGGGGTCATGTGAAAAGTAGCTCCCGAGTCAAATAACCAGACATTAACAAATGTCTTTCTGCCTTCATTTGCTACCACTGCCTCACTAACCAAAGTAGTCCCATCATCTGAAGTGCTTGCAATATTTCCTTGAGGATTTGAGTTATTTAAACTTCGACAATCCTTCTTCAGGTGACCTTTCTTGCCATAATTGTAGCATGTATAGGTCTTCTTCTTTTTAGACTTCGGTTTACCATGATTGTGACTCCCACTTGGGCCACGTTCCGTTGATCTCCCTCCTGATACTACCAAGGCCTCCACTTATCGTGAACCAGCCTGTTTGTCCTCCTTGTTATTGTGCCAATTTTCTTCTTCTAGAATAGCAGCCGCAACTTCATCATAGACTAGATACTCCGAGAGAACATTATTGGTTAAGTTAATAATGAGTTGATCATACGAGTCAGGTAGACTCTGAAGTAAAAGTTCAGCACGTTCTTTTGGCTCTATATTGCAACTTAATGAAGCGAGTTGAGAAAATAGAGTATTCAAAGAATTAATGTGCTCATTAACTGAAGTAGATTCATTCATGCGTAGAGCATAAAGTTTCCTCTTAAGGAATATCTTGTTATGGAGTGATTTGGTCTCGTACAATTTTACGAGGTGATCCCAAATCTCTTTTGCCGTCTTCTTTTCTTCTATGCTAGACAAAACATCATCTGCTAGTGCCTGATGAAGATTTGCGATAGCCTGGCCGTCTAACTCTTCCCATTTTTCATCAGTGACTTCGGCGGAACGTCCACTGATGGCAGCCAAACACTTATCCTTTCTCATGATAGCTTTCATCTTTAGTTTCCATAATGAGAAGTTACTCCCGTTGAACTTTTCAATTTCAAATTTCGTAGACATTGCTATAATTACAATCTTCTTTTCGACAATACTATTTTTCTTGAAATAACACCCAAGGACTTTTACCGAGTGAAAATAATCTTACTTATTTTCTGATGTGGACGATCCACTCCTGTGGCAACCACAGAGCATACGATAAGTAGATTAATACACACAAGATATTAGACCTTAGCTCTGATACAACTTGTTAAGAAAAGTGACACTGAATTATAGCAAACCGCTAGTAATAATTGAAATAACGACAGTAAAGAGACACCGAGATTTAACGTGGAAAACCCCAATAGGGTAAAAACCACAGGCAAGAAAAGAAATGCTTCACTAATAAGAATAATAGGAATTACACTTCTTTCTAATTACAAGGATAAGTACTAATCTTTATATCTCTTGTAATTAGGAGACTAACACTCACAAACTCTCTATTAGACTTTTAGTATACAAGATACACTCTTGAATTTGGGATGAATTAATAAGCTATCTACTGCCTCTATTTATAGTAAATGAATAAAGGGTTGGTAAGTCTAAAAAATGCAGAAGTCTTCATTTGAATAGTGTATCCTCAATAAACATGTGGTATTTGACCACATATACCCACCAACCATTCAACATTTCAACAAAAACCACCACCAAGATCACCTGAAAAAATTTCCACATTCATTGTTAACACCTTGAAGAGACACAAAAAGGCCGATGTCGAAGTACTTTTGAACTCTGTTTGTATATTTTAGACAAAATTTATATAAATATAGTTCAATTTGAGTTGTAGTTTATTGTTGACAAAAAAAAAAGCTAGAAACTTGACTGGATGATAAAAGGGGTTGAATGGGTTTTGAAATGATCCATTTAGAAAAATTTGTTTGGATCATTGTCTTCATAAAAGCTTATGCAGATATAGTTAAGATATTAACTATGAATATAGTATATTTTATGTAATCTTTGTGTAGGGTCTGTTATCATTTTACGGTTTTCGTTTTCCTCGATCCAATGTTGCTCAATCACCTGTTGAAGTCACTACGAGTCAAGCTCCACAAGTTCCACGTGGACTAAAACTTTTACTAAACACGCTCCCAGTAAGAAGCTATAAACTATTACTCTTAATCCTCAATTTATAGTTTTAATTTCACTTTCTAATAAATGTGATGCAAAATGTATGGTTAAACAATAAGCAGGGGTGGATGAAAAAGTTGTAGCAGATGGAGATACGGTAATTGTTTATGTTAGTACGTTAAATCATTGAGAGGCAGCATGTATTCCACATGACGTACAAGTCGCAGTAGCAGAACGGGCTAAACCACGGGCCCACAAGAACTATACTAAGGTAGATGCACTTCATTATCAAATTACTTCATAAGCAATGGAGTATTGTGTATGTATGGTATGAGTAATTATTTTTTTTATATATAAATGAAATAGGGGAATTCGATGCACCAGAAAGCGCAATGCCTTAAGGGAAAGAAGCAACGGAGGAGTTAAGTAAATTAGTTGCAGGGAAATCGTTAAGAGTTTTGATCTTTAATGAAGATCGTTATGATCGTTGTGTTGGTGATATTTACTGCAATGGTGTCTTCGTGCAGGTACATTTTCAAAATTTATTTATAGGTGACAAAATGAGCGGGTAGGCCAATAGGTTGACAATGGAAGTTCTTATGTCAACTATAATGGTGGAGAGTTAAACCAATTTTTGAATGGTATGTTATTCTATTTAATAAAAAAAGTTTATTTGAGTTTGTAATTTGTAAAGCAAAGAAAGTGATAAATGTTATGTATAGTTGATTATTGAGCAAGGATTTCATTAGATTTATGAACTATATATTGAGATACTTGCGAACTATTAAATTCATTCTAATACTAATTTCACAGTCTAAGTTTGTTTATTAGATGTGAGTGGTTTTATTTTGTATTGTGGAGATTTGGAATACTATCAAAAGGAAAATGTTGTTGAAGGTAAATGCATTACAATCGACCTAAAGAATTGAGAGTAGGGTGCGTTTGTTTACCTCTTAATGGAATGGTTCTGTGACGATCCGGAAATTTCTGACCTAATTTAAACTTTATCTTTATATTATTCCGACACGATAAGCAAAGTTTGTTAAGTTAAATCTCAAGAATTTTAAATTGTGTTCATACATTCATTATAACCTCGACCAAATTCCGACGATTCACGAACCGTTATATATAAATAAATATGTATATATATGTATATATATATATATTATAACTTAAAAATATTAATAAAGTATTAAACGTATAATACTTTACATGAACGTATTTGTTTCAATATGTTTATCGATGGAATTAGAAGATAATATCAAATGATTGATTTATCAGATACATTGTGATATGATTACGGGTCTATGTTATAAGGTCCACTGTGATTTAAGAAATCTATTCTTTTTGACGACATTCGGAAAATGGTAAAGTGATTTATAAGTAAGAACGTGGAGTGTAAATAACTTAGATGTTGGATATCGACAAGTTAAGTAACTCGACATTTTTCATTAAGATTATTTCATACGTTTATTTAACCTTTGAACTTTATCGCATGCTTCACCAACAGACTGTAATTTAAAAACTTGAAACCTATTATGAAAATATATGATTTTACTTTTCTAAAACGTTTTATGATATAACGATTTCCATTATTTTAACCTTTAAACAAAATGCTTCTTAAATATATTTAGTTTTGGAAAACAAAATTATCATATTTATTTGATTTAGTTTCAAACGTACAAAAACGTTTTCAGTTTAAAAAGAACTTTATTATTAAAACGTATATAACTTTTATAAATATCTAGAACCACTTTTAACAACTCATTACTTAACCAGTATGATAAAGATAACGATATTTATATTTTATTTTATTAAATATATATAACAATTTAAATTAATATTATATATATTTATACGCGTATTATACGTACATAGTTTTATACTTTTACTATACTTAAACTTTACCTTTACTTTATTTTTACTTTACCTTAACTTTAATAATTCATACTTTAATAATTCACTTTAATAATTCATACTTTAATAATTCACTTTAATAATTCATACTTTAATAATTCACTTTAATAATTCATACTTTAATAATTCACTTTAATAATTCATACTTTAATAATTCACTTTAATAATTCAAAAATCTATTATAAATAGAATTCAATAGGTTTCATTATTTGATAGAAACTTAAAAATATTTTCTCTAAACTCTCTCAATCGATTTACATATATATATGTACTCCGTATTATTTCAAGATATTATCAGTATACATAAAATATTACGACGGAGTGCTGTCCGAGTGATTTCGAAATTGTTTTTCGAGCGGGATAGAGCTAAGGAAATTATGGGTTAAAGCTATGGAGGTTATGAGTATGGTTCGGGAGTATTGCTCGTGAGTCAAACTAGTGTTTATCATCTCCGTTGCGTCTACGTACTTTTCCTGCAATATTGAATCTCAATATTGATACGTTCGTGAATCCAAGGCCAACATTGCACTTGTACAATGACGTCATATGTATTTTTACTACAAAATACAGTATTGTGAGTTTCATTACTCCCTTTTTATATATATTTTTGGGCTGAGAATACATGCGCTGTTTTATAAATGTTTTACGAAATAGGCACAAGTACTAAAACTAATTCTATGTGGGTTTAAACCAGAAATATACCCTTAGCTTGGTAACATTAAACTACTTGTCTATGTACGGTAGGCGCGAATCCTAAAGATAGATCTATTGGGCCTGACAAACCCCATCCTGACTATGGGATGCTTTAGTACTTCGAGGTTATTTTAAACACACCTGATCTGGTGTACTTCAGAGGGTAAAACATGAACGTTAAGGCTTGTTACCGGGTGCCTACAACTTATAGAATACTTTTATACACTTGCGAGTGTACATATATTTATAAACGGAAATCTTGTGGTCTATTAATATATTGAAATGATTGTTATGATAAACCTATGAACTCACCAACCTTTTGGTTGACACTTTAAAGCATGTTTATTCTCAGGTATTAAAGAAATCTTCCGCTGTGCATTAGCTCATTTTAAGGATATTACTTGGAGTCATTCATGACATATTTTGAAAGACGTTGCATTCAAGTCATTGAGTTCATCAAGATTATTATTAAGTCAATTATAGTTGGATGTATTATGAAATGGTGTACATACCGTCAATTTTCGTTGTAAAGAAAGTTTGTCTTTTAAAAACGAATGCAATGTTTGTAAAATGTATCATATAGAGGTCAAATACCTCGCGATGTAATCAACTATTGTGAATCGTTTATAATGTATATGAACGAGTCCTTTCAGTTGTTATCAGAGCGGTGGTCTTAGCGAACCAGGTCTGCATTAGTGTGTCTAACTGATAGTCGTTAGGATGCATTAGTGAGTCTGGACTTCGACCGTGTCTGCATGTCAAAAGTTTCGCTTATCATTTTTGTCGGAATCATCTGCTTATCATCTTTAGGAAATTACCTGCTCATTATTCTTAGTCTAGACACCTTTTACTGCATTGATTGCATGAATAAGTGTACAGACAAAATTCATATCTTAGCATATCTGTTACTGTAGACCTTGCCTGATATCTCTCGTAAATTTCTCCGTAATTTAAGGGATCCTGGTACTATATATATCTATGCACATTATGCATTGAGAATACCATCTAACTATCAATTTCTGTCACTAAACTCTTCATACAAAAAATCTTTTCTGTGATCGCTTAAGATGGCCTCTACGAATCGACCAAGTTCCTCTGACTCCGAAGACAGCGTGACAGGAGCACACCAACCAATCAACTACCGTGATTACTGGAGAAAATGGAGGTGGGTTCACGACATACTCACCCTATGGAGAAGGGAAGTAGGTACTCCATATCATGAACCAAATCTACCACCTAACCTTGGAGTACTTGACCTGCTAACCGGCGAACCCGTTCGCAACACCGTTTATACCCTTTTTGCAAGAATTTTTCGTCTTGAGACTACTATTAATGGAACTAGAGAAGATATTCGACCTTTACCTCACACCGATAACCAACCAGGGTTAGTAGAAGAAGTTAAAGAACTCGGAGCTCGAGTGTTAACTTTAGAGAGCACGGTACACAATTTGCAAGCACCTGCAGTATCACCAACACCAGTAACATCACCAGCCTCAGCACCAACAGCACTAGTACCACCAACAACAACATCCGCGTCACCAGCCTCGACATCTCATTCTGTACCTCGAGTATAATCATCGTTCTACATGACGTTCTACATCATTTATTTTCATTCGACATAGCGATTATGTAATCTCTAATGTTTTAGAGATTATATATTCTTGTTCTAACGGTAAATCAAATGAGTTTAATATCATATTGACTCATTAAATCCATGATTACATCCGAAGAAAATATATAGGTATATATATATTTTTTTTCCATAAAGATTGTAATTAAAAATTCTTTCGTACAAACTGTTAATGGTGAAAATATTTTAACGGGTAGGTAATACCTGAAGAATATTTAGATTTCACATTAATAAGTTACATTGTACATTCTTCGAATCTGATTCAACAGTCATTTACTATCCTACTTACAACCACCGATATACGTATTCGTTCACCGCAGAATAATAATTTTCATCCAATTTTATATTTGGATTTTGACCTATCAGAATCCAACAAGTGGCATAATGAAGAAAACATTGGACAAAATATAATTTGTTAGAAACAAACAAATTAACTATGAGAAATTTTGTTAAGAATCCACGCTAACTGTTCCTAGCTAACTGTTCCTAGCTAACTGATTACATTTTATTTATCGCAATTTATTTATCGCAATTTATATTCTTGCAATTTATTTTTACGCACTTTAAATATCGAGACACGTATACAAGGTTTTGACATATCATATCGACGCATATATATATATATATATATATATATATATATATATATATATATATATATATATATATATATATATATATATATATTATTTGGAATAACCATAGACACTCTATATGCAGTAATGCTGGAGTTAGCTATACAGGGTTGAGGTTGATTCTACAATAATATATATACTTTGAGTTGTGATCAAGTCTGAGACATGTATACGGGTCACGATACGTATTAATTAATTCGAATATTATATATTAAACTATATATGAATTATTGAACTGTTAATTGTGGACTATCGACTGTGGACTAATAACATTGGACAATTAAAATGAATTAAAAAAATTGATTATAACATATGAAACTAAACAATTCTTCAAGTTTGCCACTTGATTTCATCCTAAACTTCATTTGTATCTTGAAGATTACAATCTGCATTCAAATCTTTCATGATTCTTGAAAATACCTCAATCGAGAGGATAAACCAACCGCACTTCATCTACGGAAGAAAAGATCGATGCATATAGTTATGCACCTGAAAACACTCGGAACCTGAGTAAACGTTTAACACGTATCTGTGCTAGCTCCCTGGGCGTTGTTATTACCGAAAATCACTTTGCAATTCCTTTTCAAAGTAGCAAATTTTGTCACAGCTCCAGCAAATCAACTTCGAATTTTCATTCGAAACAACCATATCATAATTTTGATATATATGCGTGCTCTTTATTGTTACCGGGGAACCTTTTATATTCCACCATATTACCATCAACGTTTAATCATCTAATAACACAATTCTCTTGAAACCACCTCGGATTGATAACCGATGACCCAGATATGGTAGCATTAAATGCAGAGGAAACAGCAAAATCGTAGAGGGTCTAAACGGCCAAAAGTTTGATAATAAAGAATGGAATGTTGGGAACGCTCGATAGAAAATTTGGTACTGAAAAACAGATTGAGCTAACCATGAAGGAGACCAAGGACAAATACAAGGACCAAACCCTATATTCAAAGAATCCAGGTAATTCTGGATCCGATGAAATCTTTAGAGAATATCCTGCTTCGAAGTCATGTTAAAATCTTGCGGAAAATCTTTCTTCATCAACCTTCGATCTTAGAAATTCCAAAAATATCATCATAAATATCTTCGATATTTCTGAGGATATTTTCATAAGTATTCTTGTCCGAAATCATTTATCTCTTCGCGATATCAGTGTTATATCATAAAGGAAACTGTTTAGTTTCTAAAATCTGAAATCTTTAAGTTTGAAGTATGAATGTTTTCGAAGTAGTGTTGGGAACTGAAGCATGAGTTAGTATAATATAATGACACTTGATCAACGTGATTATATTACAGTAAGTCATGCCGAGTTTCTAATGAAACATGATGATTCACAGACCATAACGTCATCATGTGCCATGTTACGCGACTCTTACATTCTATCTAATCTCTAAACATATCAAGAACATAACTTCTTGATAATTCTGTCTTTTCTCTTGAATTCTGGTAATTTAACCAATCAAGATCGTGCTATTACAATTTCTTCCTTAGAACATTAGTCATGTTCATTCGAAACTCCATACTTACAAATTCTGAACCATTATTCGCTGACTTAAAGTCGAGAAGAGAAAACAAAAGGATGGAACTCCAAAATATAAAGGAAATAAAGAGGGTGGATTTATAATGAAATATCCGACAGAGCAATAAAAACAGATTATCGCATTTAACCAAAGAAGATCATATTCCTTAATCTCCGAAGAATCAATTTTTATTCAAATTTTAAAGATTTCTTTAAATCCCTTGAATTCCAGAAATCCACCGTGACTACGTCAAAAGTTAAATTTCTATCTCAAACTGTTGTGACAGCTACCCTCGTACGCTTCACATAATCGAATCGTTTTATCTACATTACTCAGTAATGATGAAACTCTATTTATCAACTCATATTCGTCATGAAAACAGTTTTATGGTTAACCATGACGACCTTACTCAAATTTCGGGACGAAATTTCTTTAACGGGTAGAAACTGTGACGATCCGGAAATTTCTGACCTAATTTAAACTTTATCTTTATATTATTCCGACACGATAAGCAAAGTTTGTTAAGTTAAATCTCAAGAATTTTAAATTGTGTTCATACATTCATTATAACCTCGACCAAATTCCGACGATTCACGAACCGTTATATATAAATAAATATGTATATATATGTATATATATATATATTATAACTTAAAAATATTAATAAAGTATTAAACGTATAATACTTTACATGAACGTATTTGTTTCAATATGTTTATCGATGGAATTAGAAGATAATATTAAATGATTGATTTATCAGATACATTGTGATATGATTACGGGTCTATGTTATAAGGTCCACTGTGATTTAAGAAATCTATTCTTTTTGACGACATTCGGAAAATGGTAAAGTGATTTATAAGTAAGAACGTGGAGTGTAAATAACTTAGATGTTGGATATCGACAAGTTAAGTAACTCGACATTTTTCATTAAGATTATTTCATACGTTTATTTAACCTTTGAACTTTATCGCATGCTTCACCAACAGACTGTAATTTAAAAACTTGAAACCTATTATGAAAATATATGATTTTACTTTTCTAAAACGTTTTATGATATAACGATTTCCATTATTTTAACCTTTAAACAAAATGCTTCTTAAATATATTTAGTTTTGGAAAACAAAATTATCATATTTATTTGATTTAGTTTCAAACGTACAAAAACGTTTTCAGTTTAAAAAGAACTTTATTATTAAAACGTATATAACTTTTATAAATATCTAGAACCACTTTTAACAACTCATTACTTAACCAGTATGATAAAGATAACGATATTTATATTTTATTTTATTAAATATATATAACGATTTAAATTAATATTATATATATTTATACGCGTATTATACGTACATAGTTTTATACTTTTACTATACTTAAACTTTACCTTTACTTTATTTTTACTTTACCTTAACTTTAATAATTCATACTTTAATAATTCACTTTAATAATTCATACTTTAATAATTCACTTTAATAATTCATACTTTAATAATTCACTTTAATAATTCATACTTTAATAATTCACTTTAATAATTCAAAAATCTATTATAAATAGAATTCAATAGGTTTCATTATTTGATAGAAACTTGAAAATATTTTCTCTAAACTCTCTCAATCGATTTACATATATATATGTACTCCGTATTATTTCAAGATATTATCAGTATACATAAAATATTACGACGGAGTGCTGTCCGAGTGATTTCGAAATTGTTTTTCGAGCGGGATAGAGCTAAGGAAATTATGGGTTAAAGCTATGGAGGTTATGAGTATGGTTCGGGAGTATTGCTCGTGAGTCAAACTAGTGTTTATCATCTCCGTTGCGTCTACGTACTTTTCCTGCAATATTGAATCTCAATATTGATACGTTCGTGAATCCAAGGCCAACATTGCACTTGTACAATGACGTCATATGTATTTTTACTACAAAATACAGTATTGTGAGTTTCATTACTCCCTTTTTATATATATTTTTGGGCTGAGAATACATGCGCTGTTTTATAAATGTTTTACGAAATAGGCACAAGTACTAAAACTAATTCTATGTGGGTTTAAACCAGAAATATACCCTTAGCTTGGTAACATTAAACTACTTGTCTATGTACGGTAGGCGCGAATCCTAAAGATAGATCTATTGGGCCTGACAAACCCCATCCTGACTATGGGATGCTTTAGTACTTCGAGGTTATTTTAAACACACCTGATCTGGTGTACTTCAGAGGGTAAAACATGAACGTTAAGGCTTGTTACCGGGTGCCTACAACTTATAGAATACTTTTATACACTTGCGAGTGTACATATATTTATAAACGGAAATCTTGTGGTCTATTAATATATTGAAATGATTGTTATGATAAACCAATGAACTCACCAACCTTTTGGTTGACACTTTAAAGCATGTTTATTCTCAGGTATTAAAGAAATCTTCCGCTGTGCATTAGCTCATTTTAAGGATATTACTTGGAGTCATTCATGACATATTTTGAAAGACGTTGCATTCAAGTCATTGAGTTCATCAAGATTATTATTAAGTCAATTATAGTTGGATGTATTATGAAATGGTGTACATACCGTCAATTTTCGTTGTAAAGAAAGTTTGTCTTTTAAAAACGAATGCAATGTTTGTAAAATATATCATATAGAGGTCAAATACCTCGCGATGTAATCAACTATTGTGAATCGTTTATAATGTATATGAACGAGTCCTTTCAGTTGTTATCAGAGCGGTGGTCTTAGCGAACCAGGTCTGCATTAGTGTGTCTAACTGATAGTCGTTAGGATGCATTAGTGAGTCTGGACTTCGACCGTGTCTGCATGTCAAAAGTTTTGCTTATCATTTTTGTCGGAAATCATCTGCTTATCATCTTTAGGAAATTACCTGCTCATTATTCTTAGTCTAGACACCTTTTACTGCATTGATTGCATGAATAAGTGTACAGACAAAATTCATATCTTAGCATATCTGTTACTGTAGACCTTGCCTGATATCTCTCGTAAATTTCTCCGTAATTTAAGGGATCCTGGTACTATATATATCTATGCACATTATGCATTGAGAATACCATCTAACTATCAATTTCTGTCACTAAACTCTTCATACCAAAAATCTTTTCTGTGATCGCTTAAGATGGCCTCTACGAATCGACCAAGTTCCTCTGACTCCGAAGACAGCGTGACAGGAGCACACCAACCAATCAACTACCGTGATTACTGGAGAAAATGGGGGTGGGTTCACGACATACTCACCCTATGGAGAAGGGAAGAAGGTACTCCATATCATGAACCAAATCTACCACCTAACCTTGGAGTACTTGACCTGCTAACCGGCGAACCCGTTCGCAACACCGTTTATACCCTTTTTGCAAGAATTTTTCTTCTTGAGACTACTATTAATGGAACTAGAGAAGATATCCGACCTTTACCTCACACCGATAACCAACCAGGGTTAGTAGAAGAAGTTAAAGAACTCGGAGCTCGAGTGTTAACTTTAGAGAGCACGGTACACAATTTGCAAGCACCTGCAGTATCACCAACACCAGTAACATCACCAGCCTCAGCACCAACAGCACTAGTACCACCAACAACAACATCCGCGTCACCAGCCTCGACATCTCATTCTGTACCTCGAGTATAATCATCGTTCTACATGACGTTCTACATCATTTATTTTCATTCGACATAGCGATTATGTAATCTCTAATGTTTTAGAGATTATATATTCTTGTTCTAACGGTAAATCAAATGAGTTTAATATCATATTGACTCATTAAATCCATGATTACATCCGAAGAAAATATATAGGTATATATATATATTTTTTTCATAAAGATTGTAATTAAAAATTCTTTCGTACAAACTGTTAATGGTGAAAATATTTTAACGGGTAGGTAATACCTGAAGAATATTTAGATTTCACATTAATAAGTTACATTGTACATTCTTCGAATCTGATTCAACAGTCATTTACTATCCTACTTACAACCACCGATATACGTATTCGTTCACCGCAGAATAATAATTTTCATCCAATTTCAATCACTTAAACATGAATGACCCCGAACTCCGGCGATACCTTCATCTCCAATTTTCTCCGACGAAGCCTTTAACTTCGATTTGCTCCGACGATGCTTCAAATCTCGATGTTTTAATTGTCGGCTGAATGATGGTTTCACCTGAACGATGGTGGCTTCAAATCTCGAACAATAGATCTGAACAATGCCAGAAGTATCATTTCCAACGCCGTCACCGTCGAAACAATCACAACCGGATATTATTTTGTTGATGTTTGTGTTGTCGATTTAACATACTAGAGTTTTAATCTTGATAGTTGGGTTTTTTTAGATAGATTTGATTTTGGTAGTTTTCATGGATTTTGTGGATATAGATTTGGTTTTGATTTTAGTTAGGATTTTGAATTAAAATAGAAAAGATTGTACAGATTTGTCATAAAGGAAGAAGGAGGTGATATAGAAACCGGGTATGTTGAAACAAATGGGTTTTGAAAGAAAATGATTGGGAAAGAAGATGAGAGATAGGGGGTTTAAGGAAGTAAATAGGTAGAGGGGGGGAGGAGATGAAGTGGGGAAAAATGAACTGGTACAGAAAATAGACAAAAGACAGAAATACCCCTCACGTGTGTTGCACATGTCATGATTTAACGAATTTTTTAACGGCTGTTACTAACAGGGACCACCCGTCCTCATTTTGTAAACCACAAGAACCCCGAAAATAAAGTTCAGGGACCAAACACCCCATTTCATGTAAACCACAGGGACCAACGGCCCAATTTTCTCTATTTTTAAACTATAAAAATAACATTCGTTCAGCTATAACGTATCATACAATAATTACCTACATATACTAATAGCCACCCAAATTCCTGTAGTTTCAATGTATTTGTAATGTAGTTTTACGTTTGCGTTCACACTACATCCGGTCCCTCATCTTTGCCTCAATTTACACAAGGACCCCTCAAACTTACTTTTTCTTGGGGGTAAAAAGTGTAAATACACAATTTTATTAAAATAAAAAAAACTAACTCCACCCGAATTTTTAACGGGCCCTATCTTTTCGCTCGATGCGGGTTAAATTTTTCCGAGCCCACCGTTCAACTCAAAAAAATCCTACGAACACAACGGGACTAACTATACGCGAAACGGACACTAAAAAAAAAACGTTCAATGCCTCGGACTATATTCAATACATATACACACCTATAACACCCTCCGTTAACTATAAATACGCAACCCAAAGGCCCCGCGTCATCGCGCGGGCTCATTTTTCTAGTTTTCTTTTACAAACCCGTAATTCCACCGGTCTCATTCAAAAACTTAAAAAACGATACGTTTAGAATATTTAGGGGCCATGTACTCAAATTAAAAACTATACGATGTTTAGCTCGATTCATCCTTTTGATAGGTCGGGTCCTTACTATCAATGCCTTGTTTTTCGAGAAAAAAAAAATTAATTCGGTAATTTATTTAATTTATTTTTAAATTTAAATTTTAAACGAGACGGGTAATATTTCAGGCGTAATAAATCTCTTCCGCAAAATGGCTTTATTTTAGAAATTAAAATATTCTAGGGTTTTACCGTCAAACTCAAATTAGAATCACATTTCTCTCGTATCAATCATGTGGCATCTTTCTTCAAATTTCTGGTAACTTCTCACACTCTTTATCTTCAAATTTATCATCTCGAATCATCTTATCTTATTCTCATTTATGATAATTTCGTTTTAAGTTAGAAGAACAAAAGAAACCCTAGAAATTAGGAATTTGAGAAATATGGATCAAAACGACGCCAACGGCGGCGGTGGAGATGCAAACGAGCAATTCCATCGGAACGAAGCAATCTCCGCCGTTGTCGATGAGGGGTTTTTAGGTGAAGACGATGATGATTACGAAGATCTGTATAATGATGTTAATGTCGGTGACGGTTTTCTTCAGTCTTTAAAAAAGAATGATGATTTAGGGTTCAAAAATGAGGAACAAAGTGAGAAGAAAGTTGAGCCTGTCCCTGAGCCACCGGTGAGGCATCCACAACCTGTGGATGATAGTGGTGGTGAGAAGAAGTTTGAGACTAATGATGCTAATTCCAGTGATGTGTTTAGAGGAACTGAAGGGGTAGGCAGAGGGTCTGGTGGACTTAAAGTTGAATTAGCGCAGGGCTCGGTTAAATTAGAGGAAGAAGAAACACAGACGGTTGATAATGATGGTGTACGGAACGTCCCAGGGACTGTAAAACAGGAGATTCACAGTGTTGAGACTACGGGTGGTGATGGTTTTGTTAGGCAAGGTGGTGGGAATTTTAATGGTTCTGGAGGTAATGCTTATGGGAACGGCGGTGGTAGTTATGCGGGTGGTGGTGGTGGAGGAGGTGGTGGGACGATTCTTTTTGTGGGTGATTTGCATTGGTGGACGACTGATGCTGAGCTGGAATCAGAGCTTTGTAAGTATGGACATGTGAAGGAGGTGAAGTTTTTTGATGAGAAAGCTAGTGGGAAATCGAAAGGGTATTGTCAAGTCGAGTTTTATGATCCGTCTGCTGCTACAGCTTGTAAGGAGGGAATGAATGGGCATGTGTTCAATGGTAGGCCTTGTGTTGTTGCATATGCATCACCTTTTAGTGTTAAACGAATGGGAGAAGCGCAAGTGAATAGGAGCCAGCAGATGTCACAGTCTAATGCTGCAGGTCAACCTAAGAGAGGCCCGGGAGATGTGCCTGCTAAAACGGGCGGGAACTTTCAAGGTGGCGGCGGGAACTTTCAAGGTGGCGGTGGAAACTATCAAGGTGGTGGTGGGAACTATCAAGGTGGTGGTGATAACAATAATAGAGGGTTTGGAAGGGGGAATTGGGGTAGAGGAAATGGGCAAGGGATGGGTGGGCGTGGGCCCGGTGGACGTGGCGGAATAGGGGGCCGTGGTGGAATGGGTGGGCGTGGTATGATGGGGAACGGTGGAAATGGGTTTGGACCACCACCTATGATGCATCCTCAACCGATGATGGGTCAGGGCTTTGATCCTTCTTTTGGAGGACCTATGGGTATGGGTCGAATGGGTAATTATGGAGGATTTCCAGGTGGTCCCACCCCTCCGTTTTCAGGTATGATGCCTTCATTCCCACCTGTTGGTAATGTAGGATTACCTGGGTTAGCACCTCATGTTAACCCAGCGTTTTTTGGGCGGGCTATGCCAATGAACGGGATGGGTATGATGCCAACGGGTGGTGTGGATGGACCCAATATGGGTATGTGGTCGGACCCGAATATGGGCGGGTGGGCCGGTGATGAACAAGGTGGTCGAGTAGGCGAGTCTAGCTATAACGAAGAAGCTGTGTCGGATCAACAATACGGGGAAGGTAGTCACGAACGTGGAAACTGGCCGAATGCAAACAAAGAAAAAGAACGGGATTGGTCGGGTACATCAGATAGAAGAGGTAAAGATGATAGAGAACAAGGGTATGAAAAAGACATGTTAAGAGAAAAAGATGTTGTTGTTCATGAAAACGAGTGGGCCGAAAGAAGGCATCGTGAGGATAGGGATCGAGAAAGGGACCGTGAACGTTCTAGGGACCATGATCGGGAACGTGAACGTTCTCGTGATAGGGAGCGTGGACGGGATCGTTATAAGGATGAACGGGATAAGTATGGTGATCATCATAGGCATAGGGAGGTTGAACCGGGATATGATGATGAGTGGGACCGGGGGGGTCGATCGTCTCGAACACATGGAAAATCGAGAGTGTCTTATGAGGATGATCATCATAATAGGTCTAAATCTAGGGATGCTGATTATGGGAAAAGGCGGCGTGTTACTGCAGAATGACATCGAGAATTCGCATCGAGAAATCGCGAAACTCGAGCCTTATATAGTTATGGTTTTGTTGCACTCGGGCTGTCTCTCTTTGAAAGTTACTGATGGTTATTCTTATCAAGTTGATAAAACTCGCCTTCTCTAAGAAGGTATGATAAAAATCTGACTTTTTTACTGCTAGTAAAATGAACTTGATGATGGGTTTATACTTTACTCTTTATTTTACTTTCACTTGGTAAATGCTTTGCGCCATCTTCCACACATTGGTTTGAGCCTGCAACTATTTTTTATATTATTAGTTATTACATACCCTGTTATTTGTAGTTTTTTGAATATTCCAATCCCCACCACCAATAGTTACGTTGTATATGATTTCTCTGGCTGTTTTGTACAATCCTTCTGTCCAATTGATGAGAAACAAGTTTAATTACGTCTATTGACATATTTGACTTGTGATGGGGCTATCTAATTAGGACCCGTTCGTCATCAAATCTTTAAAATACCTCTAGTAAGAAGCCATTTGTTTTAGTTTTTTTGGATGGGTTCTTTGGAATGATGTTAATAGGATAATTAAGAGAGAGAAAAGAGTATCGAATGTAAATCTTAATATCTTTTTTTGCATCATTTTGTATAAAAAATTCCTAAATTTTTGTAAGTGGCATTTTCTTTATGGTTGTACAAGTACTTTTGCTTAACACATAGAAAATGATAATACATGGGAGGAAATGAACACACATTACTTCAATTATAGTTTTACATTTTGAAGATTTTGTAGCATGTAAACAAGAAGTTAGATGGAACAAACTTTCTGCTTGTAATTATGCAATTACGACCTGCGTGAACCAATTTTTTTTTTTTTTTTTTTTTTTGGGTGCTCTTCACATGCCTTTCTGCATTTGTAGGTTTGATAGGAAACTGCAGCTGTTCAGAGTTGAGTGTTTGTTCTTGAGATGCAATGAGTTGTGGGGCTTGGGCTACGGATTTACACGATGATGATTTGAGCTTGCTGATTTACAAGTGGATGGTTGTTTCATCTTAGTTATTATTAGAGTTTGTTTGGAATCATTATGTACTCGAAACCATGTTGTGGCTGATGTTTCTGTGCTCATTAACATAGACTTTACTATTACTGTGTTTGAATGTGAGATGATGTATTAGGATTTTTGCACCATGTTTGGAGGATTAACCTCCCATTTTCTTTAGTTGTTTTTTATGTATATTTTTCTTTTATTTTCTTCTTTTTCTGGTACATGTATGTTGTATATATGTGTTTATGTTGCCGGCTGTGGCTCGTTGGTAGAGAATAATTATTAGGATGTACTAACCACTTGAATCAATAGATACCGACGTTGGAATTTCACTGATTGTGCTTCTTGGTCTAGGCTTAAAATGTTTTGTGTTCATGATCTTGTTTAAGATGATATGTGATTGTGCTGTTGTAAAAATTCAGTGAAATGGTAGGCGTTTAGATAAATGTACAGTATGACGTGAAATGTATGAATTTATGAAATGACTTTAACAATCATTGATTTTGTCATTAAAAGTTGAACCATGGTTTTGTTTGTTGCTTATATCGGTCTTCTACAGTTTCGCTTAATATGTCTACTGAAAATTGAAATGGGAAAGAATGTCATATTCGCATATACAAACAAATACTATATTGAATTAAAAATTCAAAATAAGCCTTTGTTGGTGATCAACTGATCATATCACTACAACAATGGATAAAAAAAATAAGCGTTTGGCTTGATGAGACAAACAAACACATATTGTAAAGTGCTGACCGCTGGTCAAATAACTTGTGGGAGTGGAGCTGGAAAAGGTGTACAAGTTGGTACAAGAAATGAAAAACGCTTAACTTCTTTGTTGGTTGAGTAAGAGTTTCGAGATCAGTCCCTGAACCAAACTCCGGATCAATGGACGTGGCACAACACCTGGTAATTGATGGTCTCTTTTCAGTAAAAGCGAGATCATATATAGATAATGCTCTGTTGCCCTCAATGTCTCCGGCTACGAGGTGATAGAATGTCATTTCCCGAAATGTAGACATGTTCGTGTGGAGGTTGTCGATTGACCGGCTCCCGTTTGGAATAAACCTTTCGATTCGAGTTTTTAAAATAAATGATAGAATTTGTCCTTTAAGTTGGGATCGAATCGAGCAACCATTATTTCGTTGATTGCAACCTGGCTCGGGCTGTGTGGGCTAAAGTGGGAGTGTGGGTTGATATTTGTTTACCGACTGTTGGTTCGGTTTCTGAGTGGTTGAGTTTGGACGATTGGGATGCAAATGAAGCCTTACGAAGGTACCAAGAGCAGATTATATGTTATATTTGCAGCTAGTATGCGGGTCAGCAGGTGCTATGGAAGCATAGGAACAACGGGATTAACAGCATAATTTTCAGTGACAAGCCGATGAAAAAACAATATTTTATTCGTAATTTTTATTTGAGTTAATTACACTGATGGTCCCTGTGGTCTTGGTTAATTACATCGCTAGTCTCTAACTCTTAAAAA
Organism: Rutidosis leptorrhynchoides; assembly: GCF_046630445.1. Lineage (NCBI taxonomy): Eukaryota > Viridiplantae > Streptophyta > Magnoliopsida > Asterales > Asteraceae > Rutidosis > Rutidosis leptorrhynchoides. The sequence continues at coordinate 412,344,148 of NC_092335.1, forward strand.
TTATAGACCACAGGGACCGTCGCCGTTTGAACTTAAAACCACAGGGACGAAGCATATAATTTTCAAGAGTTAGGGACTAGCGACGTAATTTAACCAAGACCACAAGGACTACCACCGTTTGGACTTAAAACCACAGGGACGAAGCATATAATTTTTAAAAGTTAGGGAAATTTAACCAAAATCACAGGGACATCAGTGTAATTAACTTTTTATTTTTTCGTGATTCAAAATATATAGACAGAAGTGTCACTCGTTGAAATTCTTAGCTTGTTAAAACCTACTAGTTTATCTTCTAGCAAGATGACAACAACAAAACTCAATTCCTTCTTTTTTCAAATATATATCTTAGTGCCATTTAATAAAAAAAAACACCCATGCATGTGACTGTGAGTCTAAATATAGATATCAAGAATGGGTCAGATTATTCAAAATATACAATTTTCCCTATAATTTATACCCTCGCCTCGCATGTCATGTATGTAGCATAACAAATTAACAAGCAGTCATTACCACTGCACATCTACTCTTACTCTACATCTAGACTAGATACCTAAAAGCAATAGCTAATCTTATGTTACATGCTTACACTCGAACCAACAACAAAACAATAAGTTAACGAAATGAAAAGATATATAGTTTGTGCGATGCTCATGCTTTCACTCCAGATGCTTGTTTTCCACTTTTCTCGGGTTCCTCTTATTCCTCATCATCATCTGCTTCATCAGCAAGTTTAGTAAGCTCTTCCTGGATCATAAGTTTTATGGATGCCTTTCTTGGTGTCAGATCTGTATCGAATCGCTTAGCTGAAAAAAGGTTACACAAGAAGAATGTTGTCAAACTAAATATACCAATGACTATGGGTGGCAAAATGGGAGACTTTGGTAGCAACAAACTGAGTAATTTCGGGGTAGGGTTGACCTGAAACACATTCTACCCTAAACCTTCAAAAAATAAAATCAGTTTGTCAATAGTAAAGCAAGCTTTTCTTAATAAGATGATTTAGAAATTTTAATGCATGAAGATTACAACCGGCTTGACGGTTTGACCTGTTTGAACATCTTATTCACCATTTTTTAAAATTTAACTTTACATGTAAAAAATAAAAAACATTGCCTGAATCCACCCTAACTTTAGGTCAACCCTAACTTTGTAAACAGGTCAAGACTGACACCTACTAATAATAACTAATGGGCAATACAGGATGCTTACCGAGTTGCTTGAGAATATCAGTAAAAGTTGCCTGCAAAACATAGAAAGTTATCAAGTGTCGAAATGAGTTTACACCACATTAAAAACAGAGGAAAGGAAATTAATTGTTATAGATTGCACTAACAAATTTGGAGACTGAACAGTCATTAGATGACATTAAAAATATTAATGTGACGAATCATTTTTAGTTGCAACAACAAAATATAAATGGTAACAGATTCTGACCGTATTGAAGTCTACTTCCTTAAGGATCTCACTTATAGCATCCTTGAGCTCATCATCACTTAACTTTTGCTTTTCCGCTTTAGTTTTCTCTTTCGCTTTCACAGCCTTTTTTCCTTTGTAAGAAATGCAGGATTGAGAAGAAAAAAAAAACCCTCAAATAGAGAAAGAAAGTATTATTACTACGATTTTAGAGGTGGAATCTCAACTCATTTGGTCACAAATGTGTGTATCTGGGTATGCTCTTATCATAAGTAGATAAAATGGATAAAGTTGATTTTATTTTCAGACATATAATGGGAACTGGTAAAAAAATCAATCAACGTGAATATAAAATGCCTAAAAGTTCTCTAAATTCAAACATAAGATTATTGTATTCATAACATAGATAGATTATTGTATTTTAAACCATAAAAGATGTAAGATTCAAAAAGGAAAGAACAGGACAGTGTTTGGAAAGGCCTGGCACCATCTGTCCAAGCTGTACAAAAAAAATCCAATCTTGACCCAAACCCATTATATGATCTACCCGACCCACCCAATTTACAACCTCCAATTATTTGGTAAAAAGGAAATAGAATCTTACCACTTTTTTCTTTTGGAGTTACAGGCTTCTCTTCAATTGCATCTATTTTTTTCTTCCTTGCGAACGTCTTTGGACCCGATTCACTTTGTCCTTTAACTTTTGAACCACTAGTAGAAGATTTGTTTGGCGCCTTTTTTTGAGGTGAGCTAGTCTTTTTAGGAGTAGCAACTTTCTTGGCTTTAGGTTTCGCAGCCGATTCCTTTTTCGAAGATGATTTATCTGAAACTCTTTTGCGCTTCTTGCTGTTTTCTTCTTCAAGTTCAGGTTCAGACACACGTTCTTCACTTGCAGTATCCTCGGATTTTTCATCCTCAGATTTGTCTGTTGCACCGTTAACATTTTCATGTTCTTCACTTTCTTTTTCTTCTTCTTCATCCTCTTCTTCTTGTTCTTCTTCTGACTCGTCTGTTTTAGGTGCAATCTTCTTGTTATCATCTTCAGAAGTACTTTTACTTTTCTTCTTCTGTAAAAAGAAACCGTAAAAAACCAAATGAAAGCCTTTAGATTGAAAAACTATGATATAATTACCATATTAAGACCCAGTTTAATCTCGTTCGTTACTTTACTATAATTTCTATTTGATACCGTTTATAAACTTTAGTAGCCTGATATTATAAACCAAGAATAAGTACCTTAGATGAGCTTTTTGAAGGTGTAGTCACAGATGTGGATGTGCTTTTCTTGCTTGCGCTCTTACGCTTTTTGCTTGACTGTATATAACATAATATATAAGTGGTAAGTGTTAAAATCGAGAAATATAAAGATCATGACTGAATTGGAAATGCAAACCTGGTCTTTCTCTGAAAGCAACTCGCTAGTTGTGGCATGAGGAGTCAACATAAAATCTATAAGCTTCACCACAATGTCTTCCTATTTGCAATAAATACACAACATCGTAAATTAAAGGAATGTACTCAATAAGAAATCATCAATGTTAAAAAAATAAAAGATATCAAATTATCATAGATATTGCCAAAAACAATACTATATTTTATTACAGACATCAAGCATTAACAAACTAAAAGTGACAAATAAGCCATGAAAGCGTATACGTTAAAAAAGGTTCTACCTCTAGTGTGAATTACCTCAAAAGTATTATTCTTTTAAAAAAAAAAAAAACTATTGAACTTTATAATAGCTAAACACATCAACCATATACAAGAACCATACAAAAGGCAAACGAACCTTTTTGCTGGTAGATCTGGTGACTTGTAAGTCAAACAGGTCGCAGAACTCTGTGAGCTTGTCTTTGTTACACTTGTCAAGTTTTTCTCTCACTTTCAATTTTTGCTTCTCCTGCTGTGTTAATAAGTAACCTATTAGTCGAAAACTCATTTTATAATAACATCATTTTTATCCATACACAATACACGTAAGCATATTATTGTATTACAGAGAGCTACAGTGCTATATACATGTTAATATATCTGAACCACTGTTGTAAAAGTCGGTTGAGTCAGTCAATGCATCGGTTTGGGGACCAGCCCTAAAAAAATCGGGCTGAGTCAGATTGAGTCGGGTCTTAGTCGGTCAAAGTCAAAGTGCTATACACATTCTTTTATAGTTAAACTGTACTTTACCTCATTTTCAGGCCAGACAAAGCCAGAAAAACGCAAGATGTTACTCTTGATTTGAAAAGCCTGCATTTTGAATACATCACCCTATGTTAATGGAAATAATACTTATGAAACAAATACTTCATGTCTGTTTGAACAAGTCAATAACAGAATATTTCTGTATTAGCAGTTTTATATCCATATGCAACCTCAGATTCTAAATTAGAGAACTATAATGTCTTACCATAAATACTTATACATTTAAAAATCTTCTAAAATTGGCAATATGAGGCTTAGAAGATTACTTGACTTCGAATATTACTAGTTCCTACATTATATACTGTAGTTTACTATAGATATGAATCAAATGGCCCAAAAATGGAGTTTGTATAAATATTATCAACTACTATTTGTTTGAATAATTCTCACCACTAATCTTAGGCAGTTATAATATATTTTGACTTCATAAGAGTTATCTACTTTGTCATGAGAACTTTAAGCATAAACAAATATTTTTTCATGAGAACTTAAAAGAACTCATTGATCCATATACCATATACATTCATGGGTTAAAAGTTCAATTACCTTTCCTCTCCTTCCATATAATATGGTATGGAGCAGTTTGAGAGTTTCATCATTTAGCTTCCTCTTTGACAACTTGTATGCAACTGTAAAAATAAGCAACAGATTATAAAATTTAGGCAACTGCGAAAGGAAGGGAACGGGGATATGTGCTCAGGTAATTAAATTTAGCCTTTCAAAGTTTGCCTTATTGCATGTTGAATCAGATAGTTTCTCCTTTTATCTTGTCTACTCGCTCAGACCCGAAAAAGAAAATGAAACTTTTGACTGAATAAAAACGTTTAAGCAACTTATATGACCATTAATCACGAGTCCAAAATTCCCTTTAACAAAGACGAAATAAATGAAGCATGTGAAAACAATTAAGCTACAAATTCCTAGTATGAATTACTAAAGTGTAAACAGTTCAAGCATGCCAAAAACAAATTTGGAAAGCATCCAAAATAAACACAATTACAGATGTAGAAACATATTAGATACTAAGTATATACAGAGATACGTAATACATGTTTGAGTACATGGAATACAGACATATTTAGTTTGATCTCCAAAAACACAACCAATGTTTCAATTAACCTCACTACACATAGTATTATAACTCATATGTAACGCCCTAACAAATGACTAAATCATGTCCATATCTAACTTCATTGACCGATTCGTGTATCTATATAGTATAAATTAAGACTAAGGGTGCGTTTAATAAAACTGAATGATTCAGCGCTGTAACGACCCGGAAATTTCCGACCAAATTTAAACTCTAATCTCTATATGTTTCCGTCACGATAAGCAAAACTTTTAATGTTGAGTCTAGAAAGTTTGAAATCTATATTTGGATAATTAATTGACCTTTCGACTGTTCCCGACGATTCACGAACGACTATTTGTAAATAAATATATATATATATTTAAATATAAATAGTTATGAAAATTTATACAATTATTTTATTATACTGTTATTATTATTATTAATATTATAATCATTACTCATATCATATGTAGTGTTAATTATAACTGCAAGTTAACATACTATTAATGTTATTACTTTTATTAAATTAAATATTGATAGGAGAATCAATAATAATAATAATATTATATATAACATATAGATATAAAATTTGATATGTAAAACTTATGATTATTACTAATAACATTAATACTATTCTAATTAGCATTAATATGGGTATCATTGATAATATTATTACTATCATTATGCTTGTCGTTATTATTAAAGATTATTAGACTTATCTGTAAATTTAAAATGTTCATTTTCTTTATTATTAATAATTTCTATTACACTGTGTTATTTGATATTGTTATTATTAATGATATAATTAATTCTATTACTATTTGTATTAGTATTTTTTTTACGATTATAATCATTATCATTATTAGAAAATAATATATCTTATTATTATTAACACTAATAATATTATATTATTATCATTGATTATTATTAGTATCATTATTAATTATTATTATTATTAATATAATTATTATGGGTATTAGTGATTATTATTATCATTTTTAATATTATCATTATTATAATTTTAATTTTTATCATTAGTATTGGTATTATATTTACTAATATGTTTTTATCATAAATTAATTGTATAATAGGTTAAATACAAAATTAATCGCATCACTATCAGGATCTGTTTTAAACTGTGCTCCTTGTGATTTTCGGTCTGGGATATTACGAGTTAAAACCAATCGAAATACAAAACCTGTATCGCTTTCAACTATTTTTTTCCCCTTTTCTCTTTTTGATTTATAAATTCTCGAATTCTGTTTTGCTATAAGAAAATTCTTTCCAGCTGTTATTAGATACATAAGACTTTACAATATCAAATACAACTCACAAATATCATTTACAGCCATTAAACTAACTGGATTAAATCAAAATAAAACCAAGAACAGCAGTTGCGTTGTTTTCTTTTTCTGATGCAATCGAGTCCCAATCCAAAACCACCAAACATCACCCACATCTATGATGATAATGGGACGGGAACGGCGGTGATAACAGAAGAGTAACGAATGATGTATGATGAATACATTTAAAGAGAACGATAGAGAGATTATGATTGGTAACCTGCAAATTTTTTTTCTCTTTTTGGTGGGTATGGCTGTCGAAGACCAGGGAACAAGAAGAAGCACCGAACCTTTTTCTTTTTAATTTATAAAATACTGCAACTTGGATCAATTATTTTTATTTTCAGTATCGGACTATTGAGGGATCTTTTGGGATTTATTAATCGATAAAGTAAACTAGTGGGGTTCGGTATGTGGGAGATTGTACTGATAATGTCGATGCTATTATATTAATGATGAATGCGTACCATGTGTTTCTGCCCGATAACATTCGAACGCCAGATAACCTAAGGGTTTGTTTATATTGAGTTTCCTTTGGGCCACTAACTATTAGTTGGGCTTAGATAAACTGTGGGCCGAGAACTGGGTTGTAAATTTTGGGTCGACATCTTTTTCTGTGGAGGTCGGATTTATGGGATAAATAAATAGTGGATCCGTAAAATAATAGAAAAACCGAAATAGTTCAGTGGATTAGTGTGGTATCAGGCGAGCGGGAGGTTGCGGGTTCGAGTCTCGTTGTGGCCAATTCTTTTTAGAGAGCTTATTAAAGGGTATAACTATATTTTTTTTCTCTATTATTATTATTATTAATAAGTGTTGTTATTACAAGTATCCTTAAATTTTATTATGACTACTAGCATGTGTACTATTACTATAATTATGATTAGGTTTATTATTATTATTATCCTTATAAATTTAATAAAAGTTATTATCATTTTCATTAATAGTAAAACAAGTATCATTTTATAAATATTAGTATTATTAATCTATTTATAACTAATATTATTTTCGTTATTACTATTATCACTACAAATATCATTTTAGTAATATTATAATAACTAGCAAACAAATGATATATATATTTATATATATAAATAAATATATTTAATACATATAACATAACAAAATTTATATTTTTAAAATATATAAAATAAATACATGAAACATATAGGTTACTAATATAAAAATGATATAATAAAGTTATATATAAACTTGTTCGATTATCATTATATGTGTTAATATTTATATAAATGATATAGGTTCGTGAATCCGAGGCCAACTTTATACGTGTTAAATGGTGTTATATGTATTTTTACTACAAAATACAGTATGGTGAGTATATAGTTCCCTTTTAAACTTTAAATATTTTTGGGCTGAGAATACATGCGCTATTTTTATAAATGATTTACGTTATGGACACAAGTGACTAAAAATTACGTTCTACATGGGTTTGAATCAAAAATCCCCTAGCTTGGTAACTTTAACTATTGGTTTATGAACTGGTAGGCGCGAATCCTAAAGATAGATCTATCGGGTTTTACACCCCCACCCAGATGTTGTTCTAGTCACTACTAAACTAGAAGAACGGGTGTTTAGTACTTCGAGGTTAACGGAACGCACTTGATTCGGTGCACATATTATTATAACTCAGGGGTACACACTCTTGTTAAGGCTAGTTACCGAGTGCCCACTGCTTGGAATGCTTTTCATACACTTGCGAGTGTATTATGTTTATGAATATGAAATCTTGTGGTCCATAGTTATAACGCTGCTAGCATCAAACCTATATATCTCACCAACTTTATGTTGACCTTTTAAAGATGTTATTCTCAGGTACAAATTAAGTCTTCCGCTGTGCAATAGCTCATATTAAGGATCTTACTTGGAGTCGATCATCGCAATGGAACCAACTGTTGAAGACTCCGTCCGGGAGGATTAGTTCGGGTTACTACAGTTGGTATCAGAGCGTTGGTCTTAGCGAACCAGGCCTTGCATTAGTGTGTCTAACTAGTAGCTGTTAGGATACATTAGTGAGTCTGGACTTTGACCGTGTCTACCTGTCAAAAAGTTTTGCTTATCATTTCTAGTCGTAAATTATTTGCTTATTATCCTTAGGGAATTGCCTGCTTATTATTCATAAGTCTAGACACGTCTTACTGCATCTAGTGCATCGATAGTGTATAGACAAAATTCATATCTTAGCATATCTGTTACATTGGACTTTAGTTGACATCTTTTCAAAGATTCTCCGTAATTTACGGGATTTTGGTATTATATATACATATGTAAAGTATGTATAGAAGAATATCAAATCTAACTTCTATAATCTATTTCATACTAAAAATTCATTTTTCCGATTATACAAGATGGATTCCGCATCTAGTTCGAATTCCTCAGATTATGACGGCTATGCCGATATGGATTTTCATTCAAGCTCCGAAGGCAGCATCACCGGAATGGATCAACCAATCTCCCATCATCTATTCTGGATGAATTGGGGGTGGGTTCGTAATATACTAAGTCACTGGAGACATGAAGAGGGTGATCCCTTCCATCCACCAAATTGTCCTCTTGGCGATGAACCTGAAGCACTTACCGGCGAACCTGTTCGAGAAACCATTTTCTCTCTCATTTCTAGAGTATCTCGTAACGATTATATACTATCCCATATTTCAGATCTTGTTCATTCGCTCACTCCAACCACCAATCATCCCGGTGTACTAGCAGAAGTTAACGAACTTCGCGCTCGCGTGACGGCTTTGGAGAATATGGTGCGAAGGTTACGAACACCAGCAGCAGCACCAGCAGCATAATCAGTACCACCATCATCGACGTCGACAGTACCCTTATCATCCCTAAACCATAACCGCGCCGTAACTCTCAACATCACAATTTGTACCTCGAATATCAACATCACACGCCTCAATATTACCATCTGTATTTCGAGTATGATCTTCGTTCTACATATCGTCCTACATCGATTAATTTCGTTCTACGTATTGTTCTACCTCGTTTACCTTTGTTCGACATGGCAATTATGTAATCTCTAATGTTTTAGAGATCATGTAATCCAGTATTAACGATAAATCAGATGAGTTTAATATCTTATTGACTCATTAAATCCATGATTATATCCGATGAAAATATATATACAAGTATATTTTCATAAATATTGTAATTAAAAATTCTTTTGTACAAACTGTTAATGATGAAAATATTTTAACGGGTGGGTAGTACCCGAGGAATATTTAGAATTCACATTAATAAGTTACACTGTACATTCTTCGAATCTGATTCAACGATCATTTACTATCCTACTTACAACTACCGATATACGTATCCGTTCACCACAGAATAACCATTTTTATTCAAATTTCATATTTGAATTTTTATCTATCAGAATCCAACAAGTGGCATAATGAAGAAAACATTGGATATGATAAAAATTTGTTAGAAACAAATGCGCTAATTAATTGAAATATTGTTAAGATTCCACGCTAACTGTTCCTAGCTAACTGTTCCCAGCTAACTATTAATTCCGTATTACATTTTATTTATTGCAATTTACATTCTCGCAATTTTATTTATCGTCATTTAATTTCTGTTATTTACTTTTATGCACTTTATTTTACGCACTTTAAATAACGGGACACGTACACAAGGTTTCGACCTATCATATCGACCCATCTATATATATATTTCGGAACAACCATAGACACTCTATATGTGAATGTTGGAGTTGGCTATACAGGGTTGAGGTTGATTCCAAAATATATATATACTTTGAGTTGTGATCGACACTGAGACCGGTACACGGGTCACGATACGTATTAATTATATATATTAAATTATATATGAATACATTGAACGGTTGAACTATTGGACCATTGGACAATTGGACTGATAGACTGCTAACTATGGACAAGTAAAATGAATTAAAATATTGATTATAACATATGAAACTAAACTAATCTTCAAGTTTGCCACTTGATTCTATCTTAAACCTCATTTGTATCTCAACGTTTACAATCCGCGTACAAACCTATCAGGATTCTTGAAAATACCTCAATCGAGAAGTTGAACCGACCGCACTTCATCTACAGAAGAAAAGATCTATACACATGAAAAACTCTTGAACCCAAAGTCATAGTTTAACACGTACCGCGACTAATTCTTTAGCATTTATTAGCAAAAACAACCTTACGATTCCTTTTCAAAGTAGCCAATTTTGTCACAGCTTCAGCAGAACAACTTCGACCTTTCATTCGAAAAAGTCTTATTATAACTTTGATATATACGATTGGTTTTCCTCATCGTTACCGGGAAACCTTTCATACTCCGCCATTTTATCATCAGCATTTAATCATCTAAAAACACAATTCGCCCAAAAACACCTCGGATTGATAATCGACGATTCAGATATGACTGCATTAAATGCAGAGGAAACAGTAAAATTTAAGATGGCCTAAATGGCCAAAAGTTTGATGATAAAGAAGGGAATGTTAGGAACGCTCGATAGAAAATTTAGTGCTGAAAAATGGATTGAGCTAACCGTGAAGGAAACAAAGAACAAATACAAGGAATGAACCTGCCTTCAAATAATGCAAATGATTCAGTGTCTGTTGAAACCGTCAGTATGAACCCTACTCCTTATTCTAAACTTTTTCAGATAATATTATTCATCATCATCTTATCTTAGATATTATAAGATATCTTCATATTTTCCGCTATACATATTCTCCATATTTCTAAAGATATTTTCACAACTATTCCTATCTGCAATCATCTATCTCCCCGTAATATCTGCGTTACAACATAAAAGAAACTGTGTTAGTTTCTAAATTCTGAAATCTTCAAGTTTAAAATATGAATGTTTTGAAGCAGTGTTGGGAACTGATGCATGATTTAGTATAATATAATGAAACTTGATCAACTTCATTATATTACAGTAAGTCATGTTAAGTTTCTAATGGAATGTGATGATTCACAGTACCATCATCATATGCCAGGTTACACGGCTCTTACATTCTATCCAATCTCCAAACATATTAGGAACATATCATCTTGATAGTTATATCTTTTCCAAGATATTCTGGTAATTTGACAAATCAAAATCATGCCATTACCATTCCTTTCTGAGAGCATTAGCTATGTTTATTCTGAATTCCACACCTTCAAATTTCGGACCATTGCTCGCTTGGCTCAAGGACGGGAAGAAGGAAAACGAAGGGAGTAGTTTTATAGTGAAATATCCGACAAAGAAATCGAAACAAATTACCGCATTAAATCAAAGGAGATCCTGTTTTCTAAATCGCCGAAGAACCCAATCTTATTACGTAAGATTTTCTTTAATTCCATAAATTCCAGAAATCAATTCTAATCATGTCATCAGTTAAAACGATATCATATTTACTCATTTCACTCTTTTGTGATAGCTTCGCTCGTACGCTTCACATGATCGAAATGTTTTATCTATATATATCCATAATGATAAAACTCCGCTATTACCTCATATTCGTCATGAAAACATCTCTACTGTTATTTATGACAACCTCTACCAAATTTCGGGGACGAAATTTCTTTAACGGGTGGGTACTGTAACGACCCGGAAATTTCCGACCAAATTTAAACTCTAATCTCTACATGTTTCCGTCACGATAAGCAAAACTTTTAATGTTGAGTCTAGAAAGTTTGAAATCTATATTTGGATAATTAATTGACCTTTCGACTGTTCCCGACGATTCACGAACGACTATTTGTAAATAAATATATATATATATTTAAATATAAATAGTTATGAAAATTTATACAATTATTTTATTATACTGTTATTATTATTATTAATATTATAATCATTACTCATATCATATGTAGTGTTAATTATAACTGCAAGTTAACATACTATTAATGTTATTACTTTTATTAAATTAAATATTGATAGGAGAATCAATAATAATAATAATATTATATATAACATATAGATATAAAATTTGATATGTAAAACTTATGATTATTACTAATAACATTAATACTATTCTAATTAGCATTAATATGGGTATCATTGATAATATTATTACTATCATTATGCTTGTCGTTATTATTAAAGATTATTAGACTTATCTGTAAATTTAAAATGTTCATTTTCTTTATTATTAATAATTTCTATTACACTGTGTTATTTGATATTGTTATTATTAATGATATAATTAATTCTATTACTATTTGTATTAGTATTTTTTTTTACGATTATAATCATTATTATTATTAGAAAATAATATATCTTATTATTATTAACACTAATAATATTATATTATTATCATTGATTATTATTAGTATCATTATTAATTATTATTATTATTAATATAATTATTATGGGTATTAGTGATTATTATTATCATTTTTAATATTATCATTATTATAATTTTAATTTTTATCATTAGTATTGGTATTATATTTACTAATATGTTTTTATCATAAATTAATTGTATAATAGGTTAAATACAAAATTAATCGCATCACTATCAGGATCTGTTTTAAACTGTGCTCCTTGTGATTTTCGGTCTGGGATATTACGAGTTAAAACCAATCGAAATACAAAACCTGTATCGCTTTCAACTATTTTTTTCCCCTTTTCTCTTTTTGATTTATAAATTCTCGAATTCTGTTTTGCTATAAGAAAATTCTTTCCAGCTGTTATTAGATACATAAGACTTTACAATATCAAATACAACTCACAAATATCATTTACAGCCATTAAACTAACTGGATTAAATCAAAATAAAACCAAGAACAGCAGTTGCGTTGTTTTCTTTTTCTGATGCAATCGAGTCCCAATCCAAAACCACCAAACATCACCCACATCTATGATGATAATGGGACGGGAACGGCGGTGATAACAGAAGAGTAACGAATGATGTATGATGAATACATTTAAAGAGAACGATAGAGAGATTATGATTGGTAACCTGCAAATTTTTTTTCTCTTTTTGGTGGGTATGGCTGTCGAAGACCAGGGAACAAGAAGAAGCACCGAACCTTTTTCTTTTTAATTTATAAAATACTGCAACTTGGATCAATTATTTTTATTTTCAGTATCGGACTATTGAGGGATCTTTTGGGATTTATTAATCGATAAAGTAAACTAGTGGGGTTCGGTATGTGGGAGATTGTACTGATAATGTCGATGCTATTATATTAATGATGAATGCGTACCATGTGTTTCTGCCCGATAACATTCGAACGCCAGATAACCTAAGGGTTTGTTTATATTGAGTTTCCTTTGGGCCACTAACTATTAGTTGGGCTTAGATAAACTGTGGGCCGAGAACTGGGTTGTAAATTTTGGGTCGACATCTTTTTCTGTGGAGGTCGGATTTATGGGATAAATAAATAGTGGATCCGTAAAATAATAGAAAAACCGAAATAGTTCAGTGGATTAGTGTGGTATCAGGCGAGCGGGAGGTTGCGGGTTCGAGTCTCGTTGTGGCCAATTCTTTTTAGAGAGCTTATTAAAGGGTATAACTATATTTTTTTTCTCTATTATTATTATTATTAATAAGTGTTGTTATTACAAGTATCCTTAAATTTTATTATGACTACTAGCATGTGTACTATTACTATAATTATGATTAGGTTTATTATTATTATTATCCTTATAAATTTAATAAAAGTTATTATCATTTTCATTAATAGTAAAACAAGTATCATTTTATAAATATTAGTATTATTAATCTATTTATAACTAATATTATTTTCGTTATTACTATTATCACTACAAATATCATTTTAGTAATATTATAATAACTAGCAAACAAATGATATATATATTTATATATATAAATAAATATATTTAATACATATAACATAACAAAATTTATATTTTTAAAATATATAAAATAAATACATGAAACATATAGGTTACTAATATAAAAATGATATAATAAAGTTATATATAAACTTGTTCGATTATCATTATATGTGTTAATATTTATATAAATGATATAGGTTCGTGAATCCGAGGCCAACTTTATACGTGTTAAATGGTGTTATATGTATTTTTACTACAAAATACAGTATGGTGAGTATATAGTTCCCTTTTAAACTTTAAATATTTTTGGGCTGAGAATACATGCGCTATTTTTATAAATGATTTACGTTATGGACACAAGTGACTAAAAATTACGTTCTACATGGGTTTGAATCAAAAATCCCCTAGCTTGGTAACTTTAACTATTGGTTTATGAACTGGTAGGCGCGAATCCTAAAGATAGATCTATCGGGTTTTACACCCCCACCCAGATGTTGTTCTAGTCACTACTAAACTAGAAGAACGGGTGTTTAGTACTTCGAGGTTAACGGAACGCACTTGATTCGGTGCACATATTATTATAACTCAGGGGTACACACTCTTGTTAAGGCTAGTTACCGAGTGCCCACTGCTTGGAATGCTTTTCATACACTTGCGAGTGTATTATGTTTATGAATATGAAATCTTGTGGTCCATAGTTATAACGCTGCTAGCATCAAACCTATATATCTCACCAACTTTATGTTGACCTTTTAAAGATGTTATTCTCAGGTACAAATTAAGTCTTCCGCTGTGCAATAGCTCATATTAAGGATCTTACTTGGAGTCGATCATCGCAATGGAACCAACTGTTGAAGACTCCGTCCGGGAGGATTAGTTCGGGTTACTACAAGCGCTGAATGGTTCTGAATCTGAATGATTCAAAGCCTCTGAATAATGTTTGTTCTGAATGAAAAAGAGCTGTTTGATAATCATTTGGAATGAACGATATTAACCGAGTATAATTAACTTATTAACGTGTAACATGAATAAAAAAATTCAATATACTTGTTGGTTAAGTGTTCGGAATATGATTTGAGGAAAATATTACAGAAAATTTAGGCTCTTAATGGTTAAGAGAACATTTCAGCTCTGAATGGTTCAGCACTGAATTCTGAACCATTCAGCACCATATATCATTCAGAGGTCAGAAACAAACACGCTGAATGCTGAATGGTTCAGCATTCAACGCTGAACCATTCCATTAAGAGGCAAACAAACACACCCTAAGATACAAAATATAGCTGGTGTGAGTTATATAATTTCACGATCAAGTGAATTGTGATGCCGAAATTCACGTTAAATTTCAAATTCATTAAGCGATTTGTGTCTACCAAATAATCTACATTCAGATTAAGCTATAAGAAGTATATATCTCCGATCGAACTATGCCATTCAAAATCAATATAAATATTATGCCAAATAACGGACATCTAATCTAGTGCAAGAATGAAACAAACATAGAAAAGAAAAACTTAAGACGTTACCATTTGGAATATCTTTCAGTTCAGTACCACACCCCTGCATTTCATATAATAATAATAACAATAAATAAATACCAGTCAAAATAGGAAGATTTAAGGCATAAACGACAAGCAAGGTCATGAAATATAAATTTAAAATTCATTAACCTTCGCGATATGAAATTCCTTGGCAGTATCTTGTTCGATGACGGCAACCAACCGTTCTACAGATTTCCGCTCCCTTACAGGTCGCTCAATTGTAGGACCCACAGGAGTTGTGGGTCCCTTTTCCTTTTTCTCATTCCCTTTTTTCTCTCCAGATGCCTTTGTCTTGCTGTAGGGTTTTTCTCCACCACTCTTCTTTCTTGACTGGGATTTTGAAACCTTTTCCTCTTCAATCTCTTCCTGTTCATCCACTTCCATCGCCTCAGTTGTAGGTTCTTCTGTCTTAGGTTCCTCTGTCTTAGGTTCTTCCGTCTTAGGTTCTTCCGTCTTAGGTTCCTCTGTCTTATGTTCTTCAGTCTTAGGTTCTTCATTCATTTTCTCTTCATCTCCTTCCTTTATATCCTTTACCTCCTCCTCTTCTTCTTTTGCATCCTCGCTTACATCAGCATTCTTGTCCTTTTCAACCTCATCTTCTTCCATCTTTTTAACCTCCTCTTTTTTCTCACTCACATCTTTAACCACTTTATCAGCAGAGTCAGTCGCGGTGTTCACCGTTTCCGCAACATCAGTTGTTGTATCTTCCTCCCCCATAGCTAAACATTTAGTTGCAAACAATTAAGTAAAAAGATATAATAAGTCAATACTCAATAGGTAACAAGATTACAAATTGTACAAATTTCAATTAACATATAACTTTTAGCTAATTCATTGACATTACACAACACAACCAGCAGAAGCAACAACAAGAACAACAAAACCTTGCGTAAAATATATTCGCATTCACTTGAGCTGGAATTACACACAAGTCATATATCAGCAGCAAACATTAGCAAGACCTACATATACACTTATAACGTACAAAAGAGAAATTTTTTACACTTCAGACTAAAAATTCGTTGACTTTCTTATCACATAAAACACAAAAACCTAATTACTATTACGAGATTCATATGTAGTTAATTAAAGCATGAATTATGTACAGTTGCAGTAACAATCACTTAAAGAAGTAAAATTACGGAAAACTTACAGAAATTAGGGCTAAATTGGGGTTTATGTAGAGGAACTGAGTTCAATTATTTATTTACGAGCCGATATAAAAGGGGGAAAACTTTATTTTTGTGATTTATTCTCGGACTTGAAACACGGATTTGAAAAGCAGTTAAATGCCATGTCATACACAACATACGGAGAATTACAAGTGTGGGGTACTGGAGTGTTATGGATGGCTGAGATTTCATGATTAAAATGTGGACGGTGGATCTGTGAGGTTCTCGGATCTAACCGGCAAATTGGATTCTTTTTCTTTGTTGACTTAATTATTAACAACGGGTATTTTATAGGTTTAATAAATGATTCCATAAATATACAAATTCACCATATAAAAAAAAAGGTAAACCGACCCTCTGGAGACCCACACCGACCGGTCCCACGACTAACATGTGAGAGGAAAATCGTGTAACCCATCATTAAAGGAACATGTGACAGGGATTGAATCCATGACCACCGCGGTATGCTACCACTAGGCTACCATCGCGGGGACCAAATTCACCATATACAAAATCGCGCAATGAGATACCGTTCTGAAGATATTTTTGATGATAGAGAAAATGAAGATATTTTTGATGATAGAGAAAACGGAGTGTAGGTGGAGAACAATTGAAATGAGGGAGAACAATTGAAAAAAAAAATTACCGTCTAAACACCCTATATAATTTACACGAATAATGTTCTAAATAGAACTCGAACTCATGACATCAAGGTCAGAAGGACTCTCGATACCGCTAGACCAAAAGCCATTCGGTATTACAATTGTAGTACATGCATTATCATTTGCATACCGTTATTGTTTATAAATTCTTTCTTTTAATAGAGAGAAATAATGCAAGTTTTTAAGTAAAGTGTCCACTAAATTAAATCCGTGTAATGTGATGTTAACGTTTGAGTTTAGGATATTACGATGTAGCAATTGTTGTAGAAGACGAATGTAGTTATTCTTAAAAATGACTTCGAAGCGATGTGAACTACTTATAAAACGCTACTTATTATGATGTAGCAATTGTTGTGAAAAATGACCGTAATTATTGTATGTTACAATGAAAACTTGTTTAAGACCCGCGAATTCGTGTGGTTTTTTAAGGGACAAATTAGATATCGAATTGCCTAGTAATAAGATTTTATATAGTTTTGTATTTGTTAAATTGTTTAGAAACCAAAACAATATTAGAAGTAATATTGAATTAGTGATAATAGGTGTCATAAAAGCATACGTTATTTACATTATTGGATGAGACTCTGTATATATTGAATAATAATTTTGCCAAGTTAAACATTACATTGGTACATGAAGGAGGTAGTATCAGTGTTGGAGTGCGAAGCGAGTTAAACAAAAGGATTCGGAAGAACAGGAGAGGCGCGCCGTGGCCTTGGAAGGCGCGACGCGACCTAGTGCACGAAACAGAGCATCGGTTTTGGAAAACGACTGTCCGGAGATTAGCCTTTGAGGCGCGACGCGGCCTCAGATGGCGCGGCGCGGCTTCGTCTGCGAGGAAGTTTTCAAAATCGAGTTTTCTTGTTCCCAAAGCTATTTCTTTGTTTAGTTTTGCCTATTTAAGCATCTTATTGTAACACATACATGTATCCACGAAAATTATCAATAAAAGAACTCTCTTTGGTGGTCGAGTACCTCGTTAAATTCTCTTGTCTTTATCGTTTTTGCTAGTTTCTTCGTATACATCAACTATTTTCGTTTATTGTAAGTGGGTTTAATAACCTAGGGTTATCAAGTCTTGTTAGGGCTCACGTGCTTCATTCCTAACAAGTGGTATCAGAGCTTCGGTTAGGTTTTACGGGAACAATGGCGGAAAAGAGTGATGTGAAGATTGACAAGTTTGATGGGAATGATTTTAGCTTTTGGAAGATACAAATTGAAGATGTGCTCTATCAAAAGAAGCTTTAACAACCGTTGAATGGTGTTAAACCGGAAGAGATAACTCAAGGCGAGTGGGAATTGTTGGATAGGCAAGCCCTAGGAGTTGTTCGACTTTCTTTGGCCAAGAACGTTGCTTACAACATCGTGGGTGAAACCACAACGACGGGATTGCTTGCGGCTTTATCTAACATGTATGAAAAGCTATCCGCTTTGAATAAAGTTTTCTTGATTCGGCAATTGGTGAATGCTAGGATGATGGAGGGTTCCTCGGCGGCGGATCATGTTAACGAATTTAATTCGATTTTAACACGGTTGAAATCGGTGAATATTAAATTCGATGATGAGCTTGAGGCGTTGTTTTTGCTATCTTCATTGCCCGAGAGTTGGGCCGGTACGGTTACGGCGGTTAGTGGTTCAACCGGAACTACTAAGTTAACTTTTGAAGGAATTCGGGATTTGATTCTTAGCGAAGGTCTTCGTAGGAAAGATTCGAATGGAAGTTCGGGTTCGGTTCCAAGTGTTAGTCGGGGAAGAGCTAGGTCAAGAAGTCCGTCAAGGAGCAAGAACGTGGTGTGTTGGAATTGTCAACAATGTGACGACCCGGAAATTTCCGACCAAATTTAAACTTAATCTTTATATGATTTAATGTTTCCGACACGATAAGCAAAGTATGTAATGTTGATGTTTCAAAAACTTTGAACTGTGTTCATGTAATCAATTACCATTCGACTATTTCCGACGATTCACGAACCATTATGTGTATATGTATATATATATATATATATATATATATATATTAATTATTATAAATTAAAATATTATATGAGTTAATTAATTATGTAAATAAAATAATATATGATATTAAAATAGATCTATATATATATGTAAGGTATATTGAATGTATATTTATATAGTTCCGAATTTATTTAGTAAACGATAGAAGCACTCGTTTATCATTCGATGGTTATTTAAATAAGTTAAGTTCAAATTTAGGTGATTTTAAAATAAACGGTGATCTGAAAATGAGTAATATAAATTTTAGGCTTATTAAAAAATGTATTTATGAACTATTTGTTAAGTTTTAACACTTTTTATATTTTACCCAGAATCAAGAGGGACAGTTGGTGTAATTTTTATTTAATAATTAATGATCAAATTTTATATCATAATTACTAAAATAAATAAATATAATTACTGATAATGCTAAAAACGAACATATATTTCATAGCATTATTCCTCAAGAAAGACAAGCTTTTAGTTGCAATTGTTCTATTTACAAGTGATATTCGTTTAAATAATAAAAGGTGAAGACAAAAGACAGATTCGACGATTTGAAGACGCAAACGACCAAAAAGCTCAAAAGAACAAAAGACAATCAAAAAGGTTCCAATTATTGATAAGAAACGTCTCGAAATCACAAGAGTACAAGATTCAAAACGCAAAGTACAAGATATTAAATTGTACGCGAGGACGTTCGAAAAACCGGAACCGGGACTAGAGTCAACTCTTAACGCTCGACGCAACGGACTAAAAATTACAAGTTAACTATGTATATAAATATAATATAATATATAATTAATTATATTAATTATATATATATATTATATATATATATTATTAAAACCGTCGGCAGCCAGAAACTCCAAGGGTGTGAAATGAAAATACCTCTCCGCGACTCGCGGAGTTTTAAGGCCATTTTGCCGCGAGTCGCGGAGCCCCAAATTTCACTTCTGGCTATAAAGCCAACCGAATTCTGATCGAATTTATCATCTTTTTTCTCAATCTCTCTCAATATATACGAGTAATATATATTTATATTTATAATTTATATTTTAATTTTAATTATAATTCTAATAATAAGGGTATGTTAGCGAATGTTGTAAGGGTGTAAGTCGAAATTCTGTCCGTGTAACGCTACGCTATTTTTAATCATTGTAAGTTATGTTCAACCTTTTTATATTAATGTCTCGTAGCTAAGTTATTATTATGCTTGTTTAAAACGAAGTAATCATGATGTTGGGCTAATTACTAAAATTGGGTAATTGGGCTTTGTACCATAATTGGGGTTTGGACAAAAGAACGACACTTGTAGAAACTAGACTATGGGCTATTAATGGGCTTTATATTTGTTAAACTAAATGAAAGTTTGTTAATGTTAATATAAAGATTTACAATTGGGCGTCCCTATAAATTACCATATACACTCGATCGGACACGATGGGCGGGGTATTTATATGTACGAATAATCGTTCATTTAACCGGACACGGGAATGGATTAATAGCCACTAGAATAATTAAAACAGGGGTGAAATTACATTCAAGGGTAATTGGTGTAATTGTTAACAAAGTAGTAAAACCTTGGTTTACACGCAGTCGATAACCTGGTGTATTCATTAAACAAAGTATTAAA
The DNA here is from genome assembly GCF_046630445.1 of Rutidosis leptorrhynchoides. Lineage (NCBI taxonomy): Eukaryota > Viridiplantae > Streptophyta > Magnoliopsida > Asterales > Asteraceae > Rutidosis > Rutidosis leptorrhynchoides. The sequence goes on from NC_092335.1 coordinate 412,364,988, forward strand.
ACCTTGTTACAATTCGAATCCCCAATTAGTTGGAATATTTATCTTCGGGTATAATAATAATTTGACAAGGACACTTGCAATTTATATTTATGACTGATGGACTGTTATGGACAAAAACCAGACGGACATATTGAATAATCCAGGACAAAGGACAATTAACCCATGGGCATAAAACTAAAATCAACACGTCAAACATCATGATTACGGAAGTTTAAATAAGCATAATTCTTTTATTTTATATTTAATTTCCTTTATTTTATATTTAATTGCACTTCTAATTATCGCACTTTTATTTATTGTTATTTTATTTAATCGCACTTTTAATTATCGTACTTTTAATTATCGCAATTTAATTTTATCGCATTTTTATTATTCGCAATTTCATTATCGTTATTTACTTTACGCTTTAATTTAAAGTCTTGTATTTATTTTATATTTTACATTAGGTTTTAACTGCGACTAAAGTTTTAAAATCGACAAACCGGTCATTAAACGGTAAAAACCCCCCTTTATAATAATAATATCACTTATATATATATTTGTATTTTTATAAAAGTAAACTAATATAGCGTTGAGCTTTGTTTAAAGATTTCCCTGTGGAACGAACCGGACTTACTAAAAACTACACTACTGTACGATTAGGTACACTGCCTATAAGTGTTGTAGCAAGGTTTAAGTATATCCATTCTATAAATAAATAAATATCTTGTGTAAAATTGTATCGTATTTAATAGTATTTTCTGCGTAAAATATAAGCTATTTTATATACACCTCGTTCGACATCAAGTATTTTTGGCGCCGCTGCCGGGGAATCATCTTAAAAACCTGAAGCGCAACGCTAATATAAAAAAAAAAAAAAAAGGATTTTTATCTACTTTTATTAAAAGTCGTTTTTGTAAAAATTACGTTTTAATTATTCAAAAATATAAAAAGAAAAACAAAAATATAAGTATTTTTAGGATTTTGTTAAATATTTAAGTTTTATAAGTTTCTTTATCTTTATTTTAATTTATAAAAATATAAATTTTATTAAAAATCGTTTATTTAAACTAAAAACAGAAAAAAGAAAATAAAAAAAAAAAAATTAAAGAAAAACGCGTAAAAAGTAAAACCTGTCAACTGAATTCCTGAACCCCGCGACTCGCGGGGTTTTCCTCTTTATTAGCCGCGACTCGCGGAGATCTTCTGACACACGGACAAAACCCTAAAGTTGCATTAATTACGGGGTTTTAATTATTATTATTATTATTTAACTTAATTATTATTATTATTATTAATTTTAGTTTTATTTTTACTTTTTACTTTATATTTATGTATTTTGTTTAATTAGTTTTATTAAAATTGTAAAATTAGTAGTTTTTATTAAATAAATAATATAAAAATAATATTTTTATAAAAATTGTACTTTTTACAACTTTTTGTATATTTTTATATTTTGTACCTTTTTAATCGTTGTAGCGTAATATTTGTATTTTTTAGCTCATATTTAATTTTAAACTTAGTTTTAGCTATAGTTATTTTTACTCCTATATTTTTAGGCTTTGCCGTAGTATTCCTTAAGTGCTTTTTCTTTAGACTAAGATTTAGGTGCTTTAGAATTTTGCGACGCCTTTTTAGTTTTAGTTTCTTTTTAAGTTATTTCCATTTGGGATTTAGTTTTTCCTGTAAGCTTTAATATTTTTAGAGACCTTTTACTATGTATCAATTATCATTCCAATTAGTAATTTCAATTTGCGATTATAATTTTAAGTTAGTTATAGTAATAAGGTTAAATTAGTTAAGTATTTTTAAGTTTTTATAAGTTTCTTTTATTTTTCCGTCACCTTTTATTTTTCAACCATATTTTTTTTTCTTTTTCGACCTTTTGCGACGAACTCTTTGTCTTTCTTAATTCTCGCTATTCTAGTTTTAGGACTTAGAATTTTTTTTTCTACTTCTTATCTAAATTTCTTAAAATTACGAAAATTTATTTTAAGTGGTTAAATTGATAGACATCAAAATTTTCTGGTTCGTAGTAATAGTTGGATTTGTACGTAGACCGGGTTATTGGAGCCAAACAGTCCTCAATTATATTGAGACCAAACGAATCCTGCCCCTCTGCTGCATCTTTTGGCTATTCGAAACGTGGGCAAAATCAGAAAAGTCTATTGATTGGATAACTTATTATAATTTTTCTTTCCTTTTAAAAACTAATAGGATATTCAGTGAATGCACCGAGCAAGACATTCACCACCTTTTGTACGTTCACCACCTGTAACTCGATCAAGACATCGTTTAACAAATATAACCGCCGTTGATTTTTCTTTAGAATCGTCATCCAGTCGACCAAGTACTTCAGTTCAAATTTCCGATAATCCAGTTTTTGAAACAAACCTCACAATTGAGAATCCAGAAAATATTCAGGAACGGTTCATAGATCCTGAACCATTAAACTTTCCTCCGGAACCACCAATCATTCAAACAGAGATTGTTGAGGAACGAACTATTAAATCAGAATCATCTAGTGATACTGATTCAACAAATTCAATTATGGAGAATCTGGAACCTTTAAGTATGGAAGACCGAATGAGAGCTAAACGCACTGGCCAAGGTCACGCAATTACTCATCCAGACATTAATGCGCCAGATTATGAAATCAAAGGACAAATTCTACACATGGTGACTAATCAATGCCAATTTAGTGGTGCGCCGAAGGAAGATCCAAATGAACATCTACGTACCTTTAATAGGATCTGCACACTATTTAAAATACGAGAAGTGGAGGATGAACAGATATATCTCATGTTATTTCCCTGGACTTTAAAGGGAGAAGCCAAAGATTGGTTGGAATCGTTACCTGAAGGGGCGATTGATACATGGGACGTTTTAATTGATAAATTTCTTAAACAATTCTTTCCTGCATCTAAAGCCGTAAGACTTCAAGCAGAAATTGTTACGTTCACACAGAAGCCAAATGAAACTCTATATGAGGCGTGGACAAGATATGGAAAGTTATTACGAGGATGTCCGCAACATGGTTTAGACACCTGTCAAATAGTACAAATATTCTACCAAGGATGCGACATCACTACAAGAAAAGACATAGATATAGCAGCTGGTGGTTCTATTATGAAGAAAACCGAAACCGATGCTTACAAAATTATTGATAATACTGCTTCCCACTCACATGAGTGGCACCAAGAAAAAGATATCATTAGATCATCTAAAGCAGCTAGAGCTAATTCTAGCCATGACTTAGATTCCATTTCCGCAAAGATAGATGCTTTCGAGAGACGAATGGAAAAGATGACTAAGGATATTCATGCTATACGAATTAGTTGTGAGCAGTGTGGAGGACCACATTTGACAAAAGATTGTCTCAGTATTGAATTAACAATGGAACAAAGAGAGAATATTTCATACATAAACCAAAGGCCTGGAAATAATTATCAGAATAATTATCAACCGCCAAGACCGATTTACAATCAAAACCAGAATTATAACCGAAATATTCCATACAACAACCAACAAGGTCCTAGCAATCAACAAGTATCCAATAATACTTATAATCAGCAAAGACCGAATTTTCAAAACAAACCACCACAACAAACCGATGATAAAAAGCCGAATTTAGAAGAAATGATGACGAAGCTAGTTGAAACTCAAACGCAGTTTTTCACATCTCAAAAACAAACCAATGAACAAAATGCTCAAGCATTTAGAAATCAACAAGCTTCTATTCAAAATCTGGAACAAGAAGTAAGTAACCTAGCAAGGTTAATAGGTGAAAGAAAACCGGGAAGTCTACCTAGTGATACAAATGCTAACCCCCGGAATGAAACAGCTAAAGCTATTACCACAAGAAGTGGTACAACACTTAAACCACCTGAAATACCTGTAACTTCTGATGAAACTATTCCTACTCCACAAGAACCACAACCTGATAAGGAAAAAGAACCGGTAGTTGAAAAGGTTAATGAAGATAACACAGTTAAGGATAAACCTTATGTTAAACCATACCAACCACCTCTTCCTTATCCGAGTAAAATGAAGAAAGAAAAACTTGAAGCCGAGCAATCCAAATTTTTGGATATGTTTAAACAGATAAATGTATATCTTCCTTTCATTGATGTGATTTCAGGAATGCCAAGATATGCTAAATTCTTGAAAGATCTGATCACGAATAGAAAGAAAATGGAAGAACTCTCGGCTGTTACTATGAATGCTAATTGTTCAGCAGTGCTGTTGAATAAGATACCAGAAAAACTATCTGATCCAGGAAGTTTCACAATTCCATGTTTTCTGGGTAGTCTTAGTTCAATAGAAGCATTAGCAGATTTAGGTGCTAGTATAAATCTAATGCCGTATTCACTATACGCTAAACTAGACCTTGGAGAATTGAAACCAACCAGAATAAGCATACAACTAGCCGATAGATCAATAAAATATCCTAGAGGGATAATGGAGAACATGCTAGTTAAAGTTGGTACTTTAGTATTCCCAGTAGATTTTGTTGTTTTAGACATGGAAGAAGATTCTCAAGTTCCTCTCATATTAGGAAGACCATTCTTAAACACGGCTAAAGCAATGATAGACGTGTTCGGTAAGAAACTGACCCTAAGTATAGAGGATGAGAGTGTTACCTTTTCAGTTGATAGAGCAATGCAACAACCACAATCTGCAGATGATACATGTTATTATATTCAAACTATAGATGCACATGCAGAATTGTTAGAAGAATTTCCAGAATTGCAAGGAACAGGAGAATGTTCTTTAGGAGAAAGTAATGAACCAATTGATGAAGCTGAAATGTTAGCTACACTTATAGCTAATGGATATGAACCAACAACAGAAGAAATTCAAATGCTAAAAGAAGAAGACAGATATCGATATAAATCATCGATAGAAGAACCTCCGAAATTAGAGTTAAAGCCACTTCCAAACCATTTGGAATACGCTTATTTACATGGTGAATCTGAATTACCTGTAATAATATCGTCTTCTCTTACTGAAAATGAGAAATCACAGCTCATTTCTGTGTTGAAAGCTCATAAACCAGCCATTGCATGGAAGATTCATGATATTAAAGGAATAAGTCCTTCGTATTGCACACATAAAATCCTTATGGAAGAAGGTCATAAAACGTATGTGCAACGCCAACGAAGACTAAATCCTAATATGCAAGATGTAGTTAAGAAAGAAATTATTAAGCTGCTAGATGCAGGTTTAATTTATCCAATCTCTGATAGTCCATGGGTAAGCCCAGTTCAATGCGTGCCTAAGAAGGGTGGCATGACTGTTATTACAAATGAGAAAAATGAGCTTATTCCTACTAGGACTGTAACAGGATGGCGTGTATGTATTGATTATAGAAAATTAAATGACGCCACCAGAAAAGATCACTTTCCCTTACCTTTCATAGATCAAATGTTGGAAAGATTAGCCGGAAATAGTTACTATTGTTTTCTAGATGGATTTTCCGGATATTTTCAAATTCCAATAGCACCCGAAGATCAAGAGAAAACCACATTCACGTGCCCTTATGGTACTTTTGCTTACAAACGCATGCCATTTGGACTTTGCAACGCCCCTGCAACCTTTCAAAGGTGTATGATGGCGATTTTTCATGACATGATAGAAGAATGCATGGAAGTATTCATGGATGACTTTTCAGTCTTCGGTGATACATTTAAATCATGTCTAGTTAATCTGGAACGAATGCTAATTAGATGCGAAAAATCAAATCTAGTACTTAATTGGGAGAAATGCCATTTCATGGTTAAAGAAGGCATCGTTCTTGGACATAAAATTTCAAAAGAAGGAATTGAAGTGGATAGAGCTAAAGTAGATGTAATTGCTAAACTTCCACATCCCACAAATGTTAGAGGAGTTAGGAGTTTTCTAGGGCATGCCGGTTTTTACCGACGTTTCATAAAAGATTTTTCTAAAATTGCCACTCCTATGAATAAACTCCTAGAAAAGGATGCTCCATTCATCTTTTCAGATGAGTGTATCAAATCTTTTAATATTCTTAAAGAAAAACTCACTAATGCACCAATCATGATAACACCAAATTGGAATCTACCATTTGAACTAATGTGCGATGCAAGTGATTTTGCAATGGGAGCCGTTTTAGGACAAAGGATTGAAAAACGATTTCAACCTATATATTATGCTAGTAAGACATTACAAGGAGCACAAACGAACTATACAACTACTGAAAAAGAACTCCTTGCTATTGTCTTTGCTTTTGACAAATTTCGATCATATCTCGTTCTAGCAAAAACGGTGGTCTATACCGACCATTCTGCTCTTAGATACCTATTTTCAAAACAAGATGCTAAACCAAGATTAATCCGTTGGATCTTACTCTTACAAGAGTTTGATATTGAAATCCGAGATAAAAAAGGAGCAGAAAATCTCGCCGCTGATCATCTTTCTCGTCTTGAAAATCCCGAATTAGAAGTTCTGAATGAATCGGCCATACAAGACAACTTTCCTGATGAATATCTATTGAAGATAGATTATAAAGAAATCCCATGGTTTGCAGACTATGCAAACTACTTAGTTTGTGGATTCCTTGAAAAAGGATTATCGTACCAAAGACGAAAGAAATTCTTCAGTGATATAAAACACTATTTCTGGGAAGATCCACATCTGTTTAAAAGTTGTCCCGATGGAATAATACGCCGATGTGTATTTGGAGATGAAGCTAGTAAAATTTTAAACCATTGTCACACAGGACCAACAGGAGGGCATTATGGGCCTCAACTAACAGCAAGAAAAGTTTATGAAGCTGGATTCTATTGGCCTACAATTTACAAAGACTCACACCTTCTTTGCAAATCCTGTGATGCATGTCAAAGGGCCGGAAAAATAAGTCAACGTGATGAAATGCCACAAAATGTCATCCAAGTATGTGAAGTATTTGACATTTGGGGTATTGACTTTATGGGTCCATTTCCAAAATCTCATAATAATCTATATATACTCGTAGCCATTGATTATGTATCTAAATGGGCGGAAGCACAAGCTCTCCCAACTAACGATGCACGAGTTGTAGTAAACTTTTTAAAACGTCTTTTTGCAAGGTTTGGAACACCGAAAGCTTTAATAAGTGATCGGGGTACTCATTTTTGTAATAATCAACTTGAGAAAGTTCTTAAAAGATATGGAGTAACTCATAAAATCTCTACCGCATATCATCCACAAACAAGTGGACAAGTTGAAAATACCAACCGAGCTTTAAAACGTATTCTAGAGAAAACCGTAGGATCAAATCCAAAGGAATGGTCCATTAAATTGGAGGATGCACTCTGGGCTTTTAGAACAGCCTACAAAACTCCAATTGGGACCACACCTTTTAGACTTGTGTATGGAAAAGCATGTCATCTTCCAGTAGAAATTGAACACAAAGCATTTTGGGCTTTGAAGACATGTAATCTTGATTTACATGAAGCCGGACGTCTACGATTAAGTCAACTAAACGAATTAGAAGAATTAAGACATGAAGCATACGAAAATTCGTTAATCTATAAAGAAAGAACGAAGAAATGGCATGATAAAAGAATCAGAAGTTCAAAAGAATTCAAAGAAGGAGACAGAGTTCTTCTTTTCAATTCACGATTCAAGCTATTTCCTGGAAAATTGAAATCAAGATGGTCTGGACCATTCATAGTCAAAAGAGTTTTCCCATACGGAACGATAGAATTAATAAATTCAAATGGGATTGAATTTAAAGTTAATGGTCACAGAGTTAAACATTACATACATGGTCCGATGGAAGTCGACAACGAAGTTAATCACAATTTCGACACCACAGCTAACTAAGTGTGGGGAGAATCAAGTCTTTAAAAGATAATATGTATTTCTGTTAGAGTTAGATTGTCTGTTTTCGTGTAGTTCTCGAAAATGGAACACGTATGGTCTTTCCCTAGCAGACCCTAAAGAACTAGTCTTCTCCCCCCATTCTGAATTTTTATTTTTTTTAGGTTTTTACAAAATGAAGACTGCCTGTGAATTAAACCATGGTCTAATGCTACACGCTTTGATCACTAAAAGAAATAATGACATACTACCGAGTGAATTAGTATCAGTAATCAGAGAAAGAATGGACGGAGTTAGAAAAGGATCCAGATGCGAAGATAATAAGTTACAATTTGGTAAAGGAAAATCAAAATCCGCAGCGAAAAGAAGAGCACGACACCTAGAAAAATGTCACAAATGCGGAAAATGGTCACATGGAGGTAAATGTTCAAATAATCAAACCTATTCAAATACAGAATTTGTTACTTTATGCAGAGACGGACCGTTCATATGTTTAGAAGAAAAGACAATGAATGCTCGAGGTTACGCCTATGCAGCCATGGAAAACCAATTAAACCGACTATCTTATGAATATAATAGATCATATAACTAAGAAATCTATTTCACAGGTATGTCTGTACAGTTTTTATTTTTATTTTTATTTTTAACCTTTTGATAATAAACGCTAATTTGTTCGCTAAAAAGTATTAAATTGGTATTGAATAAAATTAGGTTTGGCGACCGAAATTATTGATATCGTTCAAAAATTTATTACATCACTGCGAAATTTAACGTTTATTCTTAAGGTATAAATATCTTTAATCAATCAAACCAAAATATTTCAAAAATTCGTCATGAGTTAAATTAGGTCTTGGAACCGAAATTACTTTACCGAAAAGAGGGGCGCATATTTTTGATAATATTTGATTGATTAAAGTGGGATAAAAAGACAAAAAGATTTTTAATTTTATTTTTACCATGTTTTTAAAATTAATATTTAAATCTTAAATTAATATTGTAAACTTTGTAAAAACAATATTTTTAAAATTGTAAATATTGGAAAAAATTAATATAAGTTTGGTATGAATTTATAAATTTTTAAATTAAGTTTGGTGTGAATTTTTAAGTTTTAAAATATGAAATTTTAATTTTATGCATTTCAAATTTTAAGTTTGGTGTGAATTTTGAATTTTTAATATTAATTTTGAATTTTATATTTAAGTTGTGTGAATTTAAAAACAAAAATTTACTTTATCTCATTAAGTTAAAAATATGAATTTTAAAATTCGTCGTAAGTTGAAGACTAGGTCTCTGAACCGAAATTGCTTTACCCGAGGGAGGGACGAGAACTTTTATTATCATTATTTTTAATCTTGTTGATTTAAAGTATGCCAAAAACATTAAAAAACCCAAAAATCTTAGCTTTTAAAACAATCGCTACAAAAAGACAAATTTTAAAATTTTGTCGAGGGACGGACTAGGACATCGATCCGAAACGACCTCGTCCTAAATAACAAGGGAAACAAAATTTTAAAATTAATTTCTTAATTGTTTTATAAGTTAAAGATTATAAAAAAAAAAAAAAAAAAAAAAAAAAAAAAAAAAAAATAACTCCGCGACTCGCGGAGTTTTAAGTGAAAACCTCCGCGACTCGCGGAGGGACAAAATTACAGAAAAAAAATATAACCAGCTGCACGATCTGTACACACCACACACAAAAACACTGCAATTTTAACAGCGAAAAAAAAAAACCCCCGAAAACCCACGAAAATACACCCAAAAACACTCCAAAAATCTCAATTTTTAACCGTTAATCACCAAATTTTTTGCTATAATCATGTTGAGAAGGATGATATCTAGGAACTACTCAAGAAAACAGGTACAATTACACCCCAAATCACCTTTAAATCCGAATTTTAGTGTGTTCTTGAGCATATTTTCATAATTTGAATTTTGTTAATTTTTAGTGTAATTAGTGTTAAATTGTTAGTATATTATGCATGTATAACCTAGATTGATGCTTGTTAACATGATTTGAAGCCAAAAACTTCAAAATTTTTAGAATCTAGGGTTTGTGTTCTTGAGCAAATTTGGGGCTTTTTGATATAAACAGGTTATGGCCGATTTTTGTCATGAATTGTTGCTAAATTGAGTAGTGTAACATGTCTAGGTAGTTAAATGATCAAAACTTTGAGCCTAAACATGATTTTGAGAATTAAAGTGGACTTTTTCAAGTCCAAAATTCATGAACTTGATTTTTGAAAGATAATGCCATTTGAGACTTGTTTATTTGCTAGTAATGATTATTTTGACATGTTATTTGAATTGAATGCTTATGAACTTGGCGAAAATTTTCATATATGATTATTTGAAAAAGTGTAGATTTGATAAAAATGTGAAAATGAGCTTAAGTTTGATATAAATTAATAATGTCATTGTAATTATTTTGATTGATGATTTTGCTGACACTAATGCATATTTGGATGCACAAAATTTGTGTTTGATGTGTTTTGCAGAATGAAAGGGGTGAATCTTCATCCCAAGCCCGCCATGCTCCTGCTGAGAACTTGGAACAACAGGAGGTAGATAACTACTACAAGCAGGATGTACCTCATCCAGTCATGACCTTTTCAGATATGCACTTGGAACAGTTGCACCTGAACCTACGATTTGACAGACTTTGGATAGATTATCCAAAATATCAACGGGGTTTGCATACTCTTCACTCAAAGGTTGTTGAGGTACCGAGGGTCATAGAATGGGGACCCTTGGAAGCTGTAGAATTGGCCGGGCCAATTAGGGAATTACTGGTACAGAGGTATGGTAATTCTTCTTTTAATGACTGGATATGTTTATTCACCATACGCAGACCTGTATATAAAGTATGGTGTGAAGAGTTGTTATGTAGTATAGAGTTGAATGATCGGGTAGCCAGTTTAACCGATCGTTCTTTTATTAGATTTTTGTTAGGCGGTTCGATGCGCCACATGTCTTTACTGGACATGGCTCAGGCTTTACGTATATATACGCCTGAGGAATTAGCGTCTGCCGATTGTAGAGGATTGATACTAAACGGTAGGAAAATAGATGAAAATTTTGATACACACGGTGTGTGGAGTCAAATGACAAGCCATCACCGTTTTAAAGGGGGAAACTACTCTTATTTGGATATAGATAGAGCCGAATTAAGAGTAATACATAGGTTTTTAGCTAACTCGATTACACAAAGGGGTAAAAACAAAGAAAAGGTAAATGAACAAGATTTGTTTTACCATATGTGTATTCGAGACCCACACAGCGCTGTAAGTATACCATATTGTGTGGGTTATTATTTATCAGCTATGGTTCGAGGGATGCGTCCACATAGCATAATAGGGGGTGGTATTTTTATTACTTTGATTGGTGAATATCTCGGTGTGGATATAAGTCGGGGGGGATTATTAGTAGAAGAGCCGGAACCCCGCGACACTATAGGTTTAAATGTGTACCATGGTGCGAAAGTTTTGAAGCGGCGAAACAACGCCGCAGTACGATACAATGGTAGACATCCACAGGTAGAGAGAAACCAGGAACAAGGTAATGTAGGAGGGGGGCAAGAAATGCATAGGTTTATAGCTTCTCAGGAATACGAAAATGCTAGACAGAGAGCATTTGAAGATTGGCAAGTTCATCAGAACCAGATCATAGCGCATTGCCAACATATAGGTAGAAACTATATTCCTACACCGAAACCCGTCTTCCCTCCTTGGTCGATAGAGATGCAGCCACCATATCCTACGTATGACCCTGCCGAAGCATTCTATAGCACTTATGGTTATGCGTGGAACCCCTATTGGTACCAATATCATCCTTAGTTTACTTATTTTTATTTTTATTTTGTAATTTGTAATTATTGATATGTTTAATATTTTTGTTAATATTGTAATCATTTTTATAATTTCTAACTTTTATTCTTAGATTTTAATAATTTTTGAATGTGGGGTAATAAACCAAACTTCAAAAATATGTATATATGTTTGCAGTTTATCTTATGTACACAACAGGGTAAAACAACGCATTTTCAAAGACTGGCATTAAGTTCAGCAAAAGCAAGTAATTTTGACGACAATAATGCAAAATGTATGTGAAATAACAACAAGACGGAATGAACAAATGACGTGCACCATTTATCATTCAGCAAACAAACGCCAATATATTTGGAAACTTTGGTAAAAATTTAATCATTTTCACACAAATCACCCTCAATAATTTAAATTGTTACTGATTTCTTGCAAATGAGGGCATTGCAAGATCTTAAGTGTGGGAAGGGGTTAAATTCTTTCGGATTTTAAAAATTTTTATATTAAACACTTGGTTACCATTAAAAATACTAGTAAAGCAGTAGTTGTATTAGAATCTAGTGCTCTCTGATAAAAAAGAACAGCCCTAGTCTTATATACTGACTACCCAATTCTAGTAAAATTTTTCAAAATTTTCAATTAAATGAATTCAAAACATGTTTATACATATTTATGAACGATGAAACTAGGTTTTAACACCGAAACTATTGTTACCTCAAAAAGGACATAAATTGAGAAACAAACTAAAACGTCAAAATTCATTTAAAATGGAATAGAGGACGATAAAAAGAAAAATAAAAAGCCAAGTGTGGGAAAATTTACCAAGTTATTTTAAACATATGCCACATATATTTGTAACAAATAACTGAAAATACTTTTGCTTTGAACTAAACTAAACTGTTTTACCCAATGAAAGAAAAGAAGAGATGGATCTACACGATGAATCAATTCCATCATTAAAAGGAAGTAAAGTCTTCCGAAAAAGACACGCGCTTCTTGATTTAGGTCATGAAGTTGTCGTTCAGACCAGCTGTAGGTTGACGAAAAATCTAGAAAAGTCATCACTAAAATCAGCTGGACATCCACGGACCTCAGCATTAAACAGGGTCGCCAAGTGGTCAGATTTATCCTAACCATGAGAAGGATTTATCTCGTACAATGGGGAGGCACCGTGCAAATTAGCTGGATAAGACTGATGAATCAGATCCCCAGAAAGGATAATCTCCTTAAAGATTAAAAATCAGCTTTTAAGACTGATATTACTCAATCCTAGAGATTGACCTTAAAGATTGAGAATTCAAACTCATGGAATTCAATGATATCTAAACTCGAGCTGAAACGAGAAAATATTTTGATCAAAATTATAAACCGATTTGTTTTCTGAAAACCCTATTTTCAATGCGTTCATTACCATTGAACGTAAAATCCTAGGAATTCACCTGGAATTCATTAGGTCACCTGAACTAAATCGGGTGTCAACCGTAAGAACGGTGGTTGCATAGCATGGTCAAAGACAGGACCTTGTGCCAGACCGAAAAATTATAAGGGTGAGCTTTACTATTGCTCCTACCAAGGATAGTAATTGCGTCCGACACGTTATAGACCATAATCAAAAGCATGTCACGGGACATTGCCTTAACAGTTGCTTGTTCAACGCTTTCCTTTACAACCGGACGGTAGTTTGCCGAAAGGTAATATACGGAACAAGTAAACTGGACGTGTTGCTTTCCAAATACAAGGTTAGCAAGTGGGTGACACAAAACCGCAAGTTTTGAGCTAAAATTTTCAAATCTGAAACCCACCAAGCCCACAAAAATATTTTGCAAACACCGGTAAAGGGTTATTCCGGAAAACTTATCTAGGGTAAAAACTAGATTTAATTTTCAAAAGATCAAATGTTTTCATAAAGATCCAATTTCCTTAATGGATCTAAATTTTTATAGTCATGTGGGACTGTAAACCATATCGTTACTACCATTGTTTATACCGCCGTATAGAAATCACTGATGTACAAAGTGTGAAGAATAAAGAAGTGATTCTAGTATTTCAAGACAATATTGCTTGAGGACAAGCAACGCTCAAGTGTGGGAATATTTGATAATGCTAAAAACGAACATATATTTCATAGCATTATTCCTCAAGAAAGACAAGCTTTTAGTTGCAATTGTTCTATTTACAAGTGATATTCGTTTAAATAATAAAAGGTGAAGACAAAAGACAGATTCGACGATTTGAAGACGCAAACGACCAAAAAGCTCAAAAGAACAAAAGACAATCAAAAAGGTTCCAATTATTGATAAGAAACGTCTCGAAATCACAAGAGTACAAGATTCAAAACGCAAAGTACAAGATATTAAATTGTACGCGAGGACGTTCGAAAAACCGGAACCGGGACTAGAGTCAACTCTTAACGCTCGACGCAACGGACTAAAAATTACAAGTTAACTATGTATATAAATATAATATAATATATAATTAATTATATTAATTATATATATATTATATATATATATTATTAAAACCGTCGGCAGCCAGAAACTCCAAGGGTGTGAAATGAAAATACCTCTCCGCGACTCGCGGAGTTTTAAGGCCATTTTGCCGCGAGTCGCGGAGCCCCAAATTTCACTTCTGGCTATAAAGCCAACCGAATTCTGATCGAATTTATCATCTTTTTTCTCAATCTCTCTCAATATATACGAGTAATATATATTTATATTTATAATTTATATTTTAATTTTAATTATAATTCTAATAATAAGGGTATGTTAGCGAATGTTGTAAGGGTGTAAGTCGAAATTCTGTCCGTGTAACGCTACGCTATTTTTAATCATTGTAAGTTATGTTCAACCTTTTTATATTAATGTCTCGTAGCTAAGTTATTATTATGCTTGTTTAAAACGAAGTAATCATGATGTTGGGCTAATTACTAAAATTGGGTAATTGGGCTTTGTACCATAATTGGGGTTTGGACAAAAGAACGACACTTGTAGAAACTAGACTATGGGCTATTAATGGGCTTTATATTTGTTAAACTAAATGAAAGTTTGTTAATGTTAATATAAAGATTTACAATTGGGCGTCCCTATAAATTACCATATACACTCGATCGGACACGATGGGCGGGGTATTTATATGTACGAATAATCGTTCATTTAACCGGACACGGGAATGGATTAATAGCCACTAGAATAATTAAAACAGGGGTGAAATTACATTCAAGGGTAATTGGTGTAATTGTTAACAAAGTAGTAAAACCTTGGTTTACACGCAGTCGATAACCTGGTGTATTCATTAAACAAAGTATTAAAACCTTGTTACAATTCGAATCCCCAATTAGTTGGAATATTTATCTTCGGGTATAATAATAATTTGACAAGGACACTTGCAATTTATATTTATGACTGATGGACTGTTATGGACAAAAACCAGACGGACATATTGAATAATCCAGGACAAAGGACAATTAACCCATGGGCATAAAACTAAAATCAACACGTCAAACATCATGATTACGGAAGTTTAAATAAGCATAATTCTTTTATTTTATATTTAATTTCCTTTATTTTATATTTAATTGCACTTCTAATTATCGCACTTTTATTTATTGTTATTTTATTTAATCGCACTTTTAATTATCGTACTTTTAATTATCGCAATTTAATTTTATCGCATTTTTATTATTCGCAATTTCATTATCGTTATTTACTTTACGCTTTAATTTAAAGTCTTGTATTTATTTTATATTTTACATTAGGTTTTAACTGCGACTAAAGTTTTAAAATCGACAAACCGGTCATTAAACGGTAAAAACCCCCCTTTATAATAATAATATCACTTATATATATATTTGTATTTTTATAAAAGTAAACTAATATAGCGTTGAGCTTTGTTTAAAGATTTCCCTGTGGAACGAACCGGACTTACTAAAAACTACACTACTGTACGATTAGGTACACTGCCTATAAGTGTTGTAGCAAGGTTTAAGTATATCCATTCTATAAATAAATAAATATCTTGTGTAAAATTGTATCGTATTTAATAGTATTTTCTGCGTAAAATATAAGCTATTTTATATACACCTCGTTCGACATCAATTACTATAAAAATTTGGGATTTTTCTGTGTACTTTTATCCGCTACTGATTAGCAAAGGAGTACGAAATCCAGTCCGTGAAAGGAATAGAAGACGACGGCTAAGAATTCACACGTTTATATTTTAAATTATATTATAATTATTATATTATTATTACTATTGAAATTGAGAAATTTAGATTTAGATTCGGTTGCCAAAAATTCAAACTTCAAGTGCATATAATTAAACAACCCCACATCACCCATTTTTCTTTTGCTACTATATTTATGCCAATCAATTAGGAATAAGTTTGTTGTTTTCCTTTTGATCAAAGAATCATTTGACATATTCTTTACTTCTTTCTTGTGTAAAAACCGAACCCCACTAACATCATATATGAGTTATATGTATACATAGACATATGTTGCATTCATTCCACCATCTCTCAAATATCTATCTATTTCTTCTATCGAATCAACCATGAGAACCACAAACCATTAACATAGTTTACAACTAGCTACAAATTTGCTTCTACTTCCGCCTTACACCTTGAACCACCATCCTTCGTTCAAGCACCGTGAAACCCGCCACTTTCACCTTCTTCACCATAATAACTATGAACACCCATTTTCTATTTATGATTCGATTTAACAAGCAAAGATAATGGACAATGTGATAATATTAAACGTTGAAGAAGTATTGTTGCTATCATTCGGTATACTTTTGTTCCTATTCGAGAATCACCACAAACTGCAAATCACCACCCAAGATCACCCATTTAAAACACCTCACACCATCTTTAACCAATCACTTAATTCATAATCATAATCGTTGTTGCATATGCTCGAAACGAAACCCACAGTCCACAAAACCCATTGTTGCTACGTGTCTTCTCTGTTTCAATCAAACCCAACAAAAACCGCCACCCCTCTCTCTATCTTGTCTCTCTCTCTCTCTCTCTCTCTCTCTCTCTCTCTCTCTTCATCATCTATACCATGAAACACCCTCAAATACCATCGATCCATCACTTCACCATCTCACATCTCGTTGATATTTTAGAATACGGCTCAACAGGAACGCACTCATGGCTCTATGAAATCTCTCAACCGAGCCCAACACCTCACATTAATTCTGCAATCGAACCCACTATCGAAAATGCAGGTTTGGTTTTTATTTTTCTGTTTCGAGCTCAAGACCAAACCAAACAAACCCTACTGCTATTCCTTTATCTGTTTCCTGTTTCTTTTTCTGATTATAATCGAACACCATCACCATGGTTTTACAACAACCATCACAACCCTGAAATTGATTCAGTTTTCTGTCGAGCTAGGATCAAACAGAAAACCACAGGTAACCACTTTTGTTTACTGATTTTTAGGTTCGAACAACTACTCCTGTTTCCTTGATCAAATACAACAAGTTACATCAACAACTCACCACGTTGAGCAGCCACTTGCTGCTACCCCTTTATGTTTTAAAAGTCGGTTAACTACCATCACCATCGTGGTTTTTCTTTTATAACTAAAACAACCCAAAGACACCACAAGATTTCTGCTGCAATTTGAAACAAGATGTTACTGCTACGCTATAATGATTCGGATACAAAGAAGAAGAAGAATTAGAAAACAAAAAAAAAGAAGTGGAACCACTTACTAATTGGTTTGTCGACTTGCAAAAGTGGACAAGGATAAATCAATTGAATATCAAACTTGTAGGGTCCTTGTGGTTCATGTATCGACGAAAACAGAAGCAAGTGGGCAGCACTTTTATTCCGCGTTTTATTATTCTATTTTCATGTTAGATTTCCATGATTCAATCAATCAATATCGATTGATTTAAATTAATATGGATCATGGACATGGATTGGAACATTGACAAAAACTCAAGCCCATTAAAACCTCAAATGGTTAAGTAACACGTTAATAGTCTTGGACTTGTCGTTGGGTTGAACATGTAACCCATTCATGTTACTGTTCGATCAACGAAGCCAAACCAAACACCAATGTTCTATTTTTTTTTTCCTGTTATCGTTGCTACAATCTTGTAGCTGCTGCTACACATTTCCATTTAGAGTGTGGGTAAACGAATGTGATAATAATACATAAAGTCACGAAAAAAAGGTGATAAGTATTTATGATGATGGAGACGGTATGGGTTGTTGTGATGATCCAATGATTATGATATGGTATTGATGATGATTATTTTGATAATGATGGTGGTTACGGATAATGATAATGAGGGTTAGATGATGAAGAAGCAGAATAAAGTCGGGTTAAAAGAATTTAATCCGAGAACTTAATCACAAAGATACAAGTAGTTCGATGGTTTGGAGTGTTTGTCTTGAACGAGAGGTCGCGGGTTCGAGCCTGGACTATGGCGATTTTTTTTAAAAGCCTATTTCTCTTGAGGTAGTATTTCGTTCATATTATT
This sequence comes from Rutidosis leptorrhynchoides, assembly GCF_046630445.1. Classification (NCBI taxonomy): domain Eukaryota; kingdom Viridiplantae; phylum Streptophyta; class Magnoliopsida; order Asterales; family Asteraceae; genus Rutidosis; species Rutidosis leptorrhynchoides. Next base: position 412,383,113 of record NC_092335.1, read on the forward strand.
ATTTTTATTATTAATATTATTATTACTATTATTATTATTATTATTATTATTATTATTATTATTATTATTATTATTATTATTATTATTATTATTATTATTATTATTATTATTATTATATTTATTAGTATTATTGCTAGAATTATTATTATTAGTAGTATCATTAAGGTTAATATTAGTAGTACCATTATGATTAAAACCACAATTTTAGTACTACTATCATTATTATTAAAAATTTATCATTATTATTAATAATTATCATTATAATTTTTATCAATTTTAAAAAGTATCATTTTTATTTAAAATTAACATTTTTAACAAAATTATCATTTATTTTATCATTATTATTTTTAGTATCATTATCATTATTCTTAAGAATATTACAATTATTATTAATTTTAGGAATATCATTATTATTATTATTATTACAATAACACAACTCTTGATTCATTATCATTATTTATATTATTTTATCAAATAAATACTTATATATAGAATATACATAAAAGTACACGCACACACACACACACACACACACACATATATATACATATATATATATATATATATATATATATATATATATATATATATATATATATATATATATAACAATTGAAATATATGTATAAATTTGTTCGATTACGATTATATATTTTAATACATATAATTGATATAGGTTCGTGAATCCGAGGCCAATCCTGCATTGTTCAGTTCCGTCGTATGCATATTTTTACTACAAAATATCGTATAGTGAGTTTCATTTGCTCCCTTTTACTCTTTACATTTTTGGGACTGAGAATACATGCGCTTTTATAAATGTTTGACGAAATAGACACAAGTAATTGAAACTACATTCTATGGTTGAATTGTTATACCGGATATCGCCCTTGTTGAACTTGGTAGCCTAAGAATTGGTGTTTATTATAATTGCCACCAATTGACGCGAATCCTAAAGATAGATCTATGGGCTTTGACACGCCCCAGTCAGAGAATTTGAACTGCTTTAGTACTTCGATGTTTATATGTTTGGGGATATTCTAGATGCATTTTGTTAATGTCGATTACCAGGTGTTCAATCCATATGAATGAATTTTAAACACTTACGAGTGTATGATTATTGAATAAATGAAATCTTGTGGTCTATTAAAATTATAGAAATGATTGATTACGATAAACTAATGAACTCACCAACATTTTGGTTGACACTTTAAAGCATGTTTATTCTCAGGTATGAAAGAAATCTACGCTGTGCATTTTCTCATTATAAAGATATTACTTGGAGTCATTCATGGCATATTTCAAAAGATGTTGCATTCGAGTCGTTGAGTTCATCAAGATTATTATTAAGTCAATTACAGTTGGATATATTATGAAATGGTATGCATGCCGTCAATTTTCGATATGATGAAAGTTTGTCTTCTAAAAACGAATGCAATGATTGTAAAATGTATCATATAGAGGTCAAGTACCTCGCGATGTAACCAAATGTAATGAATTCGTCCAGATGGATTATGACGGGTCATTAAAAACAAGTTGGTCACTGTAAGTCAAAGTGCCCGAGTTTTAAGTCAGGTGGGAGTGTGTCGACTGTGGTAATTGAAGATGCGTTGATGTGCCAAAAAGAGGTTCTTGACGAATCTTGGGTTTTAGATTCGGGTGCCTCGTATCATGTTACCCCATTCATGAACGAGATGGCGAACTTCAAGGAATACTTCGGTAAGGTTCGAGTTACGAATGGGAGTATACTTGAAATTGCGGGCATTGGTGATCTCGTGGTTAGACACTTGAATTATGCTTGGATCTTGAGGAATGTGCGGTTAGTTCCAAAGCTCAAGAGTCAGTTAATTTCGGTTGGGCAATTGGATGACGATAATTGTCATGTCTTATTTGGAGATCAAAAGTGGGTAGTGTATAAGGGAGATTATGTGGTTGCTCGCGGGTTTAAAAGGGGAACCATGTATATGGTTGAAGTTCCTAAAGAGGAATGGCTAGGTGATTATGTGGATGTCAAAAGTCTTAGCATGCTAATGCTTTCCGGAATTGTTGAGGGATCTTGTTTGAGTGGGAGCTCAAAGGGAGTTGAAGCTAGTGAAAATTCGGGTCGAATTGGGTACACTAGAGCTTTCGGTACTTCGGGTAGATATTCTCCAATGGCAATTTTGTTGTGGTCGACCGAGGAAGATGAACAGGAGGTTTTCTTAAGAGTCATGGTTAATGAAACATCTGTACAGTGGGAGTTGGCTCGGTATGGAAAATTGGGTTTATCAAAAGACGTGCGCACGTATGTGGTCGATGTTCCAATGGTGAAAGCAAAAGCGGTTATGTGGAAGATCAAGGGTGTGATTGCGTTCTCACACGGCTGCCTTGATGGTGTTATCCACATGTTTGATCTACCGGCGGGTTTATTCTTTATTAGAAAGTTGAATCGGGTGGATGAAAGTGTGTACGGGTGGATCGCTTGGGCGATGGAGTTAAATGGGTCGGGTCGGACTCAAACGACCCGTTATCTCCTAAACTAAGGAGGTATGTGCCATAGCCAAAGAGAGGTTCTTGTTTCCCAAGCTAGTAACATAAATATTGTATTATAGCTCAACAGCAATTTTTGGTGTCGAAAGACTTCACTTGTTCGAAGGTTATTGAATGAAGTGCGGCGTGATTCGGGTGTAAATCCGGTGGTATCAAAAGGAGGTATAATTAGCGGGTCAAGTTGTTATTGTGGGATTATGATGATGTTAGGTTAAGATGGATGCTGTTTAACATCTCTTCGAGTGGGAGATTGTTGGAGTGCGAAGCAAGTTAAACAAAAGGATTCGGAAGAACATGAGAGGCGCGCAGCGCCCTTGGAAGGCGCGACGCGGCCTAGTGCACGAAACAGAGCATCAGTTTTGGAAAACGACTGTTCGGAGATTAGCCTTTGAGGTGCGGCGTAGCCTCAGATGGTGCGGCGCGGCTTCGTCTGCTAGGAAGTTTCCAAAATCGAGTTTTCTTGTTCCCAAAGCTATTTCTTTGTTTAGTTTTGCCTATTTAAGCATCTTATTGTAACCCATACATGTATCCACGAAAATTATCAATAAAAGAACTTTCTTTGGTGGCCGAGGATTAAAGTAATCATTCGTGATTGCATATAACCTCGTTAAATTCTCTTGTCTTTATCATTTTTGCTAGTTTCTTCGTATACATCAACTATTTTTGTTTATTGTAAGTGGGTTTAATAACCTAGGGTTATCAAGTCTTGTTAAGGCTCACGTGCTTCATTCCTAACAATCAGTTCATATAGTCTACTTCTATTTTCCAATTTTCATATAGGACATGTCGATTGATATTAACAAGCATTGGGGTCGGTCGCACTTTGCTGCGGGCGAATTGCGGCTGGTTTTTCAAGTATTGCAGGTCAGAGTATGCGAGTAGTCAATAGCATGATATGTTATTGCAGTTGGTTTACGCACAAAGTGTAGTGACCCGGAAAATTTCGACTAATTTTAAACCAAACTCTCGATACGATTTAATATTTTTGACACGATAAGAAAAGTCTGTTAGGTTGAGTCTCAAAAATTTTGAACTGATTCCTATATTCAATTGACCTTCGACTATCTCAGACGATTCACGAACAACTATTTGTAAATAGATATGTATATATAGCTATATACATATATGCAATAACTTGAAACATGTTAATAAATATTATATGATTTAGTTATTAGACCTAAATATGTAAATAATTTACGAAGTAATTGTATGTAAGAATATGTATTGGAAACGTTAACAAAGTATTAAACGTATAATATATAGAAAATTTATAATAAGTATACTATAATAATTTATTTTATATTTATGTTAATATATTAATTTGTTATATTATTATTATCTTATTATTATTATTACTTTACTATAATATTATATATCTTACATGCAACTAGTACTTGTTGTTTCTTGTTTATGATCATCAACAATATTTAAGACTTCACGTGAATGGATGCTAAGAAATTTTAACAAGTGTGCTTGATTTCTTATATATATTTTTGTTTTGTTTGATCACACCTACACAAACCCACTATCTTATATCACTATCATATATTTTTGTTTTATTTTGACAAACCCAAACTTTAGCATCTGCACATACATGCATCTGTTTTATGTATTAATCCAACTCACTATTATATTTCCAACTCAATCTTTTACTTTCCACCTTTCACTTTCTAAATGTAACTAACAAACAAGATTTATAAAGGTATTACTGTTTTAAATTGCTTTCTTGATTGAACCTATATATATACATATGTATATCTCAACAAAGATACATGTATCAACCTTCACTAATCTCCACTCACCAAATAAAAACAAATGTAGTGATCAATTTCATGTAATCCGAATCTAATAAAGATTTACTATGCCTAATTGATAAAAGATGTTTGATTGAATTGGAGCCGCTGTTGCATTCTTTACATATTCATTAACCTTATAGCCACATATAACAAACTAGTGTTTATTATATTTATTTTCTAATTGCTCCCCTCAAAATCATATATGAAATATATGCATAAGCACTACATATTTATGCAGAGATTTAAACACACACTTATATTCTAACAGCCAACTCCACTCCTCTCCCTCTCCCTCTGTACGTACGAGATCAACCGACTATCACCACTTTGTGTTTCTAGCTTCCATCTCTAATTAAGAACAAACCACCACAGGTATGTTTCTGGTCTCGCTTGCTGTTCAAAAGCTCCAAGAACAAAACCCACTTGTTGGTTTCAAACCCATGATCACCACCATTAGAACGACCCGCGTTTATTTTCCTTTCTTCCTTGAGTGACAACAACCATCACCATTAGAACCGATTATTAATACTATTCATCTTACCTTATTTCTGTTTCGATGCACATCCAACCCAAATCCCATCATCATCGTTTACTTGTTTATTATTTCTGTTTCAGTTGAACCACCAACCTCACCCCCATCGACAACCAAGTCACCACCGCCACCCTCAACCTCACAACAATCACCTATATCTCCCTCATCTCTAAACGGGTTGATCAAATTGTCATCCAAATCACCACCACTTCCATCATCGTAACCCACCCAACAAAACCTATATTGATCCTGCTGTAGCTCGCTTATTCTAGTCAGACCCACATAACTCTCTGATGTGCATATGTTTCTTATCTTCTTATGAGCTCAACAAGAACAACAAACCTACTGCATATGTTCCTGCGACTGCTCGAACCTTCTGTTTTGTAATCAACGAATCACCACCAAACTATGCTAAATTACTTCGGTACACTTCTGTTTCGGTTCGAATTAATAAAAGAGAAACCTACATAATTACAACTGCTAGTTAGACTTCTAAATCTTCCTTGTCATCGCTACAATTAAACGAGAACCACCACAGCCACAATCATTGAACCACCATCCGACTGTTTTCTGTATTAAAACCACTATGAACCCTTCGAATCACTGCTGCTATACTCATGGCTGTTTGTTTCTGTTCCGACGGCTAAACAACCCCAGACCACCACCATAATCATCATAAAATCACAATCAAAATGATAACCCACCTGCTGCTGTACGCTTAGTATTTCTATGATAAACAATGAGGCACGAGAATGATGAATTGGATTTATCTGGCGTATCCCTTTTTCTTTTGGCCGACAACTTTGAAACCCTTTTATTTATTTATTTATTTATTTTGTCGACCTCTGTTATTCGTGAAAACACATGGACACCAAAACCGAAATTACATAGTGGGCCGATGAGATTTAATGTTGGGCTTTATTTGTTTTGTTTGTTGGGCCGTAAATTGTACTTGGGCCGTGATCTTGTTGGTGCTATGGCCCGAGAACAAAACTCCTATATATGGATCGACAACTGCTGCTATGAAGTATTGTTACAACAATAGTGGTGATAAAATTCATTTATTTTGTTTAACAAGAAAAAAAATGGAAACAGAATGTTATGGGTTAATTAAATTTCGGTTACTAGATAAAACAGAAAAACGAAACAGCTTGAATGGTTAAGGGTGTGGTTGTAGAAGCGAGAGGTCACAGGTTCGAGTCCGGGCCTGGGCTTTAGTTTTTTTTTGCAAACCTATTCTTTGAGGTAGCTTTCTTTTCTTATTATTATTATTATTATTATTATTATTATTATTATTATTATTATTATTATTATTATTATTATTATTATTATTATTAGTATTAATATAAATATTATTATTACTAATATCAATATCATTATTAATATCATTATTATTTTACTACTAATATCATTATTATTATTATTATTATTATTATTACTAACTATAACTTTAAATTTTAAATGTATAATGGATATAAAATATAACTATATTTTATGATTCCAAACTAAAAAGATAGATATTATAAGTTAGATACAAATATTAGATATAGAAATATATATACTACTTTTACTAATAAAATACTTTTTATTCATTTACATTTTAATATAACTCGAATTTATTAAAAATATTGTCATATTAAAAATTATGAGTATTTAAAAATATGGATACTAAGTATTTATTCAAAATATATTAATAAGGTATATAATATATTATTATTATAACCTAATGAATATATAAAATAGAAATATTTAAGTAACTATAAATATCCTAATGAAATATATAAAATAGAAATATTTAAGTAACTATAAATATTACATTCAATATCACAAGTATATTATTAAAATAAAAAATATATATATTTATTTGAATATTATTATATGTGTTAATATGCATATTTGATATAGGTTCGTGAATCCGAGGTTGACCCTGCATTGTTCAGTTCCGTCGTATGCATATTTTTACTACAAAATATCGTATGGTGAGTTTCATTTGCTCCCCTTTACTCTTTACATTTTTGGGCTGAGAATACATGCGCTGCTTTTATAAATGCTTTACGAAATAGACACAAGTGATCGAAACTACATTCTATGGTTGGATTATTAAACCGAATATGCCCCTTTTTATTAAGTCTGGTAATCTAAGAATTAGGGAACAGACACCCTAATTGACGCTAACTCTAAAGATAGATCTATCGGGCCCAACAAGCCCCATCCAAAGTACCGGATGCTTTAGCACTTCGAAATTTATATCATGTCCGAAGGAGGATCCCGGAATGATGGGGATATTCTTATATGCATATTGTGAATGTCGATTACCAGGTGTTCAATCCATATGAATGATATTTTGTCTCTATGCATGGGACGTATGTTTATGAGAATTGTAAATATGAAATCTTGTGGTCTATTAAAATTATGAAATGATTATTTATGTTAAACTAATGAACTCACCAACCTTTTGGTTGACACTTTAAAGTATGTTTATTCTCAGGTACGAAAGAAATCTTCCGCTGTGCATTTGCTCATTTTAACGATATTACTTGGAGTCATTCATGACATATTTCAAAAGACGTTGCATTCGAGTCGTTGAGTTCATCAAGATTATTATTAAGTCAATTATAGTTAGATATTATGAAATGGTATGCATGCCGTCAACTTTCGATGAAATGAAAGATTGTCTTTTCAAAAACGAATGCAATGTTTGTAAAATGTATCATATAGAGGTCAAGTACCTCGCGATGTAATCAACTGTTGTGAATAGTTTATAATCGATATGGACTTCATTCGGATGGATTAGGACGGGTCCTTTCAGTTGGTATCAGAGCGGTGGTCTTAGCGAACCATGTCTGCATTAGTGTGTCTAACTGATAAGTCGTTAGGATGCATTAGTGAGTCTGGACTTCGACCGTGTCTGCATGTCATAAGTTTTGCTTATCATTTTGTGTCAAAAATTACATGCTTATCATTCTTAGAGAATCACTTGCTTATCATTCTTAGTCTAGACACGTTTTATTGCATTGACTGCATGAGTAGTGTATAGACAAAATTCATATCTTAGCGTATCTACTACTTCATATCTTAGCGTATCTGTTACTGTAACTTTTCCTGACAACTTCCGTAGATTCCTCGTAACTTATGGGATTTTAGTATTATATATGCATATGTAAATTATGTATTGAAGGGTACTAATCTACATCCTATAATCTATTTCTTATCGAAAATCCTTCATCTGATCGTATGAGATGAATCCTTCAACTAGTTCAAGTCCCTCAGATTCCGATAGCTATTCCGATAGTTATTCCGACAGCTATTCCGACATGGATATTCACCTAAACTCCGAAAGCAGTGTAACCGAAATGGAGCAACCAGTCAGCCATCTCTAATTCATCTGATGGGTTCGTAGTCGACTTAATCAATGGAGACGCACAGAAGGCAATCCCTTCCACCAACCGAATTCACCTCTTGATAATGAACCTGAAGCGTTTACCGGCGAACCTGTTCGAGACACCATTTTCAGTCTCATTTCCAGGGTAACTCGACAAGATTATATTCTATCCACAATTCTGAACCTTATTCATCCGCTCGTTCCGACCGACAATCATCCTGGAGTAATAAGTCAACGAACTTCGCGCTCGAATAATCAATTCGGAGAATATGGTGCAAAATGTACCAGCTTCAACAACATCACCGGCACCAACAGTACCATCAATAACAGCACCAGTACCATCAACAATCCATGCTTCAATATCATCACCTGTACTTTGAGTATGATCTTCGTTCTACGTATCGTTCTACCTTATTTATCTTCGTTCGACATGGCGAATATGTAATCTCTAAAGTTTTAGAGATTATTTATTCTAGTTCCAACCGAAAAGCAAATGAGTTTAATATCATATTAACTCATTAAATCCATGAATACATCTGAAGAAAATATATATGTATATATGTTTTCATAAAGATTGTAATTAAAAATTCTCTTGTACAAACTGTTAATGGTGAAAATATTTTAACGGGTAGGTAATACCCGAGAAATATTTAGATTTCACATTAATAAGTTACATTGTACATTCTTCGAATCTGATTCAACAGTCATTTACCATCCTACTTACATCCACCGATATACGTATCCGTTCACCGCAGAATAACCCTTTTCATTCAATTTTATATTTGGATTTTGATCTATCAGAATCCAACAAGTGGCATAATGAAGAAAACATTGGACAAAAATAAAATTTGTTAGAAACAAACAAATTAACCATGAGAAAATTTTGTTAAGAATCCACGCTAACAAAATCTTAGCTAACTGTTCCTAGCTAACTGTTAATTCTGTATTACCTTTTAATTATCGCAATTTATTTATCGCAGTTTATTTATCGCAATTTATATTCTCGCAATTTTATTTATCGTCATTAAATTTCTGTTATTTACTTTACGCACTTTATTTATCGTTATTTAATTTTCTGTTATTTATTTTACGCACTTTAAATATCGGGACACGTATACAAGGTTTTGACATATCATATTGATGCATCTATATATATTATTTGGAATAACCATAGACACTCTATATGCAGTAATGATCGAATTCTCTATACAGGGTTGGGGTTGATTCCATAATAATATATATACTTTGAGTTGTGATCGAGTCTGAGACATGTACACGGGTCACGATACGTATTAATTAATTCAAATATTATAAACTATATATATGAATTATTGAGTTAGTGACTGTGGACTGCAAGCTGTGGACTACCAAGATTGGACAATTAAAATGAATTAAAATATTGATTATAACATATGAAACTAAAAAATTCTTCAAGTTGCCACTTGATTTCATCTTAAATCTCATTTGTATCTTGACGATTACAATCGGCGTTCAAACCTTTCATGATTCTTGAAAACACCTTAATCTAGAGGATGAACCAACCGTACTTCGTCTACGGAAGGAAAGATTTATGCATATAGTTGTGCATCTGAAAAACTCTCGGAAACTGAATAAACGTTTAACACGTAGTTGTGCTAATTCCTTAGTGTTATTATTACCCAAAATAACTTGATAATCTCTTTTCAAAGTAGCGAATTTTGTCACAGCTCCAGCAAGATAACTTCGACTTTTCATTCGAAACAACCTTATTATAATCTTGATATAACTGCGTGCTCTTTTATTGTTACCGGGGAACCTTTTATATTCCACCATATTACCATCAGCGTTTATTCATCTAAAAACGCCATTCTCCTAAAACCACCTCGGATTGATAACCGACGATTCAAATATGGCTGCATTAAATGCAGAGGAAACAGTAAAATTGTAGATGGCCTAAATGGCCAAGAGTTTGAGGATAAAGAACGGAGTGATGGGAACGCTCGATAGAAAATTTGGTATTGAAAAATGGATTGAGCTAACCGTGAAGGAAACCAAGGACAAATACAAGGACCAAACCCTATATGCAAAGAATCCAGGTAATTCTGGATCCGATGAAATCTTTAGAGAATATCTTACTCCGAGGTCATGTTAAAATCCTGCGGAAAAATTTTTTCTTCATCAACCATCGAACTTAGAAATTCCAAAAATATCATCATCAATATCTTCGATATTTCTGAGGATATTTTCATAAATATTCTCGTCCGAAATTATATACCTATTCGTGCTTCCTGTGTATCATTATATTGGAAACATTCAATAGAAAATTTAGTACCGAAAAGCAGATTATGCGAAACTATGAAGAAAGCCGTGGACAAATCACAAAGAATGAGTTTGACTTCAAAGAATTTAAATGATTCAATGTCTGCTAAAGTCTTTAGTGAATATCTTACTCCTTACTCTAAACCCTTACAGGCAATAGTTTCTATCATACTCTGATCTTAGATATTTCGAGATATTATCATATCTTTCATTATAAATATCCTCCATATTTCTGGAGATATTTTTATAACTATTCTTATCTAAAATCATTAATCTCTTCGTGCTATCAGTATTACATCATATAGAAACTGTTAGTTTCTATATTCTGTAAACTTTCGAGTTTAAAATATGAATGTTATTGAAGTAATGTTGGGAACTGAAGCATGAGTTAGTATAATATAATGACACTTGATCAACGTGATTATATTACAGTAAGTCATGCTGAGTTTCTAATGGGACGTGATGATTCACAGATCATAACGTCATCATGTGCCATGTTACATAACTCTGTCATTCTACTTAACTTCTGAACATATCAAGAAAGTATATTCTTGATAGTTCTATTCTCAGAGATTCTGATAATTTGAAAAATCAAATCGTGTGACTTCGTTCTTTCTTGTTTAGAACATTAAATTCATTCGAAATTCCATACTTCCAAATTTTGAACCATTACTTGCGAAAAGAAAACGAAAGCACGGAGCTCCGAAATAGAAAGGGGGTATAAATTGCAGCAAATAAGAGAGAGCATTAACTGTGGACGACAATGATTATAGGAAACAGAAATAGGGACATTGAAATATAAGGAGAGATATAAAGCCCGATAACAATGCATAAATTACAAACCGTGTATATCAATGTTTATCGCAACATAAAGACATGGGAGAATTAAAAATACTATAACCCCAAGGGTGAAATAGAAGAAAATAGATTCCTCCGGTGGAAGTTGGAAAAGGAGAATGAGACAAGGATCAGAACTGAATTAAGCATTTTCACAATCTTTTGAATTTGAGAATTGAGTATAGGAATGGTACAAGTAATGGAATGGGAGAAGTTAATTTATTGTAAAATGTCTGATAGAGGAAGCAAGAAAGATCTCCGCATTTAATTAGAGAGATCCTAATTTCCTTATTCGCCGAAGAATCAAATCTTATAGATTTCGAAGATTTTCTTTTAAATCCCTGGAATTTCGAAATTCCACCAAGACAACGTCAAAAGTAAAGAAACACCTTATTTTCTAAATTCAATCATGACTACGTCAAAAGTTAAATCTCTATCTCAATCTTTTGTGATAGCTTCATTCGTACTCTTCGAATAATCGAATTGTTTTATCCATATTACTCAATGATGATAAAGCTCTTTTGATCAGCTCATATTCGTAATGAAAACATTTTTATTATTAGCCATGGCGACCTCACTCAAATTTCGGGATGAAATTTCTTTAACGGGTAGGTATTGTAGTGACCCGGAAAATTTCGACTAATTTTAAACCAAACTCTCGATACGATTTAATATTTTTGACACGATAAGAAAAGTCTGTTAGGTTGAGTCTCAAAAATTTTGAACTGATTCCTATATTCAATTGACCTTCGACTATCTCAGACGATTCACGAACAACTATTTGTAAATAGATATGTATATATAGCTATATACATATATGCAATAACTTGAAACATGTTAATAAATATTATATGATTTATTTATTAGACCTAAATATTTAAATAATTTACGAAGTAATTATATATAAGAATATGTATTGGAAACGTTAACAAAGTATTAAACGTATAATATATAGAAAATTTATAATAAGTATACTATAATAATTTATTTTATATTTATGTTAATATATTAATTTGTTATATTATTATTATCTTATTATTATTATTACTTTACTATAATATTATATATCTTACATGCAACTAGTACTTGTTGTTTCTTGTTTATGATCATCAACAATATTTAAGACTTCACGTGAATGGATGCTAAGAAATTTTAACAAGTGTGCTTGATTTCTTATATATATATTTGTTTTGTTTGATCACACCTACACAAACCCACTATCTTATATCACTATCATATATTTTTGTTTTATTTTGACAAACCCAAACTTTAGCATCTGCACATACATGCATCTGTTTTATGTATTAATCCAACTCACTATTATATTTCCAACTCAATCTTTTACTTTCCACCTTTCACTTTCTAAATGTAACTAACAAACAAGATTTATAAAGGTATTACTATTTTAAATTGCTTTCTTGATTGAACCTATAGATATACATATGTATATCTTAACAAAGATACATGTATCAACCTTCACTAATCTCCACTCACCAAATAAAAACAAATGTAGTGATCAATTTCATGTAATCCGAATCTAATAAAGATTTACTATGCCTAATTGATAAAAGATGTTTGATTGAATTGGAGCCGCTGTTGCATTCTTTACATATTCATTAACCTTATAGCCACATATAACAAACTAGTGTTTATTATATTTATTTTCTAATTGCTCCCCTCAAAATCATATATGAAATATATGCATAAGCACTACATATTTATGCAGAGATTTAAACACACACTTATATTCTAACAGCCAACTCCACTCCTCTCCCTCTCCCTCTGTACGTACGAGATCAACTGACTATCACCACTTTGTGTTTCTAGCTTCCATCTCTATTTAAGAACAAACCACCACAGGTATGTTTCTGGTCTCGCTTGCTGTTCAAAAACTCCAAGAACAAAACCCACTTGTTGGTTTCAAACCCATGATCACCACCATTAGAACGACCCGCGTTTATTTTCCTTTCTTCCTTGAGTGACAACAACCATCACCATTAGAACCGATTATTAATACTATTCATTTTACCTTATTTCTGTTTCGATGCACATCCAACCCAAATCCCATCATCATCGTTTACTTGTTTATTATTTCTGTTTCAGTTGAACCACCAACCTCACCCCCATCGACAACCAAGTCACCACCGCCACCCTCAACCTCACAACAATCACCTATATCTCCCTCCTCTCTAAACGGGTTGATCAAATTGTCATCCAAATCACAACCACTTCTATCATCGTAACCCACCCAACAAAACCTATATTGATCCTGCTGTAGCTCGCTTATTCTAGTCAGACCCACATAACTCTCTGATGTGCATATGTTTCTTATCTTCTTGTGAGCTCAACACGAACAACAAACCTACTGCATATGTTCCTGCTACTGCTCGAACCTTCTGTTTTGTAATCAACGAATCACCACCAAACTGTGCTAAATTACTTCGGTACATGTCTGTTTCGGTTCGAATTAATAAAAGAGAAACCTACATAATTACAACTGCTAGTTAGACTTCTAAATCTTCCTTGTCGTCGCTACAATTAAACGAGAACCACCACAGCCACAATCATTGAACCACCATCTGACTGTTTTCTGTATTAAAACCACTATGAACCCTTCGAATCACTGCTGCTATACTCATGGCTGTTTGTTTCTGTTCCGACGGCCAAACAACCCCAGACCACCACCATAATCATCATAAAATCACAATCAAAATGATAACCCACCTGCTGCTGTACGCTTAGTATTTCTATGATAAACAATGAGGCACGAGAATGATGAATTGGATTTATCTGGCGTATCCCTTTTTCTTTTGGCCGACAACTTTGAAACCCTTTTTTTTTTTTGTCGACCTCTGTTATTCGTGAAAACACATGGACACCAAAACTGAAATTACATAGTGGGCCGATGAGATTTAATGTTGGGCTATATTTGTTTTGTTTGTTGGGCCGTAAATTGTACTTGGGCCGTGATCTTGTTGGTGCTATGGCCCGAGAACAAAACTCCTATATATGGATCGACAACTGCTGCTATGAAGTATTGTTACAACAATAGTGGTGATAAAATTCGTTTACTTTTGTTTAACAAGGAAAAAAAAATGGAAACAGAATGTTATGGGTTAAATAAATTTCCGTTACTAGATAAAACAGAAAAACGAAACAGCTTGAATGGTTAAGGGTGTGGTTGTAGAAGCGAGAGGTCACAGGTTCGAGTCCGGGCCTGGGCTTTAGTTTTTTTTGCAAACCTATTCTTTGAGGTAGCTTTCTTTTCTTATTATTATTATTATTATTATATTATTATTATTATTATTATTATTATTATTATTATTATTATTATTATTATTATTATTATTATTATTATTATTATTATTAATATTATTAATATTATTATTATTAGTATTAATATAAATATTATTATTACTAATATCAATATCATTATTAATATCATTATTATTTTACTACTAATATTATTATTATTATTATTATTATTATTATTATTATTATTATTATTACTAACTATAACTTTAAATTTTAAATGTATAATGGATATAAAATATAACTATATTTTATGATTCCAAACTAAAAAGATAGATATTATAAGTTAGATACAAATATTAGATATAGAAATATATATACTACTTTTACTAATAAAATACTTTTTGTTCATTTACGTTTTAATATAACTCGAATTTATTAAAAATATTGTCATATTAAAAATTATGAGTATTTAAAAATATGGACACTAAGTATTTATTCTAAATATATTAATAAGGTATATAATATATTATTATTATAACCTAATGAATATATAAAATAGAAATATTTAAGTAACTATAAATATCCTAATGAAATATATAAAATAGAAATATTTAAGTAACTATAAATATTACATTCAATATCACAAGTATATTATTAAAATAAAAAATATATATATTTATTTGAATATTATTATATGTGTTAATATGCATACTTGATATAGGTTCGTGAATCCGAGGTTGACCCTGCATTGTTCAGTTCCGTCGTATGTATATTTTTACTACAAA
The DNA here is from genome assembly GCF_046630445.1 of Rutidosis leptorrhynchoides. NCBI lineage: Eukaryota > Viridiplantae > Streptophyta > Magnoliopsida > Asterales > Asteraceae > Rutidosis > Rutidosis leptorrhynchoides. The sequence goes on from NC_092335.1 coordinate 412,398,524, forward strand.
ATATCGTATGGTGAGTTTCATTTGCTCCCCTTTACTCTTTACATTTTTGGGCTGAGAATACATGCGCTGCTTTTATAAATGCTTTACGAAATAGACACAAGTGATCGAAACTACATTCTATGGTTGGATTATTAAACCGAATATGCCCCTTTTTATTAAGTCTGGTAATCTAAGAATTAGGGAACAGACACCCTAATTGACGCTAACTCTAAAGATAGATCTATCAGGCCCAACAAGCCCCATCCAAAGTACCGGATGCTTTAGCATTTTGAAATTTATATCATGTCCGAAGGAGGATCCCGGAATGATGGGGATATTCTTACATGCATATTGTGAATGTCGGTTACCAGGTGTTCAATCCATATGAATGATATTTTGTCTCTATGCATGGGACGTATGTTTATGAGAATTGTAAATATGAAATCTTGTGGTCTATTAAAATTATGAAATGATTATTTATGTTAAACTAATGAACTCATCAACCTTTTGGTTGACACTTTAAAGCATGTTTATTCTCAGGTACGAAAGAAATCTTCCGCTGTGCATTTGCTCATTTTAACGATATTACTTGGAGTCATTCATGACATATTTCAAAAGACGTTGCATTCGAGTCGTTGAGTTCATCAAGATTATTATTAAGTCAATTATAGTTAGATATTATGAAATGGTATGCATGCCGTCAACTTTCGATGAAATGAAAGATTATCTTTTCAAAAACGAATGCAATGTTTGTAAAATGTATCATATAGAGTTCAAGTACCTCACGATGTAATCAACTGTTGTGAATCGTTTATAATCGATATGGACTTCGTCCGGATGGATTAGGACGGGTCCTTTCACAAAGTCTCTTGCTGATTTCTCCTACAGTGCTACATCTACTACATAATCCTTACAAACTGTCTTTTACAATTGCTTTACTTATATGTTAGAGAGCACGTTTTGCTATTACATTTATTATATCGGAAAAATTATACGCTTTTGGTTACCATTACATCCACTACATTCTTTTACAATTACATGCCTATGATTTCTTCTTCGGGCGCCATCATTCTTTTTTTCTTTGGCTCGTTCATTAGTGCATCTATGGTATTTGAGTTGTGCCATTAGTTTTATACAACACCAGCAAGACAGCCATCAACCAAAAATCTTATATCAGGCAACAAATAAATGTTTAGCAACTAATTTAAGAGTTGGACGGATAAAATTTTAAGAATGGAAATGAACAAACCTTAACAACTTTCAATAAAACATGTATCAGAAAGAATGTTATACTTGGCTCAAATGGTGGTTGTCTTTTTGTTGGTGTGCTCAGTTGCGGTGGTGCGTTAGATGAACTGCAACCAGTATTTTCGTTTACCAGGTTGCCCGTGATTTGAAGAATATGTGTTGTTCCTTTCGACGCTTTCATGACGGGTGGGAGTTCTTTCATGACGGGTGAAAGAATGTGTGTTTTATCAGGCTTCTTTAAAGAAGGTGAAGCTGCCGACTCCCGTGTTTCTGTAAAATGGACTCTGAAACAGTAACTGCAGTGCGTCTTGTGTTAGTTAACTTTAATTCTTTATACCTATGATTGTCTTCTTTTCTGTTGTGGTTGAGGTTTCACGACCCATCCTAATCCATTTGGACGAAGTCCATATTGATTATAAACGATTCACAATAGTTGATTACATCGCGAGGTATTTGACCTCTATATGATACATTTTGCAAACATTACACTCATTTTTGAAAGACAAACTTTCATTACATTGAAAGTTGACAGGAATGCATACCCTTTCATAATATATCAAACTATAAATGACTTAATAGTAATCTTGTTGAACTCAATGACTCAAATGCAATGTCTTTCGAAATATGCCATGAATGACTCCAATTACGATCACTAAAATGAGCTAATGCACAGCGGAAGATCTCTTTAATACCTGAGAATAAACATGCTTTAAAGTTTCAACTAAAAGGTTGGTGAGTTCATTAGTTTATCATAAACGATCATTTTTATCATTTTAATAGACCACAAGATTTTCATTTCTCATAAATACACATCTCATATCAGGCATTTCGCAAACTGCATATAGATAAAAATCACTTATATGGATTGAACACCTGGTAACTGACCTTAACAAGATGCATATAGAATATCCCCCAGTATACAGCGCGTAGCTAATATACTAAATAATACCTCGAAGTACTAAAGCATCCATATCCTGGATGGGGCTCGTTGGGCCCGATAGATCTATCTTTAGGATTCGCGTCAATTAGGGGCCATTTCCCTAATTCTTAGGTTACTAGACTTGAAGGGGAGATATTCGGTTTAATAATCCAACCATATAATGTAGTTTTAAGTACCTGTGTCTATTTCGTAAAACATTTATAAAAGCAGCGCATGTATTCTCAGTCCCAAAAATATATATTGCAAAAGCATTTAAAAAGGGAGCAAATGAAACTCACAATACTGTATTTCGTAGTAAAAATACATATGACGACATTGAACAATGCAGGGTTGGCCTCGGATTCACGAACCTATATCATTCATATATGTATTAAAACTTATTCTTGTATTCGGATAAATATATATATTATTATTAGTGATGTTATTTATATATATATATATAATAATAATAATTTATAAGTTTCATTATTTATTTATATTTTCATTATATATATAAATGTTAATATAGTTAAGTTAGGTGTACTAAGTATATTTATATATATAAGATCTTTATTTTTATACTTATAACCTTAATAACGTCGTTAAAACTTTTATTTTAGTAATCATAATTATTTTATTAATAAACATATAGATAATACTGATAATAATAATAATGTTAGTTTTAATAAGAGTAAAATAATAATTTTAACAAAAATGATAATAATGATAACACTTTTTAATAATAACAACACTAATATGATAGTCATATTGATAATAATAATGATTTCAATTATAATAATACATATGTTACTACTAATAACAATAATGGTACTAAAATGATACTATGGTTAATATTTATGAAAACAATAATGAATTATATTATTTTCATAATAATTATAATATTAATAATCATAATCATAAAAAGGATAATAATACTACAATGATAATTTAATAATAATAATAACATTACTGATGCTTATAATAATAATAATTGTTATAATATTTATAATTATGATAAAACTAATAATTATTATAATTCTTATAACAATATTAATAACAACAACAATAATAATAATCATGGTAATAACAATAACAATAATAATCATAATCATAATAATAATAATAATAATAATAATAATAATAATAATCATAATCATAATCATAATCATAATCATAATAATAATAATAATAATAATAATAATAATAATAATAATTAAAATAAGAGCAATAAAAATATACCCTTTAAAAGCATTTTGTAAAAAGAATTGCCGAGATTGGGCTCAAACCCGTGACCACTCGCTCACCCGAACCATCCCTTTACCATCCGGCTGCGTCTGTTTTTCTGACTTAATTACCTTGCTAAATTTATTTAACCTATTATATTCTGCTGCTACTTCTTCTTCTTCACTAAAATCATAATCGACTAGAGAGTTTAACAATCACAACGTTCAATTCCTAAATGATTTAAGTTCTTCAATTGAAACAGAAAACGACTCTTAGTGCTTGATTAAATTAATTTAAACAAAAGAAGAAGAAATTGAGCTGTAACTGACCAAAAAAATGCGTATGAACTCTATACCCAATTTCGAAATCTATGACATTTTGGACCATGATTAAAACATGAAAAATGTTCCAAATCCCCCTTAAAAACTATCTGAATCCTCAATTTGACTCAAAACATTAAATTGAAATCGAATTTCATGATGAACACTCTTGTTGACTTTTTGAAATAATACGTTTGACTCAACAATTCGATTTCGTTTTGATGAATTGGAATTTGACACTTTATAGAAAGATTACATATACGATTCCTAACAAAACCACATTTAAAGAATTTGAAATTTCATTTGAATTCGGGGTTTGACAGAAATTTTGCACATACAGGGCATGAACCTGTGTTCATACTCGATATTTATTAAATTCGCCAATTAAAACTATAAAAATTGATATTGGACATACATATGAGGTACTGAACGATTATAACAGCTGTAAGATTTCGATTACTTTTGTTTTGTAGTTAAGATTAGGTCGACACAAATCAATTCGTCCAGGAAAAAAAAAGTTGAATGCAACTTGCAACAGATTTTGGTTTGTTTTGGAATTGGAATCAGATACGTTTAATCTAATAGACCAATTAAGAAGGCAGACAGCGATTTACCACAAAATTTGGAAACTGTATGATTTATATATATATATATATATATATATATATAATTAATATTAATAATTAATAATTATAATACTTTTAATATTATAAATAGAAATACTAATAATAATATAAATAACAATATTTATTAATAATAATAATAACATTAAAGATAATAATAATAAATTGTATCTTAATATAGATAACAATACTTGTAATAATGATTTGATAAATATTATTACTAATTATGTTAATATTAATAATAATAATAATACTAGGTAATAATAATGATATTAACAAAAAAGAAAATATGATAATAATAATATTGTAAAAGATAAATTTTTTTTTATAAATAATAATGATAACAATAATTTTAATGTTAATGGTAATTACAAAAATAATAATATTAATAAGAATAGTTGTATTAATAATAATAACTAATAATATTTGAATTACAATTTGATTATAATTTTAATCATTCTTATACTAATATTTCTATTTAAAACCTTTATTTGGAGAATCCTATTCTTAAATTTATTAGACTTGTAATATTTATATTTATAACAGTAATAATATAAATATTGATTTTTGTATGAATAATGATAATGATAATAATTATATTATTTCAACAACTAGATTTTTATTTGTAATCCAATTTACTTTATTAATATTACGTTTTAGTTAATTATGTAATATTTGGTGATTATAAAATATATACTATGTAATTGCTTCTTTAATACATATACTTTTTAACATATACATATAATCAATAATTGTTTATAGAAATTCTGTATATTCACACGACTATACATATAATTATGTTTTTAAATATCCCGTTTTATTATGTAGTAACTATATTACATATTACATATATATTGAAACAGATAACTCAAAGTATACATTTAATACCTTGCAAACGATGACAACTTATGCTCGAAATTATTCATATTCAAAATACTCTCTTTATTTAATTAACATTTTTAAATAGCATTTTTTTTAATTATCCCAAGTTATCTTTCATAATAATTAAATTACATAATAGTTCATTAATATATTTAATTTATACTATAAGTATTTATATATAATTATTTATGTATACATTTATATTTCTAATTAAAGGTTCGTGAATCGTCGGGGGCAGTCGAAGGTCAGTTGAATATATGAACATAGTTCCAAGATTTTCGAGACTCAACATTACAGACTTTGCTTATCGTGTCAAAATCATATAAGAAAAATGTTTAAATTTGGTCGGAAATTTCCGGGTCGTCACAGTACCTACCCGTTAAAGAAATTTCGTCCCAAAATTTGATTGGGATGGTCATGGCTGATAGTAAGTATGTTTTCATGACGCATACGAGCTAGAAATCAGAGTTTTATCATTATTAAATAATATAGATAAAACAATTCGATTACACGAAGAGTATAAGTGAAGCTATCACAAAGAAGTGAAATAAGAAAATAATGTTTCGTCATATCCTTTGACGTAGATATGGTTGATTTTCGGAGTTCAAGGGATTAAAGAAAATCTTTGAAATCTATAAGATCGGATTCTTCGAGATTTAAGGGAATTAGGATCTCTTTAATTAAATGCGGTCATCTGTCTCGATTGTTACGTCTGATTTTTCCTTTATAAATTAAACTCTTCCGTTCCATTATTCTCACCATCCCTATACTTTCTTTCTTAGTTCAGACATCCAAAAGATCATGAAAATGCTTAATCCCGTTCTAATCCTTGATATTTTCCTAATTATCATTTATGTCATCCTTCTTTTCAATCTTCCACCAGTAAAATCTGTTTACTTCTACTATTACCTTGGGATGATACTATTCTTAATTCTACCGTGTCTTTATATTGCTATTCGTATTAATATCTACGGTTTGTAACCTCCGTGTGGTTATTGGGCTTTATATTTTATCTTATATTTTGGAGCTCTTTGCCTTATTATTCACTTCCCGACCTCTAGTAAAGCGAGTAATGGACCAGAATTCGTAGATATGAATTTTCGAAATGAACATAGTTAATGTTCTAAGAGAGATTGTAACAGTACGATCTTGATTGGTTAAATTACCAGAATTCAAGAGAAAAGATAGAACTATCAGGAAGATATGTTCTTGATATGTTTGGAGATTTGGTAGAATGTAAGAGTCGTGTAACATGGCACCTGATGACGGTAGGGTCTGTGAATCCTCATGTTCCATTAGAAACTCAGCATGACTTACTGTAATATAATCACGTTGATCAAGTGTCATTATATTATACTAACTCATGCTTCAGTTTCCAACACTACTTCAAAAACATTCTTATTTAAACTTGAAGGGTTCAGAATTTATAATTTAAAATAATTTCTTTTATGATGTAATGCAGATAGCGCGAAGAGGTAAATGTTTTCAGATAAGAATAATTATGGAAATATCTTCAGAATTATGGAGGATATTTATAATGAAAGATACGATGATATCTTAGAATTTCTAATATCAGAGGATGATGAAGAATATCGTCCGCAAGGGTTTAGAGTCAGGAGCAAGGTATTTGATAATGACTTTAGCAGATATTGAATCATTTGGATTCTTTGAAGGCAGGTTCAGTTCTTGTGATTTGTCTACGGCCTCCTTCATACTTTGCTCAATCCGTTTTTTTAGTTCCAAAACTTCTCTTTTTCCGAGCTTTGCCAATGCACTATTCTTTATCATCAAACTTTTTAAGGTCGTTTACAGTTTTTGCTGCTTCATCAGCATTTTTTCAAAATTTCGAGAACTAGTTCGTATTTTATGATGTTTTTCAGAAACTTCACATTCACCGTATATAAGTCCAGGAAATAGACGTTATATGTATAACTGTTGGCGTCAACATGCTACGAGATTTCAAAATACTGATTGATAATTCCCAATGATTTATATGGCAATTCTCGTTACAAGAGGCAGATGAGTAAATGATGGGGTTTTGATAAATATAATGATTTTTCGGAAAATCCCAGATCATTACGGTTGCTGATTAGTTTACTGCTAATGTGGCGAGATATGAAAGGTTCCCCGGTAACAATGGCGAAATGGCAACATATATATCAAGGTTATAATAAAGCTGTTTCAACTGGAAAAAAAAATTGAAGTTAATTTGCTGGAGCTGTGACAAATCTGGCTACTTTGGAAGGGATTGAAAAGTTACTTTAGCTAATAAATGCCAAAGGGTCTGACACAGATACGTGTCGAACTATGACTTTGGTTTTGAGAGCTTTTCAGGTACATAACTGTGGGTAATATGTGGTTGAATTATCATCTCGATTGCTCATTACTTGAAGTGTCTTCAGGAATTTCGAAGGGTTTAAACACCGATTGTAATCGTTAATATACATTTGATGTTCTAACACAGTTTTGAAGTCAAAGTATAGCTTCGAAAGATGTAGGAATCTAAGAGTGATGATTTTGATTATATCTCGAGTTGAATTCTGAGATTTAAAAATCAAAATATGCAATTAGATTTGAATGAATATGGTTGTTTTGATTTCTATAAAAGACTGTATATTGTTATAAAAATAGTGAGTATAGTGGATGATTGCTGAATCAGATTTGAAGAATGTAACATATTAGTTGTGAATTTATATATATACCTCTCGGGTATTACCTACCCGTTAAGTTTTTTTTTCACAACTAATATTTTGTACAAAAGAATTTTTATTACAATCTTTATGAAAATATACTTACATATATATTCTCTTCAGATGTAATCATGGATTTAATGAGTTAATATAATATTAATCTTATTTAATTTACCGTTAGAACTAGAATACATAATCTCTAAAACATTAGAGATTACATAATCGCCATGAAGAACGAAGATAATTGATGTAGAACGATACGTAGAACGATGATTATACTAGAGGTACAGAATGAGATGTTGAGGCATGGATTGTTGATGGTACTGGTGTTGATGTTGGTGGTACTGTTGGTTCCGGTGATATTGCTGAAGCTGGTAAATTTTGCACCATATTCTCCAAATTGATTACTCGAGCGCGAAGTTCGTTGACTTCTTTTATTATTCCGGGATGATTGTCGGTCGGAACGAGCGAATGAATAAGGTTTATTATTTTAGCTAAAATATAATCGTGGCGAGATATTCGGGAAATGAGGGTGAAAATAGTGTTTCGGACTGGTTCGCCGGTAAGTGCTTCGGGTTCTTTGTCAAGAGAGCAATTTGGTTAGTGGAAAGGATCGCCTTCTTCTCGTCTCCATCGGTTAAGTCGACTACTAACCCATCAGATGAATTGGGGATGGCTGATTGGTTGATTCATTCTGGTGATGCTACTTTCGGAGTTTAGGTGAACATTCATGTCGGAATAGCTGTCGAAATTCGAGGGACTTGAACTAGTGGCGAGTTCCATTTCGTACGATTGAGTAAAGGGTTTTTCAATATAAAATGATTTTTGGATATCGGATGATATTCTAATTACATAGAATACCTATACATAGTACAAAAGATCCCGTAGATTACGAAGGGAATTACGGGAACGTGTAAGATAAAGTCTACAGTAATAGATACGCTAAGATGTGGATTAGCAGATACGCTAAGATATGAATTTTTCTATACACTATTCATGCAAGCAATGTAGTAAGATGTGTCTAGACTAAGAATGATAAGCAGGTAATTTCCTAAGGATGATAAGTAGATGATTTCCGACTAGAAATGATAAGCAAAACTTTTGACATGCAGACACGGTCGAAGTCCTGACTCATTAATGCATCCAAACAACTACTAGTTAGACACACTAATGCAAGATCTAGTTCGCTAAGACCACCGCTCTGATACCAACTTTCACGATCCGTCCTAATCCATTTGGACGAAGTCCATATTGATTATAAACGATTCACAATAGTTGATTACATCGCGAGGTATTTGACCTCTATATGATACATTTTACAAACATTACACTCGTTTTTGAAAGACAAACTTTCATTATATTGAAAGTTGACAGGCATGCATACCCTTTCATAATATATCCAAACTATAAATGACTTAATAGTAATCTTGTTGAACTCAATGACTCGAATGCAATGTTTTCGAAATATGCCATGAATGACTCCAATTACGATCACTAAAATGAGCTAATGCACAGCGGAAGATCTCTTTAATACCTGAGAATAAACATGCTTTAAAGTGTCAACCAAAAGGTTGGTGAGTTCATTAGTTTATCATAAACGATCATTTTCATCATTTTAATAGACCACAAGATTTTCATTTCTCATAAATACGCATCTCATATCAGGCATTTCGCAAACTGCATAGAGATAAAAATCATTCATATGGATTGAACACCTGGTAACCGACCTTAACAAGATGCATATAGAATATCCCCCAGTATACAGTGCCCATATAATATACTAAATAATACCTCGAAGTACTAAAGCATCCATACCCTGGATGGGGCTCGTTGGGCCTGATAGATCTATCTTTAGGATTCACGTCAATTAGGGGCCATTTCCCTAATTCTTAGGTTACCAGACTTGAATGGGCGATATTCGGTTTAAAAATCCAACCATATAATGTAGTTTTAAGTACCTGTGTCTATTTCGTAAAACATTTATAAAAGCAGCGCATGTATTCTCAGTCCCAAAAATATATATTGCAAAAGCATTTAAAAAGGGAGCAAATGAAACTCACAATACTGTATTTTGTAGTAAAAATACATATGACGACATTGAACAATGCAGGATTAACCTCGGATTCACGAACCTATATCATTCATATATGTATTAAAACTTATTCTTGTATTCGGATAAATATATATATTATTAGTGATGTTATTTATATATATATATATATATATAATAATTTATAAGTTTCATTATTTATTTATATTTTCATTTTATATATATAAATGTTAATATAGTTAAGTTAGGTGTACTAAGTATATTTATATATATAAGATCTTTATTTTTATACTTATAACCTTAATAACGTCGTTAAAACTTTTATTTTAGTAATCATAATTATTTTATTAATAAACATATAGATAATACTGATAATAATAATAATGTTAGTTTTAATAAGAGTAAAATAATAATTTTAACAAAAATGATAATAATGATAACACTTTTTAATAATAACAATACTAATATGATAGTCATATTGATAATAATAATGATCATAATTATAATAATACTTATGTTACTACTAATAACAATAATGGTACTAAAATGATACTATGGTTAATATTTATGAAAACAATAATGAATTATATTATTTTCATAATAATTATAATATTAATAATCATAATCATAAAAAGGATAATAATACTACAATGATAACTTAATAATAATAATAACATTACTAATGCTTATAATAATAATAATTGTTATAATACTTATAATTATGATAAAACTAATAATTATTATAATTCTTATAACAATATTAATAACAACAACAATAATAATAATCATGGTAATAACAATAATAATCATAATAATAATAATAATAATAATAATAATAATAATAATAATAATAATAATAATAATAATAATAATAATAATAATAATAATAATAATAATAATAATAATAATTGAAATAAGAGCAATAAAAATATACCCTTTAAAAGCATTTTGTAAAAAGAATTGCCCGAGACTGGGCTCGAACCCATGACCACTCGCTCACCCGAACCATCCCTTTACCATCCGGCTGTGTCTATTTTTCTGACTTAATTACCTTGCTAAATTTATTTAACCTATTATATTCTGCTGCTACTTCTTCTTCTTCTTCACTAAAATCATAATCGACTAGAGAGTTTAACAATCACAACGTTCAATTCCTAAATGATTTAAGTTCTTCAATTGAAACAGAAAATGACTCTTAGTGCTTGATTAAATTTATTTAAACAAAAGAAGAAGAAATTGAGCTGTAACTGACCAAAAAAATGCGTATGAACTCTATACCCAATTTCAAAATCTATGACGTTTTGGACCATGATCAAAACATGAAAAATGTTCCAAATCCCCCTTAAAAACTATCTGAATCCTCAATTTGACTCAAAACATTAAATTGAAATCGAATTTCATGATGAACACTCTTGTTGACTTTTTGAAATAATACGTTTGACTTAACAATTCGATTTTGTTTTGATGAATTGGAATTTGACACTTTATAGAAAGATTACATATACGATTCCTAACAAAACCACATTTAAAGAATTTGAAATTTCATTTGAATTCGGGGTTTGACAAAAATTTTGCACATACAGGGCATGAACCTGTGTTCATACTCGATATTTATTAAATTCGCCAATTAAAACTATAAAATTGATATTGGATATACATGTGAGGTACTGAACGATTATAACAGCTGTAAGATTCGATTACCTTTGTTTTGTAGTTAAGATTAGGTCGACACAAATCAATTCGTCCAGGAAAAAAAAAATAAAGTTGAATGCAACTTGCAACAGAATTTGGTTTGTTTTGGAATTGGAATTAGATACGTTTAATCTAAAAGACCAATTAAGAAGGCAGACATCGATTTACCATAAAATTTGGAAACTGTATGATTTTTATATATATATAATTAATATTAATAATAATAATACTTTTAATATTATAAATAGAAATACTAATAATAATAATATAAATAACAATATTCATTAATAATAATAATAACATTAATGATAATAATAATAAATTGTATCTTAATATAGATTGTAATAATGATTTGATAAATATTAATACTAATTATATTAATATTAATAATAATAATACTAGGTAATAATAATGATATTAACAAAAAAGAAAATATGATAATAATAATATTGTAAAAGATAATTTTTTTTATAAATAATAATGATAACAATAATTTTTAATGTTAATGGTAATTACAAAAATAATAATATTAATAAGAATAGTAGTATTAATAATAATAACTTATAATATTTGAATTACAATTTGATTATAATTTTAATCATTCTTATACTAATATTTCTATTTAAAACCTTTTTTTGGAGAATCCTATTCTTAAATTTATTAGACTTGTAATATTTATATTTATAACAGTAATAATATAAATATTGATTTTTGTATAAATAATGATAATGATAATAATTATATTATTTCAACAACTAGATTTTTATTTGTAATCCAATTTACTTTATTAATATTACGTTTTAGTTAATTATGTGATATCTGGTGATTATAAAATATATACTATGTAATTGCTTTTTTAATACATATACTTTTTAACATATACATATAATCAATAATTGTGTATAGAAATTCTGTATATTCACACGACTATATATATAATTATGTTTTTAAATATCCTGTTTTATTATGTAGTAACTATATTACATATATATTGAAACAGATAACTCAAAGTATACATTTAATACCTTGTAAACGATGACAACTTATGCTCGAAATTATTCATATTCAAAATACTCTCTTTATTTAATTAACATTTTTAAATAGCAATTTTTTTAATTATCCTAAGTTATCTTTCATAATAATTAAATTACATAATAGTTCATTAATATATTTAATTTATACTATAAGTATTTATATATATATATAATTATTTATGTATACATTTCTATTTCTAATTAAAGGTTTGTGAATCGTCGGGGGCAGTCGAAGGTCAGTTGAATATATGAACATAGTTCCAAGATTTTCGAGACTCAACATTACAGACTTTGCTTATCGTGTCGAAATCATATAAGAAAAATGTTTAAATTTGGTCGAAAACTTCCGGGTCGTCACATGAGGCAGCCTATCCCATTTCTGATATCCTCTATTAGCTACTTTTTGCATGTTTTACATGCGTTGTAGCACCAAGTATGTTTATCTTCTATGTTGACTACATTTTCCTATAAAATATTAGTGTTTTGTAACCTTATAAGTTGTCTTTGAGAAAGCACACATTCTATTTTTTTTCAGTTTCTGCGTTTCTCTTCTTTTAGGTCTTCAATCCTGTTTCTATTTAAGGATGTGGATGGATCTGATGTATATTTATACTTGTACATGTGTAAATTGCACAATACACTTATCTTTATATGTTGTGATAATGCTTTATTCACAATACTTGAGATGCACTTACATGTGGAACGATTTATGTCATTGTAGGATTCAGGTAGTAATGTGTTGCATATGAGATTTTAATTGTATTTTGCCAGCTAATAACAGTTTATTAGTACTTGAATCAATGACTATGCTAATATGTTTTTTATTTTGTAGTTTCTTGGGGCTATTGTGTGATGATGTTGGCTACCTCCTGGATTTGTCACCCATCATAAACTCACAACAATGATGACAGACTTAGCGAAGGATTCATAAAATGCCATGTTAAAGTTACTTGCGAGCTCGCTCCAAGATGACTTTACAATACCAGTCCTTTTAACAAAATACTTAACTTAAAATTTTGGTATGTCACAATTTAGCTTATTAAGTAGCATGCAATTCGCTAGGTGTTTCTAATCATTTAATCGTGTATTCATGTAAGCACATAGATTAATACACTTAAATCAATACTATATTTGTTGATAAGACCTGTTGGAAATTTAGTGTAATTCAGGGATTTAGTCTACACTTGTAAATGAGTTAGGAGGTACGGAGTGTACACCCATTAAGTGATAGATTACCCGGTCCCAAATGGTTTCCCTTTAGTCATTATAATGACTTAGTCAGCTCGAAATTTGACTAAGTGTTTTTGTGCTTAGTCTTTTTAGTAAGCACGAAATGTCGTGCTTAGTCTTCTTAGTAAGCACGAGTTGTGGTGCTTAGTCTTCTTAGTAAGCACGGAATGTTTTCGTTCTAGGTATTCTTAGTCAACACGAAAATTGACTAAGTGTTTTAGTGCTTGGTCTTCTTAGTAAGCACGAGAATGACTAAGTGTTTTCATGCTTGGTCTTCTTAGTAAGCACGAAATGTTGACTAAGTGTTTTCATGCTAAGTTTTCTTAGTAAGCACGAAATCTGACTAAAGGATTGTGGTTAAAAAGCAATAATGATCTAATCATGAGTTGTATCATTATGATGAGACTTTTAACCTTCTTGAAGATCAAAGGTCTTTGTGACTCTTGAGATGGATATACTTATGAAGGACTAATTGGTCATTAATTCACATAATGTCTTCCATGTTTTGGGTGCCTATATAAGAATGAGAAATTATTCATGAGAAGTGAACAAGCAAATCATCTAACACTCTCTAGCACACGGGTTCTTACTTGTCAAAAGTTAGAACATAATCTCTGTCTTATCCCAAAGTGATATTCGTGTAACCCGGGAAATAAGGGTCGAATAGTTACTTTCGGAAAGTGATACCATGATTCAGTGATTTATCCAGTCAAATTATTTACCCTACCCGAAGACTCTAAAACCTCCAACAATTAAAAGTAACTATTTTGATATAATCAATGGCGGCTACGATGAAGCACATGATGACGAATTTCTCAAAACTTGATAAGTTTGAAGGAATTGATTTTAGGAGATGGCAGAAGAAAATGCACTTTCTTCTCACTAGCATGAGTGTGGTATTTGTACTCAGTACACCAATTCCCGAAGATGGTGGTGGTAATGCTACTATTGAAGAGATGTAGAAAAGGAACAAATGAGGAAACGATGACTACAGTTCTCGAGGTTCAATCCTTAATGGTATGGTTGATTTTTTTTTTAATATTTGGCAAAATCATAACTTGTTAAATATTATGACATGTGTGAATTTGTTAAGTTTGTTTTGTTAAAAAAAAGAAAAAAGAAAGAAAAAAAAACTGACATGTTTGTTTAATAACTATGGTAACAAACATGATAATGAATCTGATGCTAAGGTTGTTTAGATAAAACATGATATGTTGTTGAATAATTTTGATTACAATCAAGTTATTGAATTTGATAAGTTTGTTGTCAAAACATGGTATATTTGATGGATTTGGTTATTTGATTAATGGAATGTTTAGACTAAACATTGAACATGTAAGTGTTGATATTGCTTGTATGTCTACTTCTAGCATAAATAATTCTATTCTCTGACATGCTAGATTAGGACATGTACACTTTAAAAGAATGATTCTTATCTAGATATGCTTAGTAAGATCATCAAGTACCAACACATTTAAGCCAATGTCACTAGAACAATAATTACTATTAGAAATGACTTAGTGATTAATTAAGGCTAAATGAGGAACAATGCTCTCAAGGTTAACTAGTAATGACGTGTAATCCTAAAACACACTTAGATACATTTAGGATGGTCACCAAGTCCTAACTAGAGATTGCTCTTCCCTTGTGCATGTGTTGGACATTAATGTGTGCTTATACATTAATCAAGCAATATGGTATATTGCAATCAAACTTGTTAAAAGCTTGAATTATAAGTTGTGCAAGTATCTATATGAATGATCCTAGAATAACTATCTCTTGCTATGTGAGTATTACTTGCTACTTGCCAATATGCTTAATACTCATAAACTTATCAACTTGATTAATATGTTTGCTATGTGCTCACTAGTTAGGATTCAAGTAACTAACCTACTCCAATAGATTAAGTGCAAAATGGTTCACAATGAAATTATAGTCAATTGTCTATTAGGTCTAGTCTAAGTAACTAATTGTGATTGCTTATTCAAGAATGACTTAACTTTGATGTCTCTACATACTTCATGATTATCTTATAGAGACATCACTCAATTAATCTCTACCTAAACTCAAATGGAACACGATTTGTGATTAATTGAAACTAGGAAGTTAATGATAAAGTGACTAGTCTTTAGAATTGAACCAAAGGCATTAATGTGACTAACTAAGTCTTGACCAAACTGAGATTTCCCAAAATATCAATCAAGACACTTCTCCAAGAATGTTGGGTTTGCCACTTTTGGAATGATTAGTCACTTTCATGCAATAAGACCAAATCTCACACACTTAATGCATATAGTACTTGTATAGGATGTTTGGTTTCTTTTGCAGGTGCTAGAAGGAGTAAAGGTGCCAAAATGTGGTGTTCAAATTTGAGTCAAACGGCTATACAACAGATACCAAATTTGGACTGGAGCACGCACGGCCGCACCACGGTCGACCGTGCAGTCAACCGTGTGTCAACGACTATTTTTTGAATCCCACTATAAAAGGCAAACATTAAAGAGCATTTGAAGCTGACCCTCTTGCATATTTCAAAGGCTTATTTTCAGAGATCACAAGGGCTCTAATTACTACTCAAATGTGATCAAGCAAGAGAAGATTCTATGATCTTAGAGATATAGAGTTGGTTGTTGTAAACTTACTAATCAAAATCATTTATCTTGTGAGTTTACTTATTGTGATGTATGTCCTAGTATTGTCTTAGGATCATCATTGCAAAGTGTATAAGTCTTGTAACTTCAATTAGTAGAAGCATAGGCTAGCTTAGTGATCTACTTCCTTAAAGGGACTTAGGAAGTTGATTAATCTTATTTGGAGATTAATACTTGTCCAAGGTGAAGAAAAGTTGATCTAGGTTAGAGTTGATCTTTCAAAGGGATAGAAAGATTAGGTTTGTTGTCTACCAAAGAAGTTGAAGACTTGTAAATCTAATCTCCACCGGGTTTGGAGAAAAGTGCTTAGTGAAGCAATAAATCCCGATTAGTGTAATCGGGGAGTGGATTAAGGTGGATTAGTTAACATCCACCTGAACCACTATAAATCCTTGTGTCTATGTTCTTTATATTTCTTCATTTATCATTTTGAACATATACACTACACACATCAAGTTTGAGTTGAATTGGTTGATCAAAGTTAAATCGAATTTGATGATCAATCGAAAAAGTGTTAAAAACATATCAAGTAACTATTCACCCCCCTCTGGTTACTTACAATTAGTATCAGAGCGTTTGCTCAAATCATTGTGCTATAAAGGATTCTGAAAGTGTCAAAATTCCTTTTGTGCAAAAAAACTTGAGTCAACGATTCTCGGATCAACTCAAACTATGGGATACTTGGAAGAATTGGTGAAAGAAGCACCAATCTTTGATAAGATGAATATTTATGTGTGAAAATTAAGATTTGAGTCTTATCTCAAATCCAAAGATTACTACTTGTGGAGAATAATCAAAGTAGGAGACTTTGTACCACAAGCTAGTTCAAGACTAGCGAAGTCATCATTTCAAAATAATGATGTTTTGAAACAATTTGATGCAATTTCACTACTTCATGGAACTCTTCCTAGTGAAGAAAGATTAAAGATAATCTCATGTGAAAGTGCAAAATAATGTTGGGATTCACTATGTTCTCAAGAAGATTTAAACTCTAGGAGTTTAAAGGGTAAAGGAATGGGGAAGGATTTGGAAAAGGTTGGTGATTCTCAAGCAAAAGGTTTGAATGGAAATGAAGACTTTTGCCTCATGAGTTCTTGGAATATTTTGGATCAAGATGATCAAAGTGAAGAAGAGGGTGAATCTCTATTCAAAGAAGATGATGTCTCAAGCATGGATTGCAATGAGGTACATGTATTCTATCCTTCTAATTATGAAGAATTGTTAGATGATTACAAGACTATTAAATTTTTGTATGATAGTAGTCATGACAAAGTAGAACTTTTAGAAAAAGAATTACACAATGTTAGACAACTTAACAAAACCTTAATTGATGAAAACAACGCTTTGAAAAGAAAATTTGAAAGTATGATTATTGGTGATTCATCGAGAGGTAAACGTGAAATAAATATATGTCACGACTCTAGCAAACACAAATCATGTAATCAAAGTCCATTATCTATTATTAGGAAAATTGAGAATATGGGAAAAATGGACCAAGCTAGCAATTCTATGGTAGGGATAAGTCAAGGATTGGGTAATCTTAATATCAATCAAAATCAATGATTAAAATGCTAATGAAAATAACCTTACAAATGCAAAATTGTTTTTGAAAAATGATTTTAAAAGATTAGTGTAGGAAGCTTACTTGCATTAGGTTTGTGTGTTTATGTGAAACTATGTATTGCATACTAAATTCAAGATTGATGCGTTTTGTGTATACTATGTGAATGATTGAATATGATTATATATATATACATATAAATATAGTATATTACGTGTCATTGATGATTAAACATCGGAAGGATGTAATCATTTAATGTTAGGAAAAGAAAACTTGTCCTCAAGTATTCTATAGAACCTAAGAATCGTCAAAACGCATTCAAAGAAAGAAGAAGTGAAGAAATAAGTGATCAGAAGGATCCACGGCAGACCGTATACCCGATCGCAGATTCCTGTCCTGTACGTGTAAAATACCTGCACGGCTAACACCACGGTCGACCGTGCTTCGACTGTGCGTGGTCTGATTCTGTTTTAAATTAAATTAATCCCTCATTTTCACTTCACTCCCACTCACTTCAAAACACATACATTTCACACACGGCTAAGGAGATCGACTGCACGGAGAAGAACGCTCATTCCTTCAGTCTCAAATCCTATTTTTGGTATGATTAATCCATGCTTTCCTAGCATTCAATTGTGTTTGTATGATGATTTAGGGTTATGAAGAAACCCTAACTAGAGTGAGTCAAAACTTGAATTGATGCAAACAATCAAAATTGTTCTTGAAGAACAACTTGGAAACGATTGTAGTAGTACCTATCTATGCGTTAATTTAACAATGACTAATTCTAGGATTCATTATACATCTAGGATAGATTTTCATAGAAGCATTGTTCATATGATATGAATGACATTGTTGCTAATTGAGTGTAATAATGTTGAAAGTCAGAACATGTGTTGATGATGATTTCAAAAGTCTAGAACACATATGAACTTTGTGAAAATTTTAATCTAGTTGCAAACTCATTGACACTAATGAAGAGTGAAATTGTGAAGAATATTAACATCAAAACTTCTGAGTATTGATGATAATTAAAGTTTGCAAAACTTGTTGCCTACAATTGAATTATACACTTTGATTTAATTTGAAATATCATTGTGTAGAAAAATGGCAAGGACTAGGGACACTCAATCTAGAGGAGGAGAGAACAGATATAATCCTCCAACTGATGCAAGACAACGTACAACATATAACAAGAAATGGCTCAAAGCAAGAGCAATAGAAGAAGGAAGAATCATAAGCCTTGAAGCATTCCCTGAAGTAATTGACAAGCTATTTCAAAGGAATCTAGCTTCGTTCGTACTAATCAATGGATCTATATATCCCGAGTTGATAAGAGAGTTCTATGCCAACTATAGCTTCAACACAGAAACTAAGATGGTAAGATTTCATCTTTATAAAAAGTGGTGGGAATTTCCTCTCAGTACTTTTGGTGAAATTCTGGACGTTCCTACTGAAGGAATGGAGTTCTACAGTAGATGACACAAACTAGAACATCTTCCTGCGTTTATTCAAGCTACCAATGTATTAACCTTGCTTTGTAAACCTAACGCCAATCACTCAGAAATCCTATCCAAGGGATTAACCGGAAAGGATCTCCGATTAGATCTGGATATTTTGAACAAAATCATTGACCACAACATCTACTGTAGGCTGGGGAACCACTTGTGATGACCCGAAAAATTTTGACTAATTTTAAACCAAACTCTCGATACGATTTGATATTTTTGACAAAATAAGCAAAGTCTGTAAGGTTGAGTCTCAAAACGTTTGAACTGTTTCATATATTCAATTGACCTTCGACTGCTCTCGACGATTCACGAACAATTAAGTGTAATTAGATATGTGTGTATGTATATATAAATAATAATTCGATATATAATTTGAAGTATTATATGTTGTTGTTATTAAAAATTAATAAAATAAAAATAAGATATTATAATAATTATTATTTAAAATATATCTCTATATATAATTAAAGTATATTAAAAATAAATATTAAATGATTGTAATACTCGTTTGATGTTTCGATTGATATTAAGCAAGTTAAATTCAAACTTATGTAATTTTAAAATAAACGGTGATACGAAAATGAGTTCTATAAATTTTAGGCTTATTAAAAACGTATTTAGGAACTATTTGTTAAGTTTTAACACTTTTTATATTTTACCCTGAATTGAGAGGGACAGTTGATGTAATTTTTTTTTTAACAAATTAAGGATCGAATTTTATACCATAATGACCAAAATAAATAAATATAGTTAATCTAAAAAGTTGGGATTTTTTCGAAGACTTTTATTCGCCACTAATTATCAACGGAGTACGAATTAATACAGTATTTTGAAAGTGTCGGCACATAATTCTAAATTAATGGCTGTTATACTATTTGTAAAGTTTCTTTTAATTATCAAACGCATGAATTGATTAAAAAAAAGAGCCACTGTTTTGCTTTTCCTTCTTCTCAATCATACTCATACAGATTATATAGATATTTATATATACATGTACTACATGATACTTAACACCCATCACCACTTTCTTGTACACCAACCATACTATTGATTTTTTTCGATCACCACCATCATGAACCTTTGCTCAACTCCTAATTCTTGATCGACAACCCACCATACCACCATAATCCACAACCGAAGACCACCACCTACGTCTTTGTTAAAACAATCGAGCTTCCACCTCTCCATCTTCCCGAAACAACCTGCACTCAACCTTCCATCGGTAACCACCATCATCCACCTTCACTCACTCTCTCTCTCTCTTGATCGTGAACCCATCCAACACCGACAACCACCACTAAAAACCGCTACCCTTCCTCTTTATCTCTCCTCTCTCGCTCCTTCATTTTTGTTTTGGAAAACCCAATTATTATTCGAACTGCTGCTGCTATTTTGAAGCCCCTGCTACGATTTAAACGAAGAAGATGAATGAAAATGATATTGATGATGAAACAGAAGAAGATATCGATTGGCAAAACATTACGCATATCGCGTAACCATATACACGTTCCGCGCAATTATGTATTAAGATTACACCTTTCGCTTAATATCCACACGATCCGCATAATTAATTGAAAACATTATACGTTTCGTGAAAACCTCACACGATACACGTAATTTCATGTTCGTTGGCTTTTGTTCACCGTTGTTACCCGTTTTCTATTTATGATCCGTGATGAAGATGATGATAGTTGATGATCATGGTGAGGTATGATGTTACATAGCATGGTAAAGATGACGATTCGATGATCATGAGATCCTGACATGGTGATGATGTCGTATTTAAGATGAATGATGATGATGATTTAGATGAAGGCAATAGTAAGGTTTATATATAAACGGGTGCGATTTATTTCAGAAAAATATCAATGGTCGAGAGGTTAAGGTGGTGGCGGGTATGCGCAAGGTCCCGGGTTCGATTCTGGCCTGCAGCATTATTTCTCTTTATTTACACTTTAACTGTTAATGGACTAGGGCCACTAGTATTTAATTGGGCTTCCAAATTCTAACTGGGCTCTTGATAAACTGGGTTTACTAAATGGGTTTCACGTATTTAAGTTGTTGGGCCGAAATGATATAAACGGGTTATATATTCACGGGTCTGGGATATTATCAGAAGACACAAATCGAGCCATGGTTAAGGAGTGTTGCGTGTGAATGAGGGGTCGAGGGTTCGAGCCCAGTTTGAATCATTTTTTTTTTTAGAAAAGCGTTATGAGGTAGTTTTCTTTATAAAAAATAATAATAATAATAATAATAATAATAATAATAATAATAATAATAATAATAATAATAATAATAATAATAATAATAATAATTATTATTATTATTATTATTATTAATATTAATATTACTATTGTAATTACAAATAGGAATATATTTATTATTATTGCTATTGTTATTATTAAAATTATTATTATCATTTAGAATATAATTTTATCATTTATTTACTAGTATAAGTATTATTATTATTATGACTATGATCATTATCATTTTTATTATCATTATGAAAATAATAAAATTCATTATTATTTTCATTAATATTAGTATTAATATTATTTTATAAGTATTATTATTATTATTATTACTACTTTACCATTATTAACATTATTATAACTATATTAGATTACTATCAATATCATTATTATAAAAACTATTATGAATATGAAAATTATATGTAAGATTAAAAAAAGGAATATTATTATTATTATTATCATTATTATTATTTTCATGACAAATAAATACTATGTATATAAAAATATACTTATACTAATACTACATATAATTATATATTGAACATATTAACATTTTTTATATATATTACATATAATAAATTTTTGATTTTTGATAAAATACTAATTATATATAAACATATGTATAAATTACTTTAAATATATATACAAAATAAATAAAGATAACAAATAATTTAAGATATAAAATATACATAGAATATATATATTAATTAGGGTTATTATAAATTTCATATAACTACACCACTTAATATATAAGTATTATAAGATTAATAAATAAAATTACTTGACTACAATTATATATGTTAATATATATACTTGATATATGTTCGTGAATCCGAGACCAACCTTGTACTTGTTCAATGCCATTATATGCATAATTACTACGAAATACAGTATTGTGAGTTTCATTTGCTCCATTTTACTCTTTACATTTTTGGGACTGAGAATACATGCGCTGTTTTTACAAATGTTTTACTAAATGCTTTTGAGATATATTTTTGAACTGAGAATACATGAACTGTTTTTATAAATGATTGACGAAATAGACACAAGTATTCAAAACTACATTCTATGATAGAATTATTTGGATTCAGAGGTTCGATTATATAAAGATTGTATTATCGACCATCGGTGAGATGATTTTGTCATTGAACTACGCATTAGCTACCGAAATGGTTCGATTTAGTAGTTAGTAATGGTGAGATGATTTTGCATTGCACTACGCACTAGCTACCGTTTTAGCAACCATTGGTGAGATGATTTTGCATTGCACTACGCATTAGCTACCGATGTATTGTATTGTATTGTATTCGATTTTGTAGTTATTAACAATGAGAT
Source organism: Rutidosis leptorrhynchoides (assembly GCF_046630445.1). Lineage (NCBI taxonomy): Eukaryota > Viridiplantae > Streptophyta > Magnoliopsida > Asterales > Asteraceae > Rutidosis > Rutidosis leptorrhynchoides. The sequence goes on from NC_092335.1 coordinate 412,421,728, forward strand.
GATTTTGCATTGCACTATGCACTAGCTACCATTTTAGCTACCCTCGGTGAGATGATTTCGCATTGCACTACGCGTTAGCTACCGTTGTAAAATTATATTGTATTAACTACCACGGTGAGATGATTTTGTCATTGCACTATGCATTAGCTACCGTTGGTGATTTGTTTTGAAAGGTTCCGGTGTTCTTCATATGAATGATTTTACAGCAGGAGTAGACCTGCACAGATTGTTTTTCTAAATATGAGTATCTTGTGGTCTATTATATAATTGAAAATGATTGATTATGATAAACTAATGAACTCACCAACCTTTTGGTTGACACTTTAAAGCATGTTTATTCTCAGGTATTAAAGAAATCTTCCACTGTGCATTTGCACATTTTAAGGATATTACTTGGAGTCATTCATGGCATATTTCAAAAGATGTTGTATTCGAGTCATTAAGTTCATCAAAATTGATAAAAAGTCATTGATAGATAGATATATTAAGAAATGGTATGCAAGTCTGTTTAACTTTTGATGTAAATAAAAGTTTGTCTTTTAAAAACGAATGCAATGTTTGTAAAATGTATCATTTCGAGGTCAAATACCTCGCGAAGTAATCAACTATTGTGAATCGTTTATAATGTATATGAACGGGTCCTTTCAGTTGATATCAGAGCGGTGGTCTTAGCGAAGCAGGTCTGCATTAGTGTGTCTAATTGATAGTCGTTAGGATGCATTAGTGAGTCTGGACTTTGACCGTGTCTGCATGTCAAAAGTTTTGCTTATCATTTCTAGTCGGAAATCATCTGCTTATCATCCTTAGGAAATTACCTGCTTATCATTCTTAGTCTAGACAAATCTTACCGCATTGATTGCATGAATAGTGTATAGACAAATTCATATCTTAGCGTATCTGTTACTATAGACTTTATCTGACACGTTTTGAAACGACCCGTCCATATTACTATAAACGCAGTACGTTCTCATTGGTCCCATAGCGAGGTATTTGACCTCTATATGATACGTTTTAGAAAATATTGCATTCGTTTCATAAAAAGCACATCATTATTATACATAATGCATGTTTTAAACAAGTGGGCGATTATTTAAGAAGTAATCCCCAAAATACATCGGTTTCCAAATACTACACACGTGATGTAACAGTCGAATATAATACATGACAAAAGTTTTATTGAATGCAACACTTTATTTAAATAAAAGTATGAGACTCCATGCACAGCTTGCTCAGATAATGCAATAGCGGAAGACTTTCTTAAGGACCTGAGAATAAACATGCGTAAACAGTCAACACAAAGTTTGGTGAGATATATAGGTTTATCATCGATATAAATATAGACCACAAGATTTCATAGTTATAAATATATGTACACTCGCAAGTGTATAAAAGTATTCTATAAGTTGTTGAGCGCTTCGGTAACCATACTTAACCATTAATGTGGCATATTCCCTTTATATGAAATCTCCCTACACTGTACCAAGTGTAGTAAAAATGAAGTACTATGCAACCGTTTACGATACTAGAGCGACTAGCCCGGTTGGGGTTGTCAAACCCGATAGATCTATCAATAGGATTCACGCTTACATGTTCTTACAACATGTAAATATTAGTTACCAAGCTATTAGGGAAGATATGCAAGGTGGTACAACTCAACGTAGAATATATTTTAAGTACTTGTGTCCTTGGCGTAAAACATAAAATGCATGTATTCTCATCCCAAAATTTTTTTAGAGTTTAAAAATGGGACTATATACTCACGGTAGTAAAAGTATATTAATAATAAGTTTTCAGCTTATTAAAAATAGGGCCGTCATCCTTGAATTCACGAACCTATAACAATAATAACGATTCAGATAATAATACGACATATGAATAAAATAAAGCAAGTTCATAGAATACTTATATAATAATTTTTAACATTTTATGCTAGTAGTCCATTGTTAGTAGTCCTTTGATTGTAGTCCAAAATAGTCCGAAAAGTCCAACAGTCCAATAATCGGTATATATATATATATATATATATATATATATATATATATATATATATATATATATATATATATATATATATATATATATATATATATATATAATCTTAGAATTACCCCACGATGTATTGTATACGTATTGTCTTTACATCAACCCAGAGACGTATTGTATACGTATTGTCTTAGAATTAACTAAGACGTATTGTGTACGTATTGTCTTAGGATTTATCAAAACGTATTGTATACTTATTGTGTTAGGACGTACCAAGAATATTATTATACATATATACAATCACAGAATTAACCAAGATTATAATATTTTGTTATACTACTGATAACATATCCAAATATATATAGGATATAGGAAAAGTTAGAAAGAATGTGGTTAATATAGTTTTTACAATATAAATTTCGTCCATACAACGTTAATTTTAGCAGATTTTGTTTTGCTCGTCAAATATTCATTACAACTCCGTTTAAAGTGAATCAAATTGCTATGGATTCCTTAAGAAGTTAATTTTTCAAAAACAATTTAAAAAGTTCAGCCCATGTATTAATATTCAGAGTTTTACCCTCTTTTTGTGCCGGTGGACAGATTTGGAAGAATCCCGGCACCCACCCAATATATGATTTTTGATAAAATACTTCCACTTTGTCTAAAATCAAGAAAAAATACTGGAAGTATTATTTACATATATTAACATATTTCCAAAGTCTTAGCCTCAAACTCAAAAACTAAGATAGGTTTTTAATTCCCAACCCAAAACATCCCGCTTTTTACCGAATGGAGATTAAACGATATATATTAAGTTTCAAGGTGTTCTTCATATGTACAAGTTATAAGTTCTTATATTAACTAAATATAACATCATAATACATATAAATAAATGTTATTAGAGTTAAGTTAAAAAGATTAGATTAGTTTTTCAAACAAGCTTGGTGTTCACCAAAACAAGTTCTAGTTTTTATAAATTTTATAAGTATAATAAGATAGCAACTATACAAGGAATTGAACAAGGATTTTGAGAAGTATTTTACCTTGATTATGAAGAGGAAAGTTGCTAAGATTAAAGTATGATATGAGAGCATTCAAGTGTGTGTTTTTAGTTTAAGAAAATATGGAGTAAAAATGAGTGAAAATGGTCCTTATTTATAAGCTTATAATTTTGGCTTTTAGTGAAAATATCTAAGATAAATTAAATTGTATTAAGTCATGCATGACATATTAAATTGATTAGGTCATGGATGACATATTACACAAATAATTGCAGATTTCTATTGGTATATACCAATAGTAAATACTTCTAGAAGCTGTGTATAATACGGGTAAAAATACCGTATGAATGCGAGTAGAATTCTTGAGGAAATTGAACAAAAATATGAGTATAGCTATCCTTTATATGTATTGGTATATTATAAAGTGTATTCAATACTTGTAAGGATGTATTTACACTCGTAATACATTATATGTAAATACATTTTAACATAAGTTAATTACGTCATTTAAATAGTAATATATATATTGTGTGAAAACTCTTTAAATTAGTAGTATGAAAATATATATATAATACTTTGCTAATATACTTAATGAGATATTTAATTATCATATTTTCAAGTTAAATATATATAAATCCATATATATACACAATAATTAAACAATTAAACAATTAAATCAAGTTATGACGTTCGTGAATCGTCGGAATAAAAGGGTGACCAAAAGCTTGTGTAAAACTCTTTTCGGAGTTTCAAGATTTATTAAAATTCATTGCTTATCAAGACGGAATTATATTAAGATTAAGTTTAAATTTGGTCGGAAATTTTCGGGTCGTCACAGTACCTACCCGTTAAAGAAATTTCGTCCCGAAATTTGATCGAGGTCATCATGGCTAACAATAAGAATGTTATTATGATGAATATAAGTTGATTCATAGGGTTTTATCATGATTGAGAAATATGGATAAAATAATTCGATTACTCGAAACGTATGAGTGAAGCTATCGTAAAAGAGTGAAATGAGAAAATAAGGATTCGTCTTATCTTTTGACGTCATCACGATTGATCTCCGGATTAAAGAAAATATTTGTAATCTATATAAGATTTGATTCTTCGGCGATTAAGGAAATTATGATCCTCTTCGATTTAATGCAATAATCTGTCTTGATTTCTCTGTCGGATATTTTACTATAAATCAACCTCCTACGTTTCCTTATTTCCACATCTCCCATCTTTTATACTTTCTTCCTTTCTTTGTACTTCTAAAACATTCGTCAATATGCTCCATCCAGTTTTAATTCTTGATATATTCTTGACTATCACATCTGTCATTCTTCTTTTTCATCTTCCACCGGAGGAATCCGTTAATTTCTACTATGCTCATGGGTTTATAGTGCTCTTAGTTTTCCCGTGTCTTTATATTTCTATACACATCGATATACACGGTTTGTAATTTCTGCATTGTCTTCGTGCTTATATTTTTCCTTATATTTTGGAGTTTCATGCTTCCGTCTTTTTTTCCCGACTTCAAGTCAAGCGAATAATGATCTAGAATTCATAGATATGAAATTCGGAATGAACATAGCTAATGCTCTAAGAGAGAAATTGTAATAGCACAATTTGACTTGTGAAATTACCAGAATCCAAAGGAAAAGATAGAACTATCAATATAATATGTTCTTGATATGTTTAGAGATTAGATTGAATGTAAGAGTCATGTAACATGGCACATGATGACGTTATGGTCTGTGAATCATTACGTTCCATTTAGAAACTCAGCATGACTTACTGTAATATAATCACGTTGATCAAGTGTCATTATATTATACTAACTCATGCTTCAGTTCCCAACATTATTTCAAAAACATTCATACTTTACACTCAGAGGTTTCAGATGTTTAGAAACTAAAACAGTTTTCTTTATGATGTGATACAGATAACGCGAAGGAATAAATGATTTCAGATAAGAATGGTTATGAAAATATCTTCAGAAATGTGAAGGATATTTATAATGGAAGATACGATGATATCTTAGAATATTTAAGATAAGAAGATGATGAAGAATATTGTCCGCAAGGGTTTTAGAGTAAGGAGCAAGGTATTTGCTAAGGATTTTAGCAGACACCGAATCATTTGGATTCTTTGAAAAGTAGATTTCGTCCTTGTGATTTGTCTACAGCCTCCTTTAGGGTTTGCTCAATCCATTTTCCAGTTCCAAACCTTCTCTTTTTTTGTGCTTTGCTAACACAATATTCTGTATCATCAAATTTTGACTGTACGGTTGTCTACAGTTTGTGCTGCTTCATTCAGCTTTTTCAAAACTTCATAGTATTGATTCGTAGGCTGAATTGCTATTCCGGATTTCAGAATTATAATTCCAGGAAATAACGTTATATGTATATGCAGAAATGATGTAAGATTGAAGAATAATTATTGATGCTTCCTGGGGTTTGGTATGACAATTATTGTCACAAGATGTACATGGGTACATGACAAGGTTTTATAGTGATCTTTCAGAGAGATTTAAGTCAAAGAGCAATAAAGTTGCTGGTAAGCTTACTACTAATGTGGTGGAATATAAAAGGTTCCCCAGTAATGATGGCGAAAAGACAACGTATATATCAAGGTTATAATAAGGCTACTCCGGATGAAAAGTCGAAGTTGTCTTTTTGGAGCTGTGATAAAAGTCGCTATTTTGAAAAGGGATTGTAAAGTTATTTTGGGTAATAATAATGCTAAAGGATCTAACACGGATACGTGTTGAACCTTTTCTTAGGTTCAAGTGTCCTCCGAATGCATATCTATATGCATATATTCTTCGTATGTATCGTGTGATTAGTTCATTCTCTCGATTGTTCCTTAGTTGAGATGTTTTCAAGAATTTTGAAGGGTTTAGACGCAGGTTGTCATCGTCAATATCCGTATAATGAATTCGTCGTGAATCTTGAATGATACGAATATCTTTATGAGTTCTATGAATGAAAGTGATGTTCTAGTATAGTTTGAATTTAAAGTATGATTTTGAAGGATGTAGGAATTTCAGATTGATGGCACTTCTTAAATCTTGACTTGGATTTTGATCTGTCAAAATCAGAATATGTAATTGAATTGGTATGAAAAATGGTTGTCTTGAATTTTGTGAAATGATGTATATTGCTATGAAAGGAGAGAGTATAATTAACGATTGTCGAAACATCATTGAAAATGTACAGTGTAACATATTAATGTGAACTTAAGTAGTTCTCGTGTATTACATACCCGTTAAAATAAAATTTCACAAGTAATATTTTGCACAAAAGAATTTTTATTACAGTCTTTATGAAAATATATGTATGTATATTTTCTTCAGATGTAATATGGATTTAATGAGTTAATATTATATTAATCTCATTTGGTTTACGGTTGGAACTAGAAATGAATAATCCCTAAAACGTTAGAGATTACATAATCACCGCGGAATATTTCTTCAACGTAAATGAAATAATGAATTAATACTTCATCACTCATTATTGTTGGTATCCCTCAGTGCATGCGGTGCGTATGATGTTGATGCTCGTAATGCGGCTTGCGATGTTGTGGCTTGTGATGTTGTTGGTAATGCTGGTGCTGGTAGTGGTTTGATGTGAGTATAGATGATGAAAATTTGTTTTGTTTTGTATTGTGAAAGAAGACGTTTAAAGTTTCTTGAATAAAAAGAGAGGTCAAGAGCTTTATAAAGGGAATGCAATGATGTAGGATGCACTTGCTAATGAAGTTTTGCTTTTCATGACAGTAATTTTTTTTTACTAAATAATTCACCATGCAAGATACGGAGTAAAGGTCGGATAGCCTCAATAATATTAGTAATATTATACTCGTTGCGGCATATCCTGGAAAGGAGAGAGAAAATGGTGTTACGAACGGGTTCGCCGGTAAGTGCCTCATGTTCTTCACCAAGAGGGCAATGTGGTGGATGGAAGGGATTACCTTCTTCTTGTCTCCAATGATTAAGTAGACTACGAACCCATCCCCAATTCATCTAAAATAGATGATGGCTAATTGGTTGATCCATTTCGGTCACACTGCTTTCGGAGCTCGAGTGAAATTCCATATCGGAATTCGAGGGACTTGAACTAGTGGAGAGTTCCATTTCGTACGATTGAATAAAGGATTTTTTGATATGAAATGATTTCCGGCTATCGGATGGTATTCTAATTACATAGAATATCTATATATATAGAGCAAAAGATTTCATAGATTACGGAGGAATTTACGGAATATGTTAGACAAAGTTTACAGTAACAGATACGCTAAGATATGAATTAGCATATACGCTAAAATATGAACTTTGTCTATACACTATTTATGCAATCAATGTAGTAAGATATGTCTAGACTAAGAATGATAAGCATGTAATTTTCTAAGGGTGATAAGCAGATGATTTCTGACTAGAAATGATAAGCAAAACTTTTGACATGCAGTTAAGGTTGAAGTCCAGACTCACTAATGCATCTTAATAACTATCCGTTAGACACACTAATGCAAGACATGGTTCACTAAGACCACCACTCTAATACCAACTGAAACGACCCGTCCATATTACTATAAACGCAGTACATTCTCATTGGTCCCATAGCGAGGTATTTGACCTCTATATGATACGTTTTAGAAAATATTGCATTCGTTTCATAAAAAGCACATCATTATTATACATAATGCATGTTTTAAACAAGTGGGCGATTATTTAAGAAATAATCCTCAAAATACATCGGTTTCCAAATACTACACACGTGACGTAACAGTCGAATATAATACATGACAAAGGTTTTATTGAATGCAACACTTTATTTAAATAAAAGTATGAGACTCCATGCACAGCTTGCTCAGATAATGCAACAGCGGAAGACTTTCTTAAGGACCTGAGAATAAACATGCGTAAACAGTCAACACAAAGGTTGGTGAGATATATAGGTTTATCATCGATATAAATATAGACCACAAGATTTCATAGTTATAAATATATGTACATTCGCAAGTGTATAAAAGTATTTTATAAGTTGTTGAGCGCTTCGGTAACCATACTTAAGCATTAATGTGGCATATTCCCTTTATTATGAAATCTCCCTACACTGTACCAAGTGTAGTAAAAATGAAGTACTATGCAACCGTTTATGATACTAGAGCGACTAGCCCGGTTGGGGTTGTCAAACCCGATAGATCTATCAATAGGATTCGCGCTTACATGTTCTTACAACATGTAAATATTAGTTACCAAGCTATTAGGGAAGATATGCAAGGTGGTACAACTCAACGTAGAATATATTTTAAGTACTTGTGTCCATGGCGTAAAACATAAAATGCATGTATTCTCATCCCAAAATATTTTTAAAGTTTAAAAATGGAACTATATACTCACGGTAGTAAAAGTATATTAATAATAAGTTTTCAGCTTATTAAAAATATGGCCGTCGTCCTTGAATTCACGAGCCTATGACAATAATAACGATTCAGATAATAATACGACATATGAATAAAATAAAGCAAGTTCATAGAATACTTATATAATAATTTTTAACATTTTATGTTAGTAGTCCATTATTAGTAGTCCTTTGTTAGTAGTCCAAAATAGTCCGAAAAGTTCAACAGTCCAATAATTGGTATATATATATATATACATATAATCTTAGAATTACCCCACGACGTATTGTATATGTATTGTCTTTGCATCAACCCAGAGATGTATTGTATACGTATTATCTAAGAATTAACTAAGACATATTGTGTACGTATTGTCTTAGGATTTATCAAAATGTATTGTATACTTATTGTGTTAGGACGTACCAAGAATATTATTATACATATATACAATCACAGAATTAACCAAAATTATAATATTTTGTTATACTACTGATAACATGTCCAAATATTTATAGGATATAGGAAAAGTTAGCAAGGATGTGGTTAATATAGTTTTTACAATATAAATTTCGTCCATACAACGTTAATTTTAGCAGATTTTGTTTTGCTCTCCAAATATTCATTACAACTCCGTTTAAAGTGAATAAAATTGCTATGGATTCCTTAAGAAGTTAATTTTTCAAAAACAATTCAAAAAGTTCAGCCCATATAATAATATTCAGAGTTTTACCCTCTTTTTGTGCCGGTGGACAGATTTGGAAGAATCCCGCCACCCACCCAATATATGATTTTTGATAAAATACTTCCACTTTGTCTAAAATCATGAAAAAATACTGGAAGTCTTATTTACATATATTAACATATTTCCAAAGTCTTAGCCTCGAACTCAAAGTCTAAGATAGGTTTTTAATTCCCAACCCAAAACAGCCCGCTTTTTACCGAATGGAGATTAAACGATATATGTTAAGTTTCAAGGTGTTCTTCATATGTACAAGTTATAAGTTTTTATATTAACTTAATATAACATCATAATATATATATAAATAAATGTTATTAGAGTTAAGTTAGAAAGATTATATTAGTTTTTCAAACAAGCTTGGTGTTCACCAAAACAAGTTCTAGTTTTTACAAGTTTTATAAGTATAATAAGATAGCAACTATACAAGGAATTGAACAAGGATTTTGAGAAGTATTTTAACTTGATTATGAAGAGGAAAGTTGCTGAGATTAAAGTATGATATGAGAGCATTCAAGTGTGTGTTTTTAATTTAAGAAAATGTGGAGTAAAAATGAGTTAAAATGGTCCTTATTTATAAGCTTATAATTTTGGCTTTTAGTGAAAATATCTAAGATAAGTTAAATTGTATTAAGTCATGCATGACATATTAAATTTATTAGGTCATGGATGACATATTACACAAATAATTGCAGATTTCTATTGGTATATACCAATAGTAAATACTTCTAGAAGCTGTGTATAATACGGGTAAAAATACCGTATGAATGCGAGTAGAATTCTTGAGGAAATTGAACGAAAATATGAGTATAGATATCCTTTATATGTATTGGTATATTATAAAGTGTATTCAATACTTGTAAGGATGTATTTACACTCATAATACATTATATGTAAATACATTTTAACATAAGTTAATTACGTCGTTTAAATAGTAATATATATATTGTTTGAAAACTCTTTAAATTAGTAGTATGAAAATATATATATAATACTTTGTTAATATACTTAATGAGATATTTAATTATCATATTTTCAAGTTAAATATATATAAATCCATATATATACACAATAATTAAATAATTAAACAATTAAATCAAGTTATGACGTTCGTGAATCGTCGGAATAAAAGGGTGACCAAAAGCTTGTGTAAAACTCTTTTCGGAGGTTCAAGATTTATTAAAATTCATTGCTTATCAAGTCAGAATTATATAAAGATTAAGTTTAAATTTGGTCGGAAATTTCCGGGTCGTCACACGTTTCCTTAATTCCCTCCGTAATCTACGGGATCTTTTGTACTATGTATAGGTATTCTATGTAATTAGAATATCATCCGATATCCGAAAATCATTCCATACCGAAAACCCTTTATCTAACCGTACTAGACGGAACTAACAACTAGTTCAAATTTCTCGGATTTTGACAGCTATTCCGACATGGATATTCACCTAAGCTCTGAAAGCAGTGTAACCGAAATGGATCAACCGATCAGTCATCTTCAATTCTGAATGAATTGGGAATGGATTCATAGTTGACTTAATCAATGGAGACGCAAAGAAGGAGATCCTTTCCACCCAACATATTGCCCTCTTGGCGAAGAATTTGTAGCGCTTACCGGCGAACCTGTTCGTAATACCATATTCTCTCTCATTTACAGAGTAGCTTGACACGATTATATTTTATCCACAATTCTAAACCTTATTCATCCGCTCATTCCGATTGACAATCATCCTGGAATAATGGAAGAAGTCAACGAACTTCGCGCTCGAGTAATCAATTTGGAGAATATGGTGCAAAAATTACCAGCTTCAACAACATCACCAGCACCAACAGTACCACCAACAACCCAAGTTTCAACATCACATGCCTCAACATCTCATTCTGTACCTCGAGTATAATCATTGTTCTACATGACGTTCTATATCATTTATCTTCGTTCGATATGACGGTTATGTAATCTCTAATGTTTTAGAGACTATATATTCTAGTTCTAACGGTAAATCAAATGAGATTAATATCATATTGACTCATTAAATCTATGATTACATCTGAAGAAAATATATATGTATATATATTTTCATAAAGATTGTAATTAAAAATTCTTTTGTACAAATAGTTAATGGTGAAAATATTTTAACGGGTAGGTAATTTACTATCCTACTTACATCCACAAGATATACGAATTCGTTCACCGCAGAATAACCATTTTCATTCAATTTCATATTTAGATTTTGACCTATCAAAATCCGACAAGTGGCATAATGAAGAAAACATTGGACAAAATAAATTTTGTTAGAAACAAACAAATTAACTATGAGAAATTTTGTTAAGAATCTACGCTAACAAAATCCTAGCTAACTGTTCCTAGCTAACTGTTAATTCCTTATTACATTTTATTATCGCAATTTATTTATCGCAGTTTATTTATCGCAATTTATATTCTAGCAATTTTATTTATCGTCATTTAATTTCTGTTATTTATTTTACGCACTTTATTTATCGTCATTTAAATACTGTTATTAACGCATTTTAAATATCGGGACACGTATACAATGTTTTGACATATCATATTGACGCATCTATATATATTATTTGGAATAACCATAGACACTCTATATGTGGTAATGATCGAGTTAGCTATACAGGGTTGAGGTTGATTCTATAATAATATATATACTTTGAGTTGTGATCGAGTCTGAGACATGTGTACAATGGGTCATGATACGTATTAATTAATTCGAATATTATATATTAAACTATATACTACGTATGAATTATTGAATTACTAATTGTGGACTGCTAACTGTGGACTGCCAACATTGGACAATTAAAATGAATTAAAATATTGATTATAACATATGAAACTAAACATTTCTTCAAGTTTGCCACTTGATTTCATCTTAAACCTCATTTGTATCTTGATGATTACAATCTGCGCTCAAACCTTTCATGATTCTTGAAAATACCTCAATCGAGAGGATGAACCAGCCGCACTTCATCTACGGAAGGAAAAATTTATGCATATAGTTATGCACCTGAAAAACTCTCGTAAACTGAGTAAATGTTTAACACGTAGCTGTGCTAATTTCTTTAGCATTATTATTACTGAAAATAACTTTGCAACTCCTGTTCGAGATAGCCAGTTTTGTCACAGCTCCAGCAAGTTAAAATTCGATTTTTCATTCGAATCAACCTTATTATAACCTTGATATATACATTGTCTTTTCGCCTTCGTTACGGGGGAACCGTTTATGTTCCACCAAATTAGCAGTAAACTTACCAGTAACTTCATTGATCTTTGACTTTCAAAAAATCATTATTTTTATTGAAACCCTATCATATACTCATCCACATCTTACAATGAGAATTACCATATCAATTATCGGGAGTTAGCAATCAGTATTTTGAATCTCGTAGCGTTTCTACATCAACAGTTATATGTATACATATAACATTTATTTCTTAGAATCATGATCTCCCATTCTGAAATTCTGAAAAGCACTCTAGTCTACGAATCAGTTTTTTGAATTTTGAAAAAGCTGAATGGAGCAGCAGAAACTGTAAACGACTTTAACAATCGAAGGTATAAAGATAAAGAATAAGTGTGTTGGCAAAGCTCAGAAAAGTTGGAACTAGAAAACGGATTAAGCAAACCATGAAGGAGGCTATGAATAAATTACAAGGACTAAATCTGCCTTCAAAGAATCCAAATGATTCAGTGTCTGCTGAAGTCTTTAGCGAATACCTTGCTCTTTACTCTAAAACCCTTGCGGACGATATTCTTCATCATCCTCTGATCTTAGATGTTCTAAGATATCATCATATCTTTCATTATAAATATCTTCGATGTTTCTGAAGATATCTTCATTACTATTGCTATTCAAAATCATTTATCTCTCCGCAATATCAATAAAAGAAACTGTTTTAGTTTCTAAATTATGAAAAATTCGAATATAAAATATGAATGTTTTTGAAGTAGTGTTGGGAACTGAAGCATGAGTTAGTATAATATAATGACACTTGATCAACGTGATTATATTACGGTAGGTCATGCTGAGTTTCTAATGGAACGTGATGATTCACAGATCATAACGACATCATGTGCCATGTTACACGACTCTTACATTCTATCTAATCTCCAAACATATCGAGAACATATCTTCCTGATAGCTCTATCTTTTCTCTTGAATTATAATAATTTAACAAATCAGATCGTGCTATTACAATTTCCTTCTTAGAACATTAATGAGGATCATAATTTTCTTAATTTCCGAAGGATCAAATCTTTATAAGATTTTCTTTAAATCTCTTGAATTCCAGAAATCAAATGTGACTACGTCAAGAGTTAAGACGAACCTTTAGTTCATTCACTTCACTCTTTTGTGGTAGCTTCACTCGTACGTTTTGAGTAATCGAATTGTTTCATTCATATTACTTAAGGATGATAAAACTCTATTTATCAACTCATATTCATCATGAAAACATACTTATTGTCAACCATGATGATCTCTATCAAATTTCGGAGACGAAATTTCTTTAACGGGTAGGTACTGTTATGACACGAAAAATTTCGACTAATTTTAAACCAAACTCTCGATACGATTTGATATTTTTGACAAAATAAGCAAAGTCTGTAAGGTTGAGTCTCAAAAAATTTGAACTGTTTCATATATTCAATTGACCTTCGACTGCTCTCGACGATTCACGAATAATTAAGTGTAAATAGATATGTGTGTATGTATATATAAATAATAATTCGAAATATAATTTGAAGTATTATATGTTGTTGTTATTAAAAATTAATAAAATAAAAATAGGATATTATAATAATTGTTATTTAAAATATATCTCTATATATAATTAAAGTATATTAAAAATAAATATTAAATGTTTGTAATACTCGTTTGATGTTTCGATTGATATTAAGCAAGTTAAATTCAAACTTATGTAATTTTAAAATAAACACCTCATACGAAAATGAGTTCTATAGATTTTAGGCTTATTAAAAATGTATTTAGGAATTATTTGTTAAGTTTTAACACTTTTTATATTTTACCCGGAATTGAGAGGGACAGTTGATGTAATTTTTATTTAACAAATTAAGGATCGAATTTTATACCATAATGACCAAAATAAATAAATATAGTTAATCTAAAAAGTTTGGATTTTTTGAAGACTTTTATCTGCCACTAATTATCAACGGAGTACGAATTATGTATTAAGATTACACCTTTCGCTTAATATCCACACGATCCGCGTAATTAATTGAAAACATTATACGTTTCGCAAAAACCTCACACGATACACGTAATTTCATGTTCGTTGGCTTTTATTCACTGTTGTTACCCATTTTCTATTTATGATCCGTGATGAAGACGATGATAGTTGATGATCATGGTGAGGTTTGATGTTACATAGCATGGTAAAGATGACGATTCGATGATCATGAGATCCTGACATGGTGATGATGTCGTATTTAAGATGAATGATGATGATGATTTAGATGAAGGCAATAGTAAGGGTTATATATAAACGGGTGTGATTTATTTCAGAAAAATATCAATGGTCGAGTGGTTAAGGTGGTGGCGGGTATGCGCAAGGTCCCGGGTTCGATTCTGGCCTGCATCATTATTTCTTTTTATTTACACTTTAACTGTTAATGGACTAGGGCCACTAGTATTTAATTGGGCTTCCAAATTCTAACTGGGCTCTTGATAAACTGGGTTTACTAAATGGGATTCACGTATTTAAGTTGTTGGGCCGAAATGATATAAACGGGTAATATATTCACGGGTCTGGGATATTATCAGAAGACACAAATTGAGCCATGGTTAAGGAGTGTTGCGTGTGAACGAGGGGTAGAGGGTTCGAGCCCGATTTGGAGCATTTTTTTTTAGAAAAGCGTTATGAGGTAGTTTTCTTTATCAAAATAATAATAATAATAATAATAATAATAATAATAATAATAATAATAATAATAATAATAATAATAATTATTATTATTATTATTATTATTATTATTATTATTATTATTATTAATATTACTATTGTAATTACAAATAGGAATATATTTATTTTTATTGCTATTGTTATTATTAAAATTATTATTATCACTTAGAATATAATTTTATCATTTATTTACTAGTATAAGTATTATTATTATTATGACTATGATTATTATCATTATTATTATCATTATGAAAATAATAAAATTCATTATTATTTTCATTAATATTAGTATTAATATTATTTTATAAGTATTAGTATTATTATTATTACTACTTTACCATTATTAACATTATTATAACTATATTAGATTACTATCAATATCATTATTATAAAAACTATTATGAATATGAAATTTATATGTAAGATTAAAAACCGGAATATTATTATTATTATCATTATCATTATTATTATTTTCATGACAAATAAATACTATGTATATAAAAATATACTTATACTAATACTACATATAATTATATATTGAACATATTAACATTTTTTTATATATATATTACATATAATAAATTTTTGATTTTTGATAAAATACTAATTATATATAAATATATATAAACATATGTATAAATTACTTTAAATATATATACAAAATAAATAGAGATAACAAATAATTTAAGATATAAAATATACATAGGATATATATATTAATTAGGGTTATTATAAATTTCATATAACTACACCACTTAATATATAAGTATTATAAGATTAATAAATAAAATTACTTAACTACAATTATATATGTTAATATATATACTTGATATAGGTTCGTGAATCCGAGGCCAACCTTGCACTTGTTCAATGCCATTATATGCATAATTACTATGAAATACAGTATTGTGAGTTTCATTTGCTCCCTTTTACTCTTTACATTTTTGGGACTGAGAATACATGCGATATTTTTACAACCGTTTTACTAAATGCTTTTGAGATATATTTTTGAACTGAGAATACATGAACTGTTTTTTATAAATGATTGACGAAATAGACACAAGTATTCAAAACTACATTCTATGATAGAATTATTTGGATTCAGAGGTTCGATTATATAAAGATTGTATTATCGACCATCGGTGAGATGATTTTGTCATTGCACTACGCATTAGCTACCGAAATGGTTCGATTTAGTAGTTAGTAACGGTGAGATGATTTTGCATTGCACTACGTACTAACTACCGTTTTAGCTACCATCAGTGAGATGATTTTGCATTGCACTACGCACTAGCTACCGATGTATTGTATTGTATTGTACTCTATTTTGTAGTTAGTAACGGTGAGATGATTTTGCATTGCACTAAGCACTAGCTACCATTTTAGCTACCCTCGGTGAGATGATTTCGCATTGCACTACGCGTTAGCTACCGTTTTAAAATTATATTGTATTAACTACCACGGTGAGATGATTTTGTCATTGCACTACGCATTAGCTACCGTTGGTGAGTTTTTTTGAAAGGTTTCAGTGTTCTTCATATGAATGATTTTACAGCAGGAGTAGACCTGTGAAATGTCCCGTTCTTATTGATTAAAAACGTTCCATATTAATTGATTTCGTTGCGAGGTTTTGACCTCTATATGAGACGTTTTTCAAAGACTGCATTCATTTTAAAACAAACCATAACCTTTATTTCATCAATAAAGGTTTAAAAAGCTTTATGTAGATTATCAAATAATGATAACCTAAAATATCCTGTTTACACACGACCATTACATAATGGTTTACAATACAAATATGTTACAACAAAATAAGTTTCTTGAATGCAGTTTTTACACAATATCATACAAGCATGGACTCCAAATCTCATCCTTATTTAAGTATGCGACAACAGAAGCTCTTAATAATCACCTGAGAATAAACATGCTTAAAACGTCAACAAAAATGTTGGTGAGTTATAGGTTTAACCTATATATATCAAATCATAATAATAGACCACAAGATTTCATATTTCAATACACATCCCATATATAGAGATAAAAATCATTCATATGGTGAACACCTGGTAACCGACATTAACAAGATGCATATATAAGAATATCCCCATCATTCCTGGACACCCTTCGGATATGATATAAATTTCGAAGTACTAAAGCATCCGGTACTTTGGATGGGGTTTGTTAGGCCCAATAGATCTATCTTTAGGATTCGCATCAATTAGGGTGTCTGTTACCTAATTCTTAGATTACCAGACTTAATAAAAAGGGGCATATTCGATTTTGATAATTCAACCATAGAATGTAGTTTCACGTACTTGTGTCTATTTTGTAAATCATTTATAAAACCTGCATGTATTCTCATCCCAAAAATATTAGATTTTAAAAGTGGGACTATAACTCACTTTCACAGATTTTTACTTCGTCGAGAAGTAAGACTTGGCCACTGGTTGATTCACGAACCTATAACAATATATACATATATATCAAAGTATGTTCAAAATATATTTACAACACTTTTAATATATTTTGATGTTTTAAGTTTATTAAGTCAGCTGTCCTCGTTAGTAACCTACAACTAGTTGTCCACAGTTAGATGTACAGAAATAAATCGATAAATATTATCTTGAATCAATCCACGACCCAGTGTATACGTATCTCAGTATTGATCACAACTCAAACTATATATATTTTGGAATCAACCTCAACCCTGTATAGCTAACTCCAACATTCACATATAGAGTGTCTATGGTTGTTCCGAAATATATATAGATGTGTCGACATGATAGGTCAAAACATTGTATACGTGTCTATGGTATCTCAAGATTACATAATATACAATACAAGTTGATTAAGTTATGGTTGGAATAGATTTGTTACCAATTTTCACGTAGCTAAAATGAGAAAAATTATCCAATCTTGTTTTACCCATAACTTCTTCATTTTAAATCCGTTTTGAGTGAATCAAATTGCTATGGTTTCATATTGAACTCTATTTTATGAATCTAAACAGAAAATGTATAGGTTTATAGTCGGAAAAATAAGTTACAAGTCATTTTTGTAAAGGTAGTCATTTCAGTCGAAAGAACGACGTCTAGATGACCATTTTTAGAAAACATACTTCCACTTTGAGTTTAACCATAATTATTGGATATAGTTTCATGTTCATAATAAAAATAATTTTCTCAGAATAATAACTTTTAAATCAAAGTTTATCATAGTTTTTAATTAACTAACCCAAAACAGTCCGCTGTGTTACTACGACAGCGTAAATCCGGTTTTACGGTGTTTTTCGTGTCTCCAGGTTTTAAATCATTAAGTTAGCATATCATATAGATATAGAACATGTGTTTAGTTGATTTTAAAAGTCAAGTTAGAAGGATTAACTTTTGTTTGCGAACAAGTTTAGAATTAACTAAACTATGTTCTGGTGATTACAAGTTTAAACCTTCGAATAAGATAGCTTTATATGTATGAATCGAATGATGTTATGAACATTATTACTACCTTAAGTTCCTTGGATAAACCTACTGGAAAAGAGAAAAATGGATCTAGCTTCAACGGATCCTTGGATGGCTCGAAGTTCTTGAAGCAGAATCATGACACGAAAACAAGTTCAAGTAAGATCATCACTTGAAATAAGATTGTTATAGTTATAGAAATTGAACCAAAGTTTGAATATGATTATTACCTTGTATTAGAATGATAACCTACTGTAAGAAACAAAGATTTCTTAAGGTTGGATGATCACCTTACAAGATTGGAAGTGAGCTAGCAAACTTGAAAGTATTCTTGATTTTATGTAACTAGAACTTGTAGAATATATGAAGAACACTTAGAACTTGAAGATAGAACTTGAGAGAGATCAATTAGATGAAGAAAATTGAAGAATGAAAGTGTTTGTAGGTGTTTTTGGTCGTTGGTGTATGGATTATATATAAAGGATATGTAATTTTGTTTTCATGTAAATAAGTCATGAATGATTACTCATATTTTTGTAATTTTATGAGATATTTCATGCTAGTTTCCAAATGATGGTTCCCACATGTATTAGGTGACTCACATGGGCTGCTAAGAGCTGATCATTGGAGTATATATACCAATAGTACATACATCTAAAAGCTGTGTATTGTACGAGTACGAATACGGGTGCATACGAGTAGAATTGTTGATGAAACTGAACGAGGATGTAATTGTAAGAATTTTTGTTAAGTAGAAGTATTTTGATAAGTGTATTGAAGTCTTTCAAAAGTGTATAAATACATATTAAAACACTACATGTATATACATTTTAACTGAGTCGTTAAGTCATCGTTAGTCGTTACATGTAAGTGTTGTTTTGAAACCTTTAGGTTAACGATCTTGTTAAATGTTGTTAACCCAATGTTTATAATATCAAATGAGATTTTAAATTATTATATTATCATGATATTATCATGTATGAATATCTCTTAATATGATATATATACATTAAATGTCTTTACAACGATAATCGTTACATATATGTCTCGTTTAAAAATCATTAAGTTAGTAGTCTTGTTTTTACATATGTAGTTCATTGTTAATATACTTAATGATATGTTTATATATCATAGTATCATGTTAACTATATATATATCCATATATATGTCATCATATAGTTTTTACAAGTTTTAACGTTCGTGAATCACCGGTCAACTTGGGTGGTCAATTGTCTATATGAAACATATTTCAATTAATCAAGTCTTAACAAGTTTGATTGCTTAACATGTTGGAAACATTTAATCATGTAAATATCAATCTCAATTAATGTATATAAACATGGAAAAGTTCGAGTCACTACAGTACCTACCCGTTAAATAAATTTCGTCCCGAAATTTTAAGCTGTTGAAGGTGTTGACGAATCTTCTGGAAATAGATGCGGGTATTTCTTCTTCATCTGATCTTCATGCTCCCAGGTGAACTCGGGTCCTCTACGAGCATTCCATCGAACCTTAACAATTGGTATCTTGTTTTGCTTAAGTCTTTTAACCTCACGATCCATTATTTCGACGGGTTCTTCGATGAATTGAAGTTTTTTGTTGATTTGGATTTCATTTAACGGAATAGTGAGATCTTCTTTAGCAAAACATTTCTTAAAATTCGAGACGTGGAAAGTGTTATGTACAGCCGCGAGTTGTTGAGGTAACTCAAGGCGGTAAGCTACTGGTCCGACACGATCAATAATCTTGAATGGTCCAATATACCTTGGATTTAATTTCCCTCGTTTACCAAATCGAACAACGCCTTTCCAAGGTGCAACTTTAAGCATGACCATCTCTCCAATTTCAAATTCTATATCTTTTCTTTTAATGTCAGCGTAGCTCTTTTGTCGACTTTGGGCGGTTTTCAACCGTTGTTGAATTTGGATGATCTTCTCGATAGTTTCTTGTATAATCTCCGGACTCGTAATCTGTCTATCCCCCACTTCACTCCAATAAATCGGAGACCTGTACTTTCTACCATAAAGTGCTTCAAACGGCGCCATCTCAATGCTTGAATGGTAGCTGTTGTTGTAGGAAAATTCTACTAACGGTAGATGTCGATCCCAACTGTTTCCGAAATCAATAACACAAGCTCATAGTATGTCTTCAAGCTTTTGTATCGTCCTTTCGCTCTTCCCATCAGTTTGTGGATGATAGGCAGTACTCATGTCTAGACGAGTTCCCAATGCTTGCTGTAATGTCTGCCAGAATCTTGAAATAAATCTGCCATCCCTATCAAAGATAATAGAGATTGGTATTCCATGTCTGGAGACGACTTCCTTCAAATACAGTCGTGCTAACTTCTCCATCTTGTCATCTTCTCTTATTGGCAGGAAGTATGCTGACTTGGTGAGACGATCAACTATTACCCAAATAGTATCATAACCACTTGCAGTCCTTGGCAATTTAGTAATGAAATCTATGGTAATGTTTTCCCATTTCCATTCCGGGATTTCAGGTTGTTGTAGTAGACCTGATGGTTTCTGATGTTCAGCTTTGACCTTAGAACACATCAAACATTCTCCTACATATTTAGCAATATTGGCTTTCATACATGGCCACCAAAAATGTTTCTTAAGATCCTTGTACATCTTCCCCGTTCCAGGATGTATTAAGTATCTGGTTTTATGAGCTTCTCTAAGTACCATTTCTCTCATATCTCCAAATTTTGGTACCTAAATTCTTTCAGCCCTATACCGGGTTCCGTCTTCCCGAATATTAAGATGCTTCTCCGATCCTTTGGGTATTTCATTCTTTAAATTTCCCTCTTTTAAAACTCCTTGTTGCGCCTCCTTTATTTGAGTAGTAAGGTTATTGTGAATCATTATATTCATAGATTTTACTCGAATGGGTTCTCTGTCCTTCCTGCTCAAGGCGTCGGCTACCACATTTGCCTTCCCCGGGTGGTAACGAATCTCAAAGTCGTAATCATTCAACAATTCAATCCACCTACGCTGCCTCATATTCAGTTGTTTCTGATTAAATATGTGTTGAAAACTTTTGTGGTCGGTATATATAATACTTTTGACCCCATATAAGTAGTGCCTCCAAGTCTTTAATGCAAAAACAACCGCGCCTAATTCCAAATCATGCCTCGTATAATTTTGTTCGTGAATCTTCAATTGTCTAGACGCATAAGCAATCACCTTCGTTCGTTGCATTAATACACAACCGAGACCTTGCTTTGATGCGTCACAATAAATCACAAAATCATCATTCCCTTCTGGCAATGACAATATAGGTGCCGTAGTTAGCTTTTTCTTCAATAACTGAAACGCTTTCTCTTGTTCATCATTCCATTCAAATTTCTTCCCTTTATGCATTAATGCAGTCAAGGGTTTTGCTATTCTGGAAAAGTCTTGGATGAACCTTCTGTAGTAACCAGCTAGTCCTAAAAACTGGCGTATGTGTTTCGAAGTTTTTGGGGTTTCCCACTTTTCAACAGTTTCTATCTTTGCCGGATCCACCTTAATACCTTCTTTGTTCACTATGTGACCGAGGAATTGAACTTCTTCCAACCCAAATGCACACTTTGAAAACTTAGCTTACAATTCTTCCTTCCTCAATACTTCTAACACCTTTCTCAAATGTTCACCGTGTTCTTGGTCATTCTTTGAGTAAATAAGTATGTCATCAATGAAAACAATGACAAACTTGTCAAGGTATGGTCCACACACTCGGTTCATAAGGTCCATGAACACAGCTGGTGCATTAGTTAAACCAAACGGCATGACCATAAACTCGTAATGACCGTAACGTGTTCTGAAAGCAGTCTTTGGAATATCATCTTCTTTCACCCGCATTTGATGATACCCGGAATGTAAGTCAATCTTTGAATAAACAGACGAGCCTAATAGTTGATCAAATAAGTCGTCGATTCTCGGTAGTGGGTAGCGGTTCTTGATGGTAAGTTTGTTCAACTCTCGGTAGTCGATACACAACCTGAATGTACCATCTTTCTTCTTGACAAACAAAACAGGAGCTCCCCACGGTGATGTGCTTGGTCGAATGAAACCACGCTCTAAAAGTTCTTGTAATTGGCTTTGCAGTTCTTTCATCTTGCTGGGTGCGAGTTTGTAAGGAGCACGAGCTATTGGTGCAGCTCCTGGTACAAGATCTATTTGAAATTCAATGGATCGATGTGGGGGTAATCCCGGTAATTCTTTCGGAAATACATCGGGAAATTCTTTTGCAATGGGAACATCATTGATGCTCTTTTCTTCAGTTTGTACTTTCTCGACGTGTGCTAGAACAGCATAGCAACCTTTTCTTATTAGTTTTTGTGCCTTCAAATTACTAAGAAGATGTAGCTTCATGTTGCCCCTTTCTCCGTACACCATTAAGGGTTTTCCTTTTTATCGTATAATGCGAATTGCATTTTTGTAACAAACGATCTCTGCTTTCACTTCTTTCAACCAGTCCATACCGATTATCACATCAAAACTCCCTAGCTCTACTGGTATCAAATCAATCTTAAATGTTTCGCTAACCAGTTTAATTTCTCGATTCTGACATATATTATCTGCTGAAATTAATTTACCATTTGCTAATTCGAGTAAAAATTTACTATCCAAAGGCGTCAATGGACAACTTAATTTAGCAAAAAAATCTCTACTCATATAGCTTCTATCCGCACCCGAATCAAATAAAACGTAAGCATATTTATTGTCAATAAGAAACGTACCCGTAACAAGCTCCGGGTCTTCCTGTGCCTCTGCCGCATTAATATTGAAAACTCTTCCGCGGCCTTGTCTATTCGTGTTCTCCTGGTTCGGGCAATTTCTAATAATGTGGCCCGGTTTTCCACATTTATAACAAACTACATTGGCATAACTTGCTCCGATACTACTTGCTCCGCCATTACTCGTTCCGACACCATTTGTTCCTTTCGTTCTATTAACCCC
Source organism: Rutidosis leptorrhynchoides (assembly GCF_046630445.1). Classification (NCBI taxonomy): domain Eukaryota; kingdom Viridiplantae; phylum Streptophyta; class Magnoliopsida; order Asterales; family Asteraceae; genus Rutidosis; species Rutidosis leptorrhynchoides. The sequence goes on from NC_092335.1 coordinate 412,445,198, forward strand.
TGGTCCGTAGACCTCACACTTCGCCGCGCTATGACCATTTCTTTTACACTTGTTGCAAAATTTGGTGCAGAACCCTGAGTTATACTTTTCACACCTTTGGCATAGCTGCTTCTGATTGTTGTTGTTGTTGTTGCGGTTATTATTGTTGTTGGTATAATTGTTGTAGTTGTTGTTGTTGTTGTTGTTGTTGTTGTTGTTGTTGTTGTTGTTGTTGTTGTTGTTGTTGTTGTTGTTGTTGTTGTTGTTGTTGTTGTTGTTGTTGTTGTTGTTGTTGTTGTTGTTGTTGTTGGGCCGTTGGTTGTAGTTGCGATTGATGTTGCGATTGTTGGGATAATTGTTGCGATTATTGTTGTAATTGCTGTTGTTGTTGTTGTATTGGTGATTCTTATCACCGTTTTCCTCCCACTTTCTTTTGACTTGCTTCACATTGGCCTCTTCAGCAGTCTGTTCTTTAATTCTTTCTTCAATCTGGTTCATTAGTTTGTGAGCCATTCTACATGCCTGTTGTATTGAGGCGGGCTCGTGTGAACTTATATCTTCTTGGATTCTTTCCGGTAATCCTTTCACAAACGCGTCGATCTTCTCTTCCTCATCTTCGAATGCTCCCGGACACAATAGGTACAATTCTGTGAACCGTCTTTCGTACGTGATAATATCAAATCCTTGGGTTCGTAACCCTCTAAGTTCTATCTTGAGTTTATTGACCTCGGTTCTGGGACGGTATTTCTCATTCATCAAGTGCTTGAATGCTGACCACGGTAGTGCGTACGCATCGTCTTGTCCCACTTGCTCTAGATAGGTATTCCACCATGTTAACGCAGAACCTGTGAAGGTATGCGTAGCGTACTTCACTTTGTCCTCTTCAGTACACTTACTTATGGCAAACACCGATTCGACCTTCTCGGTCCACTGTTTCAATCCGATCGGTCCTTCGGTTCCATCAAATTCCAAAGGTTTACAGGCAGTGAATTCTTTGTAGGTGCATCCTACACGATTTCCTGTACTGCTAGATCCAAGGTTATTGTTGGTATGTAGCGCAGCCTGTACTGCGGCTATGTTTGAAGCTAGAAAAGTACGGAATTCCTCTTCATTCATATTCACGGTGTGTCGAGTAGTCGGTGCCATTTCCTTCAAAATAGTCAAATGGAACAAGTTAATCATACAGAATATTAAGAGTAGTTAATAGTATTTCGTAGCATAATATGAACTCATTTATAAAAGCTTTTTCTTTATATTAGCGTTTTATAAGTTTAAATTCGGGTAGTACCTACCCGTTAAGTTCATACTTAGTAGCTAATATACAATTCAACTACTACAATTCTATATGAAAAACTGATATAATAATATTTCGCGTTCAAACTTTTACACAATATTTTACAAACTTACAATACCGCTTATTTTACATATAGCATGAAATATAGCACACAATAAATTTGATACAAGATGGTTGTGAAGATAATTCTAGCTAGTACACAAGTCGTTCAGCAAAGGCAATAAAGACACGTAATTCATACGTCCAGAAACAAGTCATGCATTCTGGTTTTACTAGGATTACTTCCCATCCTTGGTCTTGTAGAACATAACCGTTATGGCCGTTGATAAGACATCGTGTTGTAACATCGTCAAAGGGATGAGGGTTACGTAATGTCCAACAGTCCCGTAACAATCTAAAAACCTCATTTCTTACCCTAATTACCGACTCCGTCACTTGTGGGAACATTTTGTTTAATAGTTGTAGCCCGATGTTCTTGTTCTCACTTTGGTGAGAAGCGAACATTACTAATCCGTAAGCATAACATGCTTCTTTATGTTGCATGTTAGCCGCTTTTTCTAAATCACGAAGTCCAATATTCGGATATATTGAGTCAAAATAATTTCTTAACCCATTGCGTAAAATAGCATTTGGGTTCCCCGCAATATATGCGTCAAAGTAAACACATCGTAACTTATGGATTTCCCAATGTGATATCCCCATCTTTCAAATGAAAGCCTTTTATAAACCAAGGCATTCTTGGAACGTTCTTCGAATGTCTTACAAATTGATCTCGCCTTAAATAGTTGTGCCGAAGAATTCTGACCGACTCTAGACAAGATTTCATCAATCATGTCTCCTGGTAGGTCTCTTAAAATATTGGGTTGTCTATCCATTTTGTGTTTTTATACTGTAAAATAGACAAGAGTTAGATTCATAAAAAAAATACTTATTAATACAAGCAATTTTTACATATATCATAAAGCATAAGCACACTATATTACATATATTATACCACACGAATACAACTATCTTATTCCGACTCGCTTGTTTCTTCTTCTTCGGTTTTGGTTCGTTTTGCCAAGTTTCTAGGGATATATGTTGTTCCCCTAATACGAGCCGTCGTTTTCCACATTGGTTTAGAAAAACCTGGTGGTTTAGAGGTTCCCGGGTCATTGTTACAACTTAAGGACTTCGGGGTTTGACGATACATATAAAGTTCATCGGGGTTGGAATTAGATTTATCTATTTTTATGCCCTTTCCCTTATTATTTTCTTTTAACTTTTTAAATTCAGTTGGGGTAATTTCTATAACATCATCGGAAGTCTCGTCGGAATCCGATTCATCGGAGAATTGGTAATCCTCCCAATATTTTGTTTCTTTGGCGGAAACACCATTGACCATAATTAACCTTGGTCGGTTGGTTGAGGATTTTCTTTTACTTAACCATTTTATTATTTCCCCCACCGGTTCTATTTCTTCATCCGGTTCCGATTCTTCTTCCGGTTTCGATTCTTCTTCCGGTTCCGACTCTTCTTCCTGTTCCTCTTCGGGAACTTGTGAATCAGTCCACGAATCATTCCAATTTACATTTGACTCTTCATTATTATTAGGTGAGTCAATGGGACTTGTTCTAGAGGTAGACATCTATCACATAATATCAAACGCGTTAAGAGATTAGTATATCACATAATATTCACATGTTAAAAATATATAGTTTCCAACAAAATTTGTTAAGCAGTCATTTTTTAAGTAAAACGGTCGAAGTCCAGACTCACTAATGCATCCTAACAAACTCGATAAGATACACTAATGCAAAATTCTGGTTCTCTAAGACCAACTCTCGGATACCAACTGAAATGTCCCGTTCTTATTGATTAAAAACGTTCCATATTAATTGATTTCGTTGCGAGGTTTTGACCTCTATATGAGATGTTTTTCAAAGACTGCATTCATTTTAAAACAAACCATAACCTTTATTTCATCAATAAAGGTTTAAAAAGCTTTACGTAGATTATCAAATAATGATAATCTAAAATATCCTGTTTACACACGACCATTACATAATGGTTTATAATACAAATATGTTACAACAAAATAAGTTTCTTGAATGCAGTTTTTACACAATATCATACAAGCATGGACTCCAAATCTCGTCCTTATTTAAGTATGCGACAACGGAAGCTCTTAATAATCACCTGAGAATAAACATGCTTAAAATGTCAACAAAAATGTTGGTGAGTTATAGGTTTAATCTATATATATCAAATCATAATAATAGACCACAAGATTTCATATTTCAATACACATCCCATATATAGAGATAAAAATCATTCATATGGTGAATACCTGGTAACCGACATTAACAAGATGCATATATAAGAATATCCCCATCATTCCGGGACACCCTTCGGATATGATATAAATTTCAAAGTACTAAAGCATCCGGTACTTTGGATGAGGTTTGTTAGGCCCAATAGATCTATCTTTAGGATTCGCGTCAATTAGGGTGTCTGTTCCCTAATTCTTAGATTACCAGACTTAATAAAAAGGGGCATATTCGATTTCGATAATTCAACCATAGAATGTAGTTTCACATACTTGTGTCTATTTTGTAAATCATTTATAAAACCTGCATGTATTCTCATCCCAAAAATATTAGATTTTAAAAGTGGGACTATAACTCACTTTCACAGATTTTTACTTCATCGGGAAGTAAGACTTGGCCACTGGTTGATTCACGAACCTATAACAATATATACATATATATCAAAGTATGTTCAAAATATATTTACAACACTTTTAATATATTTTGATGTTTTAAGTTTATTAAGTCAGCTGTCCTCGTTAGTAACCTACAACTAGTTGTCCACAGTTAGATGTACAGAAATAAATCGATAAATATTATCTTGAATCAATCCACGACCCAGTGTATACGTATCTCAGTATTGATCACAACTCAAACTATATATATTTTGGAATCAACCTCAACCCTGTATAGCTAACTCCAACATTCACATATAGAGTGTCTATGGTTGTTCCGAAATATATATAGATGTGTCGACATGATAGGTCGAAACATTGTATACGTGTCTATGGTATCTCAAGATTACATAATATACAATACAAGTTGATTAAGTTATGGTTGGAATAGATTTGTTACCTATTTTCACGTAGCTAAAATGAGAAAAATTATCCAATCTTGTTTTACCCATAACTTCTTCATTTTAAATCCGTTTTGAGTGAATCAAATTGCTATGGTTTCATATTGAACTCTATTTTATGAATCTAAACAGAAAAGTATAGGTTTATAGTCGAAAAATAAGTTACAAGTTGTTTTTGTAAAGGTAGTCATTTCAGTCGAAAGAACGACGTCTAGATGACCATTTTTAGAAAACATACTTCCACTTTGAGTTTAACCATAATTTTTGGATATAGTTTCATTTTCATAATAAAAATCATTTTCTCAGAATAACAAATTTTAAATCAAAGTTTATCATAGTTTTTAATTAACTAACCAAAAACAGCCCGCGGTGTTACTACGACGGCGTAAATCCGGTTTTACGGTGTTTTTCGTGTCTCCAGGTTTTAAATCATTAAGTTAGCATATCATATAGATATAGAACATGTGTTTAGTTGATTTTAAAAGTCAAGTTAGAAGGATTAACTTTTGTTTGCGAACAAGTTTAGAATTAACTAAACTATGTTCTGGTGATTACAAGTTTAAACCTTCGAATAAGATAGCTTTATATGTATGAATCGAATGATGTTATAAAAATCATTGCTACCTTAAGTTCCTTGGATAAAACTACTGTAAAAGAGAAAAATGGATCTAGCTTCAATGGATGTTTGGATGGCTCGAAGTTCTTGAAGCAGAATCATGACACGAAAACAAGTTCAAGTAAGATCATCACTTGAAATAAGATTGTTATAGTTATAGAAATTGAACCAAAGTTTGAATATGATTATTACCTTGTATTAGAATGATAACCTACTATAAGAAACAAAGATTTCTTGAGGTTGGATGATCACCTTACAAGATTGGAAGTGAGCTAGCAAACTTGAAAGTATTCTTGATTTTATGTAACTAGAACTTGTAGAATATATGAAGAACACTTAGAACTTGAAGATAGAACTTGAGAGAGATCAATTAGATGAAGAAAATTGAAGAATGAAAGTGTTTGTAGGTGTTTTTGGTCGTTGGTGTATGGATTAGATATAAAGGATATGTAATTTTGTTTTCATGTAAATAAGTCATGAATGATTACTCATATTTTTGTAATTTTATGAGATATTTCATGCTAGTTGCCAAATGATGGTTCCCACATGTGTTAGGTGACTCACATGGGCTGCTAAGAGCTGATCATTGGAGTGTATATACCAATAGTACATACATCTAAAAGCTGTGTATTGTACGAGTACGAATACGGGTGCATACGAGTAGAATTGTTGATGAAACTGAACGAGGATGTAATTGTAAGCATTTTTGTTAAGTAGAAGTATTTTGATAAGTGTATTGAAGTCTTTCAAAAGTGTATAAATACATATTAAAACACTACATGTATATACATTTTAACTGAGTCGTTAAGTCATCGTTAGTCGTTACATGTAAGTGTTGTTTTGAAACCTTTAGGTTAACGATCTTGTTAAATGTTGTTAACCCAATGTTTATAATATCAAATGAGATTTTAAATTATTATATTATCATGATATTATCATGTATGAATATTCTTAATATGATATATATACATTAAATGTCTTTACAACGATAATCGTTACATATATGTCTCGTTTAAAAATCATTAAGTTAGTAGTCTTGTTTTTACATATGTAGTTCATTGTTAATATACTTAATGATATGTTTACTTATCATAGTATCATGTTAACTATATATATATCCATATATATGTCATCATATAGTTTTTACAAGTTTTAACGTTCGTGAATCACCGGTCAACTTGGGTGGTCAATTGTCTATATGAAACATATTTCAATTAATTAAGTCTTAACAAGTTTGATTGCTTAACATGTTGGAAACATTTAATCATGTAAATATCAATCTCAATTAATATATATAAACATGGAAAAGTTCGGGTCACTACAACCTGCACAGATTGTTTTTCTAAATATGAGTATCTTGTGGTCTATTATATAATTGGAAATGATTGATTATGATAAACTAATGAACTCACCAACCTTTTGGTTGACACTTTAAAGCATGTTTATTCTCAGGTATTAAAGAAATCTTCCGCTGTGCATTTACTCATTTTAAGGATATTACTTGGAGTCATTCATGACATATTTCATAAGACGTTGCATTCGAGTCATTAAGTTCATCAAAATTGATAAGAAGTCATTGATAGATGGATATATTAGGAAATGGTATGCAAGTCTGTTTAACTTTTGATGTAAATAAAAGTTTGTCTTTTAAAAATAAATGTAATGTTTGTAAAATGTATCATTTAGAGGTCAAATACCTCGCGATGTAATCAACTATTGTGAATCGTTTATAATATATATGAACGGGTCCTTTCACCACTCTCACATTCATGTCACCCAAATTTTTGTCATGTGGGCAATTGAATTAAATATGGAGATTAACGTGGCATTTTTGATGGCATTGCGAATGAGCAATCTGATGACTGAATCAACTAGATCTCTTCCGTACGGAATGCATCTAAACAGTTTGTTCAGCTACCTCAAGGTAACACACGCTATTGTTCGAAACCTTCATTCGAGCCACTAGATAAGTCAACTATCATTCGAAGTGGTCATCTAGCAAAATCCTCTCGTGGAAGAAGATCGAGTCTTCAAGAGGATCTCGATGAGATTGAGAACTATTAACCAGAGGAAGTATCAGATGAAGAGGAAATAGAAGATGAGGAAGCGAACTTACGGGAACATCAAGAATTTGTGAATTCGAATTTCGAAACCAAGATCGACAGGATTTTGAAGCGAGAGGAAGAGATTAGTGAAAATCACTCTAGGTTCAAGAAGACCTTGAAAGGTTTTGTTAAAACAATTTCATGCAATAGGTCATAACTTGTGTGTTTGAGATAATAATCTTTATTTGTGCACTCTGTGAATTGCTTAAATGTTGGCACTAAAACAATTATGTGTAAGATAACTAGTAATATGGTGTTTATTATGTGCTTAAGTTGATTTTGCTTGCAAATGTGGTGTTTATTGTGTGCTTAAGTTGATTTTGCTTGCAAAAATATAAATCTGTCACTGTACGGCTGCTCCCACGGTCAACCGTGGTTTGACCGCAGAACACTTGACAAAATTAATTTGTCCTAACACTCTTACACAAATTCAATGATCAATAGATTACAAAAGGACAAATTGATATATTTGTCAAAGTACTCTCAATCTAGCTACCTACCCCATTAAAGTTTACTAGACAACATTCATCATTTGTCTATTAAAGCAAATACATTCAACAAATTCACATCAACTACTCCAAACATCTCTTTGCAAAGCAAAAGTTCTTCACAATGAGGTCTATTGTTGAAGGGAGAGAAGTTCTTACACATCATCTTACTACCTACTCTCTTGCTTCTCAAACATCAAGTGTGATGCCTTTCTTAGTCTAAGAGGTTCACTCTATCCTTTTCACATTAATGAATTCTATAAAAATTTTCAATTCTCACAAAATAATGAGAAAATCTCACTTTCTCTTTATGGAAGAAGTTATTCATTAACGCTTAAAGAATTTGGAAATATTATGGATGTTCCGAATGAAGGTCGAACATTTTTTCTAGAGCCAAATTCGTTCAATGAATTTTCTGAATGGGTAAAGAAAGACAATGCACTAGATATTATGTGCAACGGAACTCTTAGACCCGAATACATTAAAAAGGATGGATTCCTTTGTCAACATCTTGCATCGACATATGATCTTTGGCAACAGATCATCACTGCAAATGTTTACGGAAAGGGGGAACTGCTGGATCGACTGGATGCAAATGAAGTCACCTTCATATGGTGTCTTCTGAACTCCACAAAAGTAAATGTTGCACACTTCATGGCATCAAGAATGTAACATGCAAGTCAACACTCCCATGTGTCACTTCCTTATGGTCTCCATCTGACCAAGCTTTTCGCATATCTTGGAATGATATCTCCGTTTCACCATTCCATTCAAGTCTCTTCATATCCAGTATGCAAAGCTTCAACCAAGCATATTCAAGAACCTCCACTTGAAAATCCACCCAACTTTTGTTCTCTTTCGACACAGGGACAAAACAATGTAATTCATGGAAACATTCTAAAACTTGGTCGAAGATTATCACGACTTGAGGACAAGGACAAGGGTCACTCCTCTCATCATGATAATTGAACTTCTTTTGACTGTTATGTATTATCTATGTATGAATTATCTGTAGTGACCCGAACTTTTCCATGTTTATATATATTAATTGAGATTGATATTTACATGATTAAATGTTTCCAACATGTTACATGATTAAATGTTTCCAACATGTTAAGCAATCAAACTTGTTAAGACTTGATTAATTGAAATATGTTTCATATAGACAATTGACCACCCAAGTTGACCGGTGATTCACGAACGTTAAAACTTGTAAAAACTATATGATGACATATATATGGATATATATATAGTTAACATGATACTATGATAAGTAAACATATCATTAAGTATATTAACAATGAACTACATATGTAAAAACAAGACTACTAACTTAATGATTTTTAAACGAGACATATATGTAACGATTATCGTTGTAAAGACATTTAATGTATATATATCATATTAAGAGATATTCATGCATGATAATATCATGATAATATAATAATTTAAAATCTCATTTGATATTATAAACATTGGGTTAACAACATTTAACAAGATCGTTAACCTAAAGGTTTCAAAACAACACTTACATGTAACGACTAACGATGACTTAACGACTCAGTTAAAATGTATATACATGTAGTGTTTTAATATGTATTTATACACTTTTGAAAGACTTCAATACACTTATCAAAATTCTTCTACTTAACAAAAATGCTTACAATTACATCCTCGTTCAGTTTCATCAACAATTCTACTCGTATGCACCCGTATTCGTACTTGTACAATACACAGCTTTTAGATGTATGTACTATTGGTATATACACACCAATGATCAGCTTTTAGCAGCCCATGTGAGTCACCTAACACATTTGGGAACCATCATTTGGCAACTAGCATGAAATATCTCATAAAATTACAAAAATATGAGTAATCATTCATGACTTATTTACATGAAAACAAAATTACATATCCTTTATATCTAATCCATACACCAACGACCAAAAACACCTAAAAACACTTTCATTCTTCAATTTTCTTCATCTAATTGATCTCTCTCAAGTTCTATCTTCAAGTTCTAAGTGTTCTTCATAAATTCTACAAGTTCTAGTTACATAAAATCAAGAATACTTTCAAGTTTGCTAGCTCACTTCCAATCTTGTAAGGTGATCATCCAACCTCAAGAAATCTTTGTTTCTTACAATAGGTTATCATTCTAATACAAGGTAATAATCATATTCAAACTTTGGTTCAATTTCTATAACTATAACAATCTTATTTCAAGTGATGATCTTACTTGAACTTGTTTTCGTGTCATGATTCTGCTTCAAGAACTTCGAGTCATCCAAGGATCCGTTGAAGCTAGATCCATTTTTCTCTTTTCCAGTAGGTTTATCCAAGGAAATTAAGGTAGTAATGATGTTCATAACATCATTCGATTCATACATATAAAGCTATCTTATTCGAAGGTTTAAACTTGTAATCACTAGAACATAGTTTAGTTAATTCTAAACTTGTTCGCAAACAAAAGTTAATCCTTCTAACTTGACTTTTAAAATCAACTAAACACATATTATATATCTATATGTTATGCTAACTTAATGATTTAAAATCTGGAAACACGAAAAACACCGTAAAACCGGATTTACGCCGTCGTAGTAACACCGCGGGCTGTTTTGGGTTAGTTAATTAAAAACTATGATAAACTTTGATTTAAAAGTTGTTATTCTGAGAAAATTATTTTTATTATGAACATGAAACTATATCCAAAAATTATGGTTAAACTCAAAGTGGAAGTATGTTTTCTAAAATGGTCATCTAGACGTCGTTCTTTCGACTGAAATGACTACCTTTACAAAAACGACCTGTAACTTATTTTTCTGACTATAAACCTATACTTTTTCTATTTAGATTCATAAAATAGAGTTCAATATGAAACCATAGCAATTTGATTCACTCAAAACGGATTTAAAATGAAGAAGTTATGGGTAAAACAAGATTGGATAATTTTTCTCATTTTAGCTACGTGAAAATTGGTAACAAATCTATTCCAGCCATAACTTAATCAACTTGTATTGTATATTATGTAATTTTGAGATACCATAGACACGTATACAATGTTTTGACCTATCATGTCGACACATCTATATATATTTCGGAACAACCATAGACACTCTATATGTGAATGTTGGAGTTAGCTATACAGGGTTGAGGTTGATTCCAAAATATATATAGTTTGAGTTGTGATCAATACTGAGATACGTATACACTGGGTCGTGGATTGATTCAAGATAATATTTATCGATTTATTTCTGTACATCTAACTGTGGACAACTAGTTGTAGGTTACTAACGAGGACAGCTGACTTAATAAACTTAAAACATCAAAATATATTAAAAGTGTTGTAAATATATTTTGAACATACTTTGATATATATGTATATATTGTTATAGGTTCGTGAATCAACCAGTGGCCAAGTCTTACTTCCCGACGAAGTAAAAATCTGTGAAAGTGAGTTATAGTCCCACTTTTAAAATCTAATATTTTTGGGATGAGAATACATGCAGGTTTTATAAATGATTTACAAAATAGACACAAGTACGTGAAACTACATTCTATGGTTGAATTATCGAAATCGAATATGCCCCTTTTTATTAAGTCTGGTAATCTAAGAATTAGGGAACAGACACCCTAATTGACGCGAATCCTAAAGATAGATCTATTGGACCTAACAAACCCCATCCAAAGTACCGGATGCTTTAGTACTTCGAAATTTATATCATATCCGAAGGGTGTCCCGGAATGATGGGGATATTCTTATATATGCATCTTGTTAATGTCGGTTACCAGGTGTTCACCATATGAATGACTTTTATCTCTATGTATGGGATGTGTATTGAAATATGAAATGTTGTGGTCTATTATTATGATTTGATATATATAGGTTAAACCTATAACTCACCAATATTTTTGTTGACGTTTTAAGCATGTTTATTCTCAGGTGATTATTAAGAGCTTCCGCTGTCGCATACTTAAATAAGGACGAGATTTGGAGTCCATGCTTGTATGATATTGTGTAAAAACTGCATTCAAGAAACTTATTTTGTTGTAACATATTTGTATTGTAAACCATTATGTAATGGTCGTGTGTAAACAGGATATTTTAGATTATCATTATTTGATAATCTACGTAAAGCTTTTTAAACCTTTATTGATAAAATAAAGGTTATGGTTTGTTTTAAAATGAATGCAGTCTTTGAAAAACATCTCATATAGAGGTCAAAACCTCGCAACGAAATCAATTAATATGGAACGTTTTTAATCAATAAGAACGGGACATTTCAGTTGGTATCCGAGCGTTGGTCTTAGAGAACCAGAATTTTATATTAGTGTGTCTTATCGAGTTTGTTAGGATGCATTGGTGAGTCTGGACTTCAACCGTGTTTACTTGAAAAATGATTGCTTAACAAATTTTGTTGGAAACTATATATTTTTAACATGTGAATATTATGTGATATATTAATCTCTTAACGCGTTTGATATTATGTGATAGATGTCTACCTCTAGAACAAGTCCCATTGACTCACCTAATAATAATGAAGAGTCAAATGTAAATTGGAATGATTAGTGGACTGATTCACAAGTTCCCGAAGAGGAACCGGAAGAAGAGTCGGAACCGGAAGAAGAATCGGAACCGGAAGAAGAATCGGAACTGGAAGAAGAATCGGAACCGGATGAAGAAATAGAACCGGTGGGGGAAATAATAAAACGGTTAAGTAAAAGAAAATCCTCAACCAACCGACCAAGGTTAATTATGGTCAATGGTGTTTCCGCCAAGGAAGCAAAATATTGGGAGGATTACCAATTCTCCGATGAATCGGATTCCGACGAGAATTCTGATGATGTTATAGAAATTACCCCAACTGAATTTAAAAAGGCAAAAGAAAATAATAAGGGAAAGGGCATAAAAATAGAGAAATCTAATTCCACGCCCGATAAACTTTATATGTATCGTCAACCCCCGAAGTCCTTAAGTTGTAACAATGACCTGGGAACCTCTAAACCACCAGGTTTTTCTAAACCAATGTGGAAAACGACGGCTCATATTAGGGGAACATCATATATCCCTAGAAACTTGGAAAAACGAACCAAAACCGAAGAAGAAGAAACAAGCAAGTCAGAATAAGATAGTTGTATTCGTGTGGTGTAATATATGTAATATAGTGTGCTTATGCTTTATGATATATGTAAAAATTGCTTGTATTAATAAGTATTTTTTTTATGAATCTAACTCTTGTCTATTTTACAGTATAAAAACACAAAATGGATAGACAACCCAATATTTTAAGAGACCTACCCGGAGACATGATTGATGAAATCTTGTCTAGAGTCGGTCAGAATTCTTCGGCACAACTATTTAAGGCGAGATCAGTTTGTAAGACATTCGAAGAACGTTCTAAGAATGCCTTGGTTTATAAAAGGCTTTCGTTCGAAAGATGGGGGATATCACATTGGGAAATCCATAAGTTACGATGTGTTTACTTTGACGCATATATTGCGGGGAACCCAAATGCTATTTTACGCAATGGGTTAAGAAATTATTTTGACTCAATATATCCGAATATTGGACTTCGTGATTTAGAAAAAGCGGCTAACATGCAACATAAAGAAGCATGTTATGCTTACGGATTAGTAATGTTCGCTTCTCACCAAAGTGAGAACAAGAACATCGGGCTACAACTATTAAAAAAACGTTCCCACAAGTGACGGAGTCGGTAATTGGGGTAAGAAATGAGGTTTTTAGATTGTTACGGGACTGTTGGACATTACGTAACCCTCGTCCCTTTGACGACGCTATAACACGCTGTCTTATCAATGGCCATAACGGTTATGTTCCACAAGACCAAGGATGGGAAGTAATCCTAGTAAAACCAGAATGCATGACTTGTTTCTGGACGTATGAATTACGTGTCTTTATTGCCTTTGCTGAACGACTTGTGTACTAGCTAGAATTATCTTCACAACCATCTTGTATCAAAGTTATTGTGTGCTATATTTCATGCTATATGTAAAATAAGCGGTATTGTAAGTTTGTAAAATATTGTGTAAAAGTTTGAACGCGAAATATTATTATAATCAGTTTTTCATATAGAATTGTAGTAGTTGAATTGTATATTAGCTACTAAGTATGAACTTAACGGGTAGGTACTACCCGAATTTAAACTCATAAAACGCTAATATGAAGAAAAAGCTTTTATAAATGAGTTCATATTATGCTATGAAATACTATTAACTACTCTTAATATTCTGTATGATTAACTTGTTCCATTTGATTATTTTGAAGGAAATGGCACCGACTACTCGACACACCGTGAATATGAATGAAGAGGAATTCCGTACTTTTCTAGCTTCAAACATAGCCGCAGTACAGGCTGCGCTACATACCAACAATAACCTTGGATCTAGCAGTGCAGGAAATCGTGTAGGATGCACCTACAAAGAATTCACTGCCTGTAAACCTTTGGAATTTGATGGAACCAAAGGACCGATCGGATTGAAATGGTGGACCGAGAAGGTCGAATCGGTGTTTGCCATAAGTAAGTGTACTGAAGAGGACAAAGTGAAGTATGCTACACATACCTTCACAGGTTCTGCGTTAACATGGTGGAATACCTATCTAGAGCAAGTGGGATAAGACGATGTGTATGCACTACCGTGGTCAGCATTCAAGCACTTGATGAACGAGAAATACCGTCCCAGAACCGAGGTCAATAAGCTCAAGACAGAACTTAGAGGGTTACGAACCTAAGGATTTGATATTACCACGTACGAAAGACGATTCACAGAATTGTGCCTATTGTGTCCGGGAGCATTCGAAGATGAGGAAGAGAAGATCGACGCGTTTGTGAAAGGATTACCGGAAAGAATCCAAGAAGATATAAGTTCACACGAGCCCGCCTCCATACAACAGGCATGTAGAATGGCTCACAAACTAGTGAACCAGATTGAAGAAAGAATTAAAGAACAGACTGCTGAAGAGGCCAATGTGAAGCAAGTCAAAAGAAAGTGGGAGGAAAACGGTGATAAGAATCACCAATACAACAACAACAACAATTACAACAATAATCGCAACAATTATCCCAACAATCGCAACATCAATCACAACTACAACAAACGGCCCAACAACAACAACAACAACAACAACAACAACAACAGCAACTACAACAATCATCCCAACAACAATAATAACTGCAACAACAACAACAATCAGAAGTAGCTATGCCAAAGGTGTGAAAAGTATCACTCGGGGTTCTGCACCAAATTTTGCAACAAGTGTAAAAGAAATGGTCATAGCGCGGCGAAATGTGAGGTTTATGGACCAGGGGTTAATAGAACGAAAGGAACAAATGGTGTCAGAACGAGTAATGGCGGAGCAAGTAGTGTCGGAGCAAATTATGCCAATGTAGTTTGTTATAAATGTGGAAAACTGGGCCACATTATTAGAAATTACCCGAACCAGGAGAACACGAATGGACAAGGCCTCGGAAGAGTTTTCAATATTAATGCGGCAGAGGCACAGGAAGACCCAGAGCTTGTTATGGGTACGTTTCTTATTGACAATAAATCTGCTTACGTTTTATTTGATTCGGGTGCGGATAGAAGCTATATGAGTAGAGATTTTTGTGCTAAATTAAGTTGTCCATTGATGCCTTTGGATAGTAAATTTTTACTCGAATTAGCAAATGGTAAATTAATTTCAGCAGATAATATATGTCGGAATCGAGAAATTAAACTGGTTAGCGAAACATTTAAGATTGATTTGATACCAGTAGAGTTAGGGAGTTTTGATGTGATAATCGGTATGGACTGGTTGAAAGAAGTGAAAGCAGAGATCGTTTGTTAGAAAAATGCAATTCGCATTATACGCGAAAAAGGAAAACCCTTAATGGTGTACGGAGAAAAGGGCAACACGAAGCTACATCTTATTAGTAATTTGAAGGCACAAAAACTAATAAGAAAAGGTTGCTATGCTGTTCTAGCACACGTCGAGAAAGTACAAACTGAAGAAAAGAGCATTAATGATGTTCCCATTGCAAAAGAATTTCCCGATGTATTTTCGAAAGAATTACCGGGATTACCCCCACATCGATCCGTTGAATTTCAAATAGATCTTGTACCAGGAGCTGCACCAATAGCTCGTACTCCTTACAGACTCGCACCCATCGAGATGAAAGAACTGCAAAGCCAATTACAAGAACTTTTAGAGCGTGGTTTCATTCGACCAAGCACATCACCGTGGGG
This sequence comes from Rutidosis leptorrhynchoides, assembly GCF_046630445.1. Classification (NCBI taxonomy): domain Eukaryota; kingdom Viridiplantae; phylum Streptophyta; class Magnoliopsida; order Asterales; family Asteraceae; genus Rutidosis; species Rutidosis leptorrhynchoides. The sequence goes on from NC_092335.1 coordinate 412,461,068, forward strand.
AGCTCCTGTTTTGTTTGTCAAGAAGAAAGATGGTACATTCAGGTTGTGTATCGACTACCGAGAGTTGAACAAACTTACCATCAAGAACCGCTACCCACTACCGAGAATTGACGACTTATTTGATCAACTACAAGGCTCGTCTGTTTATTCAAAGATTGACTTACGTTCCGGGTATCATCAAATGCGGGTGAAAGAAGATGATATTCCAAAGACTGCTTTCAGAGCACGTTACGGTCATTACGAGTTTATGGTCATGCCGTTTGGTTTAACTAATGCACCAGCTGTGTTCATGGACCTTATGAACCGAGTGTGTGGACCATACCTTGACAAGTTTGTCATTGTTTTCATTGATGACATACTTATTTACTCAAAGAATGACCAAGAACAAGGTGAACATTTGAGAAAGGTGTTAGAAGTATTGAGGAAGGAAGAATTGTACGCTAAGTTTTCAAAGTGTGCATTTTGGTTGGAAGAAGTTCAATTCCTCGGTCACATAGTGAACAAAGAAGGTATTAAGGTAGATCCGGAAAAGATAGAAACTGTTGAAAAGTGGGAAACCCCGAAAACTCCGAAACACATACGCCAGTTTTTAGGACTAGCTAGTTACTACAGAAGGTTCATCCAAGACTTTTCCAGAATAGCAAAACCCTTGACTGCATTAACGCATAAAGGGAAGAAATTTGAATGGAATGATGAACAAGAGAAAGCGTTTCAGTTATTGAAGAAAAAGCTAACTACGGCACCTATATTGTCATTGCCTGAAGGGAATGATGATTTTGTGATTTATTGTGATGCATCAAAGCAAGGTCTCGGTTGTGTATTAATGCAACGAACGAAGGTGATTGCTTATGCGTCTAGACAATTAAAGATTCACGAACAAAATTATACGACGCATGATTTGGAATTAGGAGCGGTTGTTTTTGCATTAAAGACTTGGAGGCACTACTTATATGGGGTCAAAAGTATTATATATACCGACCACAAAAGTCTTCAACACATATTTAATCAGAAACAACTGAATATGAGGCAGCGTAGGTGGATTGAATTATTGAATGATTACGACTTTGAGATTCGTTACCACCCGGGGAAGGCAAATGTGGTAGCTGATGCCTTGAGCAGGAAGGACAGAGAACCCATTCGAGTAAAATCTATGAATATAATGATTCATAATAACCTTACTACTCAAATAAAGGAGGCGCAACAAGGAGTTTTAAAAGAGGGAAATTTAAAGGATGAAATACCCAAAGGATCGGAGAAGCATCTTAATATTCGGGAAGACGGAACCCGGTATAGGGCTGAAAGGATTTGGGTACCAAAATTTGGAGATATGAGAGAAATGGTACTTAGAGAAGCTCATAAAACCAGATACTCAATACATCCTGGAACGGGGAAGATGTACAAGGATCTCAAGAAACATTTTTGGTGGCCGGGTATGAAAGCCGATGTTGCTAAATACGTAGGAGAATGTTTGACGTGTTCTAAGGTCAAAGCTGAGCATCAGAAACCATCAGGTCTACTTCAACAACCCGAAATCCCGGAATGGAAATGGGAAAACATTACCATGGATTTCATCACTAAATTGCCAAGGACTGCAAGTGGTTTTGATACTATTTGGGTAATAGTTGATCGTCTCACCAAATCAGCACACTTCCTGCCAATAAGAGAAGATGACAAGATGGAGAAGTTAGCACAACTGTATTTGAAGGAAGTCGTCTCCAGACATGGAATACCAATCTCTATTATCTCTGATAGGGATGGCAGATTTATTTCAAGATTCTGGCAGACATTACAGCAAGCATTAGGAACTCGTCTAGATATGAGTACTGCCTATCATCCACAAACTGATGGGCAGAGCGAAAGGACAATACAAATGCTTGAAGACATGCTACGAGCATGTGTTATTGATTTCGGAAACAGTTGGGATCGACATCTACCGTTAGTAGAATTTTCCTACAACAACAGCTACCATTCAAGCATTGAGATGGCGCCGTTTGAAGCACTTTATGGTAGAAAGTGAAGGTCTTCGATTTGTTGGAGTGAAGTGGGGGATAGACAGATTACGGGTCCGAAGATTATACAAGAAACTACCGAGAAGATCATCCAAATTCAACAACGGTTGAAAACCGCCCAAAGTCGACAAAAGAGCTACGCTGACATTAAAAGAAAAGATATAGAATTTGAAATTGGAGAGATGGTCATGCTTAAAGTTGCACCTTGGAAAGGCGTTGTTCGATTTGGTAAACGAGGGAAATTAAATCCAAGGTATATTGGACCATTCAAGATTATTGATCGTGTCAGACCAGTAGCTTACCGACTTGAATTACCTCAACAACTCGCGGCTGTACATAACACTTTCCACGTCTCGAATTTGAAGAAATGTTTTGCTAAAGAAGATCTCACTATTCCGTTAGATGAAATCCAAATCAACGAAAAACTTCAATTCATCGAAGAACCCGTCGAAATAATGGATCGTGAGGTTAAAAGACTTAAGCAAAACAAGATACCAATTGTTAAGGTTCGATGGAATGCTCGTAGAGGACCCGAGTTCACCTGGGAGCGTGAAGATCAGATGAAGAAGAAATACCCGCATCTATTTCCAGAAGATTCGTCAACACCTTCAACAGCTTAAAATTTCGGGACGCAATTTATTTAACGGGTAGGTACTGTAGTGACCCGAACTTTTCCATGTTTATATGTATTAATTGAGATTGATATTTACATGATTAAATGTTTCCAACATGTTACATGATTAAATGTTTCCAACATGTTAAGCAATCAAACTTGTTAAGACTTGATTAATTGAAATATGTTTCATATAGACAATTGACCACCCAAGTTGACCGGTGATTCACGAACGTTAAAACTTGTAAAAACTATATGATGACATATATATGGATATATATATAGTTAACATGATACTATGATAAGTAAACATATCATTAAGTATATTAACAATGAACTACATATGTAAAAACAAGACTACTAACTTAATGATTTTTAAACGAGACATATATGTAACGATTATCGTTGTAAAGACATTTAATGTATATATATATCATATTAAGAGATATTCATACATGATAATATCATGATAATATAATAATTTAAAATCTCATTTGATATTATAAACATTGGGTTAACAACATTTAACAAGATCGTTAACCTAAAGGTTTCAAAACAACACTTACATGTAACGACTAACGATGACTTAACGACTCAGTTAAAATGTATATACATGTAGTGTTTTAATATGTATTTATACACTTTTGAAAGACTTCAATACACTTATCAAAATTCTTCTACTTAACAAAAATGCTTACAATTACATCCTCGTTCAGTTTCATCAACAATTCTACTCGTATGCACCCATATTCGTACTTGTACAATACACAGCTTTTAGATGTATGTACTATTGGTATATACACTCCAATGATCAGCTTTTAGCAGCCCATGTGAGTCACCTAACACATGTGGGAACCATCATTTGGCAACTAGCATGAAATATCTCATAAAATTACAAAAATATGAGTAATCATTCATGACTTATTTACATGAAAACAAAATTACATATCCTTTATATCTAATCCATACACCAACGACCAAAAACACCTACAAACACTTTCATTCTTCAATTTTCTTCATCAAATTGATCTCTCTCAAGTTCTATCTTCAAGTTCTAAGTGTTCTTCATAAATTCTACAAGTTCTAGTTACATAAAATCAAGAATACTTTCAAGTTTGCTAGCTCACTTCCAATCTTGTAAGGTGATCATCCAACCTCAAGAAATCTTTTTTTCTTACAGTAGGTTATCATTCTAATATAAGGTAATAATCATATTCAAACTTTGGTTCAATTTCTATAACTATAACAATCTTATTTCAAGTGATGATCTTACTTGAACTTGTTTTCGTGTCATGATTCTGCTTCAAGAACTTCGAGCCATCCAAGGATCCATTGAAGCTAGATCCATTTTTCACTTTTCCAGTAGGTTTATCCAAGGAAATTAAGGTATTAATGATGTTCATAACATCATTCGATTCATACATATAAAGCTATCTTATTCGAAGGTTTAAACTTGTAATCACTAGAACATAGTTTAGTTAATTCTAAACTTGTTCGCAAACAAAAGTTAATCCTTCTAACTTGACTTTTAAAATCAACTAAACACATGTTATATATCTATATGATATGCTAACTTAATGATTTAAAACCTGGAAACACGAAAAACACCGTAAAACCGGATTTACGCCGTCGTAGTAACACCGCGGGCTGTTTTGGGTTAGTTAATTAAAAACTATGATAAACTTTGATTTAAAAGTTGTTATTCTGAGAAAATTATTTTTATTATGAACATAAAACTATATCCAAAAATTATGGTTAAACTCAAAGTGGAAGTATGTTTTCTAAAATGGTCATCTAGACGTCGTTCTTTCGACTGAAATGACTACCTTTACAAAAATGACTTGTAACTTATTTTTATGACTATAAACCTATACTTTTTCTGTTTAGATTCATAAAATAGAGTTCAATATGAAACCATAGCAATTTTATTCACTCAAAACGGATTTAAAATGAAGAAGTTATGGGTAAAACAAGATTGGATAATTTTTCTCATTTTAGCTACGTGAAAATTGGTAACAAATCTATTCCAACCATAACTTAATCAACTTGTATTGTATATTATGTAATCTTGAGATATCATAGATACGTATACAATGTTTCGACCTATCATGTCGACACATCTATATATATTTCGGAACAACCATAGACACTCTATATGTGAATGTTGGAGTTAGCTATACAGGGTTGAGGTTGATTCCAAAATATATATAGTTTGAGTTGTGATCAATACTAAGATACGTATACACTGGGTCGTAGATTGATTCAAGATAATATTTATCGATTTATTTCTGTACATCTAACTGTGGACAACTAGTTGTAGGTTACTAACGAGGACAGCTGACTTAATAAACTTAAAACATCAAAATATATTAAAAGTGTTGTAAATATATTTTGAACATACTTTGATATATATATATATATATATATATATATATATATATATATATATATATATATATATATATATATATATATATATATATATATATATATATATATATATATTGTTATAGTTTCGTGAATCAACCAGTGGCCAAGTCTTACTTCCCGACGAAGTAAAAATCTGTGAAAGTGAGTTATAGTCCCACTTTTAAAATCTAATATTTTTGGGATGAGAATACATGCAGGTTTTATAAATGATTTACAAAATAGACACAAGTACGTGAAACTACATTCTATGGTTGAATTATCGAAATCGAATATGCCCCTTTTTATTAAGTCTGGTAATCTAAGAATTAGGGAACAAACACCCTAATTGACGCGAATCCTAAAGATAGATCTATTGGGCCTAACAAACCCCATCCAAAGTACCGGATGCTTTAGTACTTCGAAATTTATATCATATCCGAAGGGTGTCCCGGAATGATGGAGATATTCTTATATATGCATCTTGTTAATGTCGGTTACCAGGTGTTCACCATATGAATGACTTTTATCTCTATGTATGGGATGTGTATTGAAATATGAAATCTTGTGGTCTATTATTATGATTTGATATATATAGGTTAAACCTATAACTCACCAACATTTTTGTTGACGTTTTAAGCATGTTTATTCTCAGGTGATTATTAAGAGCTTCCGCTATCGCATACTTAAATAAGGACGAGATTTGGAGTCCATGCTTGTATGATATTGTGTAAAAACTGCATTCAAGAAACTTATTTTGTTGTAACATATTTGTATTGTAAACCATTATGTAATGGTCGTGTGTAAACAGGATATTTTAGATTATCATTATTTGATAATCTACGTAAAGCTTTTTAAACCTTTATTGATGAAATAAAGGTTATGGTTTGTTTTAAAATGAATGCAGTCTTTGAAAAACGTCTCATATAGAGGTCAAAACCTCGCAACGAAATCAATTAATATGGAACGTTTTTAATCAATAAGAACGGGACATTTCATTATCTGTGCTTAGTACGTGCTTTGAATAAAATGTGTGCTTGTTATGTTTTCATAAATGTTTTTCCAACGTACACAATTTAAGGGGGAGTTTTTCTCTAAGGGCAAGCTTAGTTCTAGGGGGAGCTACCTTTTTACTTCAACAAAAGGGGGAGAAAGATGGATACAAGTGATTGTTAACACTTGCGTATTTATAGTAAAATGTCCCTCATCACTTGTATGTTTGTCATCATCAAAAAGGGGGAGAATGTTGGTTGAATGTTGGTTAATAAACTAAACGACAAACTTAAGTATGATGATTAACCAAAGAATATGTTTTAATGATGACACACACATATGCATAAGTGATGACTGACATCTTAACATAAAACATGCAAGGTCACTAATACATACTTTATCTTGCAAACGACCAAGTCAAACATATGTTAAAGAATGAAATGAAAAGTTCAGCTAAACACACGGTCGAGGTACGGTCGACCGCATAGTCAACTGTGAAACCCTAAACTGAATTGTAACGCAGTTTTATGAAAACAAGTTGCACGGTCGCCACCACGGTCAACCGCAATGCGACCGCAGTTTTCTCTGTTACTGTTTTTGACCAAATAAAGTTTGACTAGTTCTCGACATCTATAATTCATGAAACCTTTCTCAACATGCTTAGAATAGATGCCTTCTCCATACTCAATTGAGTTTTGGTCATAAAAACACTAATTGTGATTAATTACGCCTAATGACATCTTAATGACAAATTAACCAAGATTAGGCATAACACATAAGTGTTAATCCACAACTTGTGATCTTAATTCTTATCTAGATATCCTTAGTAAGATCATCAAGTACCAACACACTTAAGCCAATGTCACTAGAACAATAATTACTATTAGAAATGACTTAGTGATTAATTATGGCTAAATGAGGAACAATGCTCTCAAGGTTAACTAGTAATGACTTGTAATTCTAAAACACACTTAGATGCATTTAGGATGGTCACCAAGTCCCAACTAGAGATTGCTCTTCCCTTGTGCATGTGTTGGACATTAATGTGTGCTTATACATTAATCAAGCAATATGGTATATTGCAATCCAGCTTGTTAAAAGCTTGAATTATAAGTTGTGCAAGTATCTATATGAATGATCCTAGAATAACTATCTCTTGCTATGTGACTATTACTTGCTACTTGCCAATATGCTTAATACTCATAAACTTGTCAACTTGATTAATATGTTTGCTATGTGCTCACTAGTTAGGATTCAAGTAACTAACCTACTCCAATAGATTAAGTGCAAAATGGTTCACAATGAAATTATAGTCAATTGTCTATTTGGTCTAGTCTAAGTAACTAAGTGTGATTGCTTATTCAAGAATGACTTAACATTGATGTCTCTACATACTTCATGATTATCTTATAGAGACATCACTCAATTAATCTCTACCTAAACTCAAATGGAACATGATTTGTGATTAATTGAAACTAGGAAATTAATGACATAGTGACTAGCCTTTAGAATTGAACCAAAGGCATTAATGTGACTAACTAAGTCTTGACCAAATTGAGATTTCCTAAAATATCAATCAAAACACTTCTCCAAGAATGTTGGGTTTGCCACTTTTGGTATGATTAGTCACTTTCATGCAATAAGACCAAATCTCACACACTTAATGCATATAGTACTTGTATAGGATGTTTGGTTTCTTTTGCAGGTGCTAGAAGGAGTAAAGGTGCCAAAATGTGGTGTTCAAATTTGAGTCAAACGGCTATACAACGGATACCAAATTTGGACTGGAGCATGCACGGTCGCACCATGGTCGACCGTGCAGGCAACCGTGTGTCAACGGCTATTTTTTGAATCCCACTATAAAAGGCAAACATTAAAGAGCATTTGAAGCTGACCCTCTTGCATATTTGATATGGCCGACACGGATGGTTTTTATTCGCGCGATGTCGTCGGGCCGCGGCGCGCCAGGATCAGCCACTCAGGGGGGAAGGTACTGTTTTAAATTTATATTTAGCGGGGCCTAAATCGTACTACTCCTTATATGAGTAAGGGAAGTATGACCTAGAGTCGTATTTTTGAGATATAGTAGAATCGAACCTATCTTTAAGCCTAAGATAGTTAGGAAGGAGTAGTGGTTACTTTTTTTTTTGGATTTTTTAATTTATAAGACAAATAAAGTAAATGCGATAAAATTCGTAATTCAGATAAGGTTAAAGTGAGTGCATACAATGACTTCATCAGTTGTTCTACCGAGATTATGGAATGATGGCTCATGAATAGGCAGAGGCCTTGTATTCATTACACTGGTCCTAAACGCCCCTGTCATAAGACATGTCACTGGGTACTGCATTAGGCTTAAAGATTCTGAATAGATAGCAACGTCCCTTACCCCTGACGCCCGTGCGGTCTGACTACAGGCATACATGTTCAGACGACTCATCCAATTGAGCGACTCGGTTGGGTGACATATTAACATTCCACAATGGTCTAAACTTTCTAAAGCATAATAGAATACATGGTTTACCATATCCGAGAGACGTGATGTGTTTCAATGCTTTCATTAATGATTGGTTTTAAAAGATAGTTAGGCCCTTAAAAAGAGTTCAACCATAAAGAACACCATGGCCAAGTCAAGCTGACTTCCATGAACACGTTCGGTTATCCTAACGGTCCAATCCTTTATGTGTATAAACAAACAGTTCCTTAATTAACTAAGAATCCCTCAAGCGGGGTGCAATGCTTGAGACTGCGTTATGGTGCAGTGTACTGGTCAACACTAACTGGGTTCCATGGCCTTACTTAGCAGAGGTACAGCTTACAACAACCGTTGTGCTTCAGCGTGCACGTTTGAAGTTTATATGCTTGGTGACTACACTAGCATGGTCTGGGACCGACAATGTACTAAGGGTCTAGTCAGATGTTTCACTACGAAAGAGTCCTCAGTCGGAATCCAAAGCTTGATAGACTTACTACAACCGATGTGCCTCAGTCGATCTTACGTTGTATCCGATAGACTTCTCTTACCAAGGGGTGATTCAGAGTATAACAGAGCCTATAACTACGTTCTATTAGTTGGAAAAGTGATTGAGTTTAAAGCATAATCGGAAAGTATTTCAACAGCATACACAAACCATAATATTATTTCGGCATTATAACTGCTTACATCATAGCATACACTAAAGATAACTACTCGCTAATCATGGCAACAATATCACATAACATAATGATAGAAGACATTATAAAGATAAAGGATAGAAGTACCAATAGATTAAACGAGTTCCGAATACAAAAGTGACAACTTCAAGACTCCAGACCGCTCCTAATATAATCTTCGGCGTTCTTCTCCGGGTACTAGATTTCCCGCACGGAGTCGAAGGCCTTGTGTAGTGACCCAAACTTTTCCATGTTTATATATATTAATTGTGATTGATATTTACATGATTAAATGTTTCCAACATGTTAAGCAATCAAACTTGTTAAGACTTGATTTATGTTTCATATAGACAATTGACCACCCAAGTTGACCGGCGATTCACGAACGTTAAAACTTGTAAAAATGACATGACGATATATATATGGATATACATATGGTTAACATGAGATTATGATAAGTATGTATCTCCATAAGTAAATTAACAATGAGTTATATACATATAAACAAGACTACTAACTTAAGGATTTCGAAACGAGACATATATGTAACGATTATCGTTGTAACGACATTTAAATGTATATATATCATATTAAGATATATTAATATATCATAATATCATGATAATATAATAATTTAACATCTCATTAGATATAATAAACAATGGGTTAACAACATTAATTGAGATCGTTAACTTAAAGGTTTCAAAACGACACTTACATGTAACGACTAACGATGACTTAACGACTCAGTTAAAATGTATATACATGTAGTGTATTTAGATGTATTAAAATACTTTTGGAAGACTTCAAGACATATATCAAAACACTCATACTTAACGAAAATGGTTACAGTTACTTTCCCATTCTTTTCTTTCATCAAGAATTCTAGTCGTATTCTTACCCGTATTATACACAGCTTCAAAACGTACTTACTATGGGTATATACCAATAGGAACTAGCATGGGATTCCACTCTTGATTATGTCATGTATGACTAATCAATTTTAACTTCTACCATGAGCTAGTTAACTAACTAGAACTCCTTTTAACCCCACTCACCACTCACCAATTACCACTCATCATTCACTCCATTTCACTTCCAATTCTCTTTCTAATTCTCTCTCAACACACACACACTATTATGAACGTATTTTTCCAGTAGTTAATCATCATCTTCATCAAAAATCACTTCAAGAATCAAGCTATAATCATCATAGGAAGAACACTTCAAAAATCCCTTCAAGTTTACTAATTTACTTCCAAGCTTTCTAATCCATTCCAAGTAATCATCTAAGATCAAGAAACCTTTGTTATATACAGTAGGTTATCTTTCTTATTCAAGGTAATATTCATATTCAAACTTTGATTCAATTTCTATAACTATAAACTATCTTAATTCGAAGTAAAAATCTTACTTGAACTTGTTTTTGTGTCATGATCCTACTTCAAGAACTTTCAAGCCATCCAAGATCCTTTGAAGCTAGATCATTTCTTGTCACTTCCAGTAGGTTTACCTACTAAACTTGAGGTAGTAATGATGTTCATAACATCATTCGATTCATATATATAAAACTATCTTATTCGAAGGTTTAAACTCGTAATCACTAGAACATAGTTTAGTTAATTCTATATAACTTGACTTTTAAAATTAACTAAACACATGTTCTATATCTATATGATATGCTAACTTAATGATTTAAAACCTGGAAACACGAAAAACACCGTAAAATCGGATTTACGCCGTCGTAGTAACACCGCGGGCTGTTTTGGGTTAGTTAATTAAAAACTATGATAAACTTTGATTTAAAAGTTGTTATTCTGAGAAAATGATTTTTATTATGAACATGAAACTATATTCAAAAATTATGGTTAAACTCAAAGTGGAAGTATGTTTTCTAAAATGGTCATCTAGACGTCGTTCTTTCGACTGAAATGACTACCTTTACAAAAATGACTTGTAACTTATTTTTTCGACTATAAACCTATACTTTTTCTGTTTAGATTCATAAAATAGAGTTCAATATGAAACCATAGTAATTTGATTCACTCAAAACGGATTTAAAATGAAGAAGTTATGGGTAAAACAAGATTGGATAATTTTTCTCATTTTAGCTACGTGAAAATTGGTAACAAATCTATTCCAACCATAACTTAATCAACTTGTATTGTATATTATGTAATCTTGAGATACCATAGACACGTATACAATGTTTCGACCTATCATGTCGACACATCTATATATATTTCGGAACAACCATAGACACTCTATATGTGAATGTTGGAGTTAGCTATACAGGGTTGAGGTTGATTCCAAAATATATATAGTTTGAGTTGTGATCAATACTGAGATACGTATACACTGGGTCGTGGATTGATTCAAGATAATATTTATCGATTTATTTCTGTACATCTAACTGTGGACAACTAGTTGTAGGTTACTAACGAGGACAGCTGACTTAATAAACTTAAAACATCAAAATATATTAAAAGTGTTGTAAATATACTTTGAACATACTTTAATATATATGTATATATTGTTATAGGTTCGTGAATCAATAGTGGCCAAGTCTTACTTCTCGACGAAGTAAAAAAATCTGTGAAAGTGAGTTATAGTCCCACTTTTAAAATCTAATATTTTTGGGATGAGAATACATGCAGGTTTTATAAATGATTTACAAAATAGACACAAGTATGTGAAACTACATTCTATGGTTGAATTATCGAAATCGAATATGCCCCTTTTTATTAAGTCTGGTAATCTAAGAATTAGGGAACAGACACCCTAATTGACGTGAATCCTAAAGATAGATCTATTGGGCCTAACAAACCCCATCCAAAGTACCGGATGCTTTAGTACTTCGAAATTTATATCATATCCGAAGGGTGTCCGGGAATGATGGGGATATTCTTATATATGCATCTTGTTAATGTCGGTTACCAGGTGTTCACCATATGAATGATTTTTATCTCTATGTATGGGATGTGTATTGAAATATGAAATCTTGTGGTCTATTGTTACGATTTGATATATATAGGTTAAACCTATAACTCACCAACATTTTTGTTGACGTTTTAAGCATGTTTATTCTCAGGTGATTATTAAGAGCTTCCGCTATCGCATACTTAAATAAGGACGAGATTTGGAGTCCATGCTTGTATGATATTGTGTAAAAACTGCATTCAAGAAACTTATTTTGTTGTAACATATTTGTATTGTAAACCATTATATAATGGTCGTGTGTAAACAGGATATTTTAGATTATCATTATTTGATAATCTACGTAAAGCTTTTTAAACCTTTATTGATGAAATAAAGGTTATGGTTTGTTTTAAAATGAATGCAGTCTTTGAAAAACGTCTCATATAGAGGTCAAAACCTCGCAACGAAATCAATTAATATGGAACGTTTTTAATCAATAAGAACGGGACATTTCACCTTGAGAGTATGACTAATATTGTACAAGAGAGACAAATAAGTGAATTGAAGTGTGTGTTGGAATGAATGACAAAGACCCTTTAAATAAACAAGAATTTTACCTACAAACGGCTGGCAAGCCGTTTTCTAGGCAAACCGTTTATCGAGCCCATTTGATTGACCATTTGGCAGGCCGTTTGCCATACTGGCAAGCCATTTGGCAAGCGATATGGTAGGCCGTTTGGGAGCCTGGTCAGCCTGATTTCCTTGGATCGTAAATTGATTTCTTGTCTTTCACCGTTTTCGCTCTGGAATCTTCGTTTTAGCTCCGATTCTCTTGATTCTTTTTGCACCGTCTTCGTAATTACGTTTTCTTCAATTCTAACTGACGAAGTGGGTATTTTTCCAATAAAGTTCGAATCTTTCTTGTTTTTTGGCCTTAATACCGGGGTGAAAACGTGACTTTTTAGCCGATATCAAATATCCCACACTTAGACTTTGATTGTCCTCAAGCAAATTCTCATTTTCTTAATAATCTTTTCGTGGTTTCTTTTCTAATAGCCTAAGCGGTTTGCTTTTATTATAAGAACAAAAAGATAGGGTGAGTCATATATGTTAGGATTGAAATTATCTCTGCAAGCATGCGAGTAGGTTACATGACAAAGGCTAGCTTTCACGGGTCGCTCAAATCAATCAAGTGTTTAGGGTTCCCTATAGATCTAAGAAATGAATACACTCATAGCCAGTCATGTTGCACCCATCATCATAGGCTTGATAAAGACTCAAATCCTTGCTGCTAATGTGAGAACGATAGTAATTTCAGCTTTATAGGTCATTTGTCAATGATGGAAAAGGAATTTTGGAGTGGTAGTGAAGTTGTTTTTGAGGGGTGAAATAAAAGGGTAATGTAGTCTTTATATAGACTTTTATTCGGATAGATAGTGTGACGACCCGGAAATTTCCGTTCAAATTTAAACTTAATCTGTAAATAATTTCAACACGATAAGCAAAGTCTATAATGTTGGGTCTCAAAATTTTCGAACTATTATATGGATTCAATTGACCCTCAACTGTTCTCGACGATTCACGAACGACTATTTGTAAATAAATACATATATATTTAAATGTAATTAGTTATGAATATATTTGATGTACAATTTAAAATATTACATGCTTAATGAAATGTGTAAAAAAAAATAATATAATAATATTATTATTAAAATAAAATATATATATATATATATATATATATATATATATATATATATATATATATATATATATATATATATATATAAAGTTACATACATGACATATGTGAAAACATTATTGACGTTTCAAGTTTTATTGATATCACTATTCTACCTAGTGGAGATGATTAGTCAAATTGCACTAACTTGCATGACAATTCTATATGTATTATATATACACGAACTAGATGGAGCCAATATACTTTTACTTAATTATTTATTCACGGGAAAGACATATATATATATATGTATCCATGGGAGGCGGCTATATGATTCATGAAGTTACTGTTTTTGTTTGTATTTACAATTTAAACTAGATATATTTACATACGGTGTATTATGTGATCAATTAAAAGTCACCACCCAATCATTCAAACTATTTTTTTTCTTGAATTTCTGTTTCCTTTCCTTTTCATACCCGGCATCCACTTAATTCCTTAACTTTCTTTCTTTTCTTTTTTTCATTTTACTCTCCCATACCTTCTACTTAATCATTGTTTCTGTTTTCCTATCTCAATCTTCACCATTATTTTCAACGAACCTCACGATTTTAAATTGATTGTTCGTCACTTTGTAAAAACACGATTTCAACTTCCTATATAATAATATTAAAATATAATATTAAAAGGTTAATAGATTTTATAGATATATAGATGGATATAGGTACATACATATACAACACTTAGATATATATAAAACAAGATATTTTCACTCATTCTATTAAACATTTAATCATCGCTGTCTTTTCTTTATTCATATTTCACATGTGATATTCTGTCGACGACTAAATGAGTGAATGATTGTATAAATCAAACGAATTGCTGCTTGACCAATCAACCTATCTCTCACCCTTATTCCATCTCTCTCATCATCTTCTCTCACTATTCTCTTATATGTAAACCTCCATGACCACCAAACTATAATCCCATCTTCTGATTCTGTTTATAATTAGTAACCAACACCACCACTTTTGACAGTTGAAGACAACCGGGAAACCACCACATCATTCGGGAACCACCATGAACAACAAACCACCTACGTATTAGTTTTTCTTTTCTGTTTTCTTTATCCTGTCGATTGCTTCACGTCTCAATCATCACCACACTTCATTTATTCGCTGCTGCTACTATCTGTTATGTTTTCATCAAATACACCCAACTGGATATATTATAACTCGAGGATACAATGAAAGTTGCATATTCATATAGTCGGTTTTCAATTTCAGCCGGGTACTTTAGTTAAACTATCTTTCAATCTGTTTTCTTTCGCATTTTAATCTTGTTTTGATGCTGCTGTACGTGCTTATGTTGCAACAACAAAACCCATTTAATCATCAAACCATCACACCACAGCCACCCATTAACCGATTGATACTACATTTATATCTTTATGTTTCCTGGTTATAACCGATGCAAACCTTGCACTATTGTTACAGCTACCGTCGTTGTTCCTGTTTGAAGAATAAAACCCAAACTATAACCCTTGTGTTCAATACAACCACAACATGAACACCATAGTTACTACCCGATCACGGTTGTTACTGTTCGGGTATAACCCAAAATATATATAAACTACCTGCAACCTGCTCGATCATCTCAATTACAGCCATGTTTAGTGTTTTCAATTTTCTTCAATCACCACCATCATCGAATAAACACCTTCGTTTTTATGTTTCCTGTCGAAAAGCCAAGCATTAACCATCGACCCATCAAAGAACCATCACCTCATCATCACTTCAATTCATGACTCATTAAAACTCATCAAACACCATTAAATTTAAACTGCAGCTGTACGATCTGTTTATAATCATGCATAAGATAATGATAATACCTGGATAATGATGATGATGAGTGCGTATTCTTTTTTTTTCTTTTTGTCGGCTAAAAAGAAGAGGATGAAAAAGACCGAGTATCTTCTTTTGTAGTGTACCGAATTTTTTTATTTTATTTTCTGTTGTTGGATCGAAAGGCTTTTTGGACTTGAATGTATATATAGATTTTATCTCTTTAGAACTTGGGCCGTTACCCATGTGTTCCAATCAAGGCCCGTTATCACTTGATTAAATGACGATGCTAATTTTGGAACGGCAAAATAAACAATTATGTTGATGATGGTACGTGTATGAAGATGATGGTGATCGTAATGATTAGATGATGTTGAATGATCATGATAATGGAAGATGCATGATGATCCATGATGAACGATTATGATGATATGTATATTTATGATGATGTTGTCGTGAGGCTAGTTATGGCGATTGAGAAAAGATGAAGATGATCACAGGAAGTAGGTTATAAGAGTTTAAATCCTTATTATTATTGAAAAGAGGCAGCAGAGCAACGGTTGAGTGTTGGGTGTTTAACCGAGAGGTCTCGGGTTCGAGCCCGGGCGGAGACACTTTATGTTCTTTATTTTTTTTGGAAGCTTTTTCCTTGAGGTAGCTATGATTATTATTATTATTATTATTTTTGTCATAGAAACTTTAGTCACTAGTTTAGAAAATTAAACGCGAAGATTATGATTATGATTAGGATTATTATTGTCATTATAAAAATAATACAAACTATTATTATTATTATTTTTACTAATATTAGTATTAATATCACTTTTTGTAATTATTAGTTTTACTATTATTATTATTAACATATGTATTAATTTTAACAATATTGTTATTTTTATTAGTATTATCGATACTAAGAAAGTTATTATTATCTGTAAATCATTATTATCAAAACTATCATTTTGTTACAAATAACTATTTTGTACCTAAAATATACTTAAAACATGTATTAAAATTATATTAATAGTTTATATACCTACATATCAAACATAATAACAATATTTATATAAATACTATATATAACGAACTAGTGGTATTTTTATAATACTAACCATATAGATATATAGATATATTAATATAAATAATAAACAATTTGAATATATATACAAACTAAATAGGTATAATATATAATTTAAGATGAAATATAAAATAGTTCGATTATGGTTATATGTATTAATATATAAACAAATGATATAGGTTCGTGAATCCGAGGCCAACCCTATACTTGTTCAATGTCGTTCTATGTATTTTTACTACAAAATACAGTATGGTGAGTTTCATTACTCCCTTTTTATATATATTTTTGGGCTGAGAATACATGCGCTGTTTTATAAATGTTTTACGAAATAGGCACAAGTACTAAAACTAATTCTATGTGGGTTTAAACCAGAAATATACCCTTAGCTTGGTAACATTAAACTATTTGTCTATGTACGGTAGGCGCGAATCCTAAAGATAGATCTATTGGGCCTGACAAACCCCATCCTGACTATGGGAAGCTTTAGTACTTCGAAGTTATTTTAAACACACCTAATCTGTTGTACTTTAGAGGGTAAAACATGAACGTTAAGGCTTGTTACCGGGTGCCTACAACTTATAGAATACTTTTATACACTTGCGAGTGTACATATATTTATAAACGGAAATCTTGTGGTCTATTAATATATTGAAATGATTGTTATGATAAACCTATGAACTCACCAACCTTTTGGTTGACACTTTTAAGCATGTTTATTCTCAGGTACGAATTAAATCTTCCGCTGTGCATTTACTCGATTGAAAGATATTACTTGAAGTCATTTATGGCATATTTAGGTCGGTACCTCGCAATGGAACCAAATGTTGAAGACTTCGTCCAGGTGGATTAGGACGGGTCATTACAGTTGGTATCAGAGCGATGGTCTTAGCGAACCAGGTCTTGCATTAGTGAGTCTAACTGATAATTGTTAGGATGCAATAGCAAGTCTGGACTTCGACCTTAGCTACATATTATAAGTATTGTATATCATTCCTAGTGGAAAATTGCCTGCTTATCATTCCTAAGTCTAGACACGACTTCCTGCACTTATTTGATGGATAGTGTACAGATAAATTCATATCTTAGCGTATCTGTTACTGTAGACTTTATCTGACACATTTCCTTAAATCCCTTCGTAATCTACGGGATCTTCTGTACTATATTTTATGTAATTAGAATATCATCCAACATCCAAAAATCATTTCATATCGAAAAATGCCTTATTCAATCGTACTCAATGGAACTCACCACTAGTTCAAGTCCCTCGGATTTCGATATGGAGTCCCACTTCAGCTTCGAAAGCAGCATCACCAGAATGAATCAATCAATCAGCCATCCCCAATTCATCTGATGGGTTCGTAGTCGACTTAACCAATGGAAACAAGAAGAAGGCGATATTTTCCACCTACCAACCTACACTCTCGGCGAAGAACCTGAAGCACTTACCGGTGAACCTATCCGAAACACCATTTTTAGCCTCATCTTCAGAGTAGTTCGTCACGATTATCTTCTATCTATAATTCTAAACCTTATTCAACCGCTTGTTCCGACCCAATCATCTCGGAGTAATAGAAGAAGTCAACGAACCTCACGTTCGAGTAGTAGCTTTGGAGAATATGGTGCAAAGCCTACAAGCACCAGCAGCATCACCGACATCAACAGTACCACTAGCATTGGCACTATTACTACCAATAACACAAGCCTCAACATCACATGCCTCAATATCACAAATTGTACTTCGAGTATGATCTTCGTTCTACATATCGTTCAACATCGATTATCTTCGTTCTACGTATCGTTCTACCTCATTTATCTTCATCCAACACGTCGATTATGTAATCTTTAATGTTTTAGAGATTATGTATTCTAGTTCTAACGGTAAATCAAATGAGTTTATTACCTTATTGACTCATTAAATCCATGATTACATCTGAAGAAAATATATATGTAGGTATATTTTCATAAAGATTGTAATTAAAAATTCTTTTGTATCAACTGTTAATGATGAAAATATTTTAACGGGTAGGTAATACCCGAGGAATATTTAGAATTCACATTAATGATTTACACGGTACACTCTTCAGTTCTGATTCAGCGATCATTAACAAATACTGCTCAAATCCATACATATACGTATCCGTTCACCAAAGAATAACTATTTCCATTCAAATTCAATTTTATATTTGGATTTTGACCTATCAGAATCCAACAAGTGGCATAATGAAGAAAATATTGGACAAAATAAAATTTGTTAGAAACAAACAAATTAATTATAAAGAATTTTGTTAAGAATCCATGCTAACTGTTCCTAGCTAACTATTCCTAGCTAACTGGTTATATTTTATTTACCACAATTTAATTATCGCAATTTACATTCTCGCAATTTACATTCTCGCAATTTTATTTATCGTCATTTAATTTCTGTTATTTACTTTTACGCACTTTAAAACGGGACACGTATACAAGGTTTCGACCTATCATATCAACCCATCTATATATATATATTTCGGAACAACCATAGACACTCTATATGTGAATGTTGGAGTTGGCTATACAGGGTTGAGGTTGATTCCAAAATATATATATGGTTTGAGTTGTGATCAATACTGAGACCGGTACACGGGTCACGATACATATTAATTAATTTGAATATTAAATTATATATGAATATATTGGATTATTGGACAATTGGACTATTGGACTGCTAACTTTGGACAATTAAAATGAATTAAAATATTGATTATAACATATGAAACTAAACAATTCTTCAAGTTTGCCACTTGATTTCATCTTAAACCTCATTTGTATCTTGACGATTCCAATTTGCGTTCAAATCTTTCATAATTCATGAAAACATCTCAATCGAGAAGATGAACCAACCGCACTTCATCTACGGAAGAAAAGGTTTACGCATATAGTTATGCACCTGGGAAAAAAAAAACTCTCGGAACCTGAGTAAACGTTTAACACATATATGCGTTAGCTCCTTTGGCGATGTTACTACCGAAAAACACTTTGCAATTCCTTTCCAAATTAGCCAAATTTTGTCACAGCTCCAGCAAGTTGATTTCGACTTTTCATTCAAAACAACCTTATTATAACCTCGGAATATATACGTGCTTATTTATTGTTACCAGAGAACCTTTTATATTCCACCATATTACCATCAGCGTTTAATCATCTAAAAACACAATTCTCCTTAAACCACCTCGGTTTGATAATCGACGATTCAGATATAACAGCATTAAATGCAGAGGAAACAGAAAAATGGTAGATGGTCTAAACGGCCAAGAGTTTGATGATAAAGTATGGAGTGTTGGAAATGCACGATAGAAAATTTGGTACTGAGAAATAGATTGAGCTAACCATGAAGGAGATCAAGGACAAATACAAGAACCAAACCCTATATTCAAAGAATCCAGGTAATTCTAGATCCGATGAAATCTTTAGAGAATATTTTTGCTCCGAACCCACGTAAAAATTTTGCGGAAAATTTTCTCCATCAATCTTCGAACTTAGAGATTCCAAAATATCATCATAAATATCTTCGATATTTTTGAGGATGTTTTCATAAATATTCCTGTCCGAAATTATCTACCTCTTCGTGTTTTCAGTATTCCATCATATTGGAAACTTCTGTAAAATCTAAGTATAAATTATGAATGAATTTTTGAGAAGTGTTAAGAATTTGGGCATGAGTTAGTATAATATAATGACACTTGGCCAACGTGATTATATTACAGTAAGTCATGCTGGAAGTTCTAATGAAACATGATGATTAACAGATCATAACGTCATCAAGTGCCATGCTACACGACTCTTACATTCTACTAAATCTCAAAACAAAATCAAGAATATATTTTCTTGATAAAATCCATCTTTTCTAGTGATTTCTGATAATTTAATAAATGTTTTGGAAATATGAATTGAAATATTGAAATATAAAAGTTAAGAGTTGTGGGAAACAATGGAACGAAAGAGGTTCATTTATAGTGTGAGTATCAGACGTTGAAATCAAAACAGATCATTGCATTTAATTAAAGAGATCTTAATTTCCTTAAATTCCAAAGAATCAGATCTTATAGATTTCCAAGATTTTCTATTGAATTCCTTGAATTCCGGAATCTAACCATGACTAGTAAAAAGTTATGATGAATCATGTCTTTCTTATTTCACTCTTCCGTGATAGCTTCATTCGTACACTTCGAATAATCGAATTATTTTATCCGTATTACTCAATGATGATAAAATTATATTTATCAACTTATATTCGTCATGAAAACATTTTTATTGTTAACCATGACCACCTCACTCAAATTTCGAGACGAAATTTCTTTAACGGGTAGGTACTGTGACGATCCGGAAATTTCCGATCAAATTTAAACTTAATCTGTAAATAATTTCAACACGATAAGCAAAGTCTATAATGTTGAGTCTCAAAATTTTCGAACTATTATATGGATTCAATTGACCCTCGACTGTTCTCGACGATTCACGAACGACTATTTGTAAATAAATACATATATATTTAAATGTAATTAGTTATGAATATATTTGATGTACAACTTAAAATATTACATGCTTAATGAAATGTGTAAAAAAAAAAAATATAATAATATTATTATTAAAATAAAATATATATATATATATATATATATATATATATATATATATATATATATATATATATATATATATATATATAAAGTTACATACATGACATATGTGAAAACATTATTGACGTTTCAAGTTTTATTGATATCACTATTCTACCTAGTGGAGATGATTAGTCAAATTGCACTAACTTGCATGACAATTCTATATGTATTATATATACACGAACTAGATGGAGCCAATATACTTTTACTTAATTATTTATTCACGGGAAAGACATATATATATATATATGTATCCATGGGAGGCGGCTATATGATTCATGAAGTTACTGTTTTTGTTTGTATTTACAATTTAAATTAGATATATTTACATACGGTGTATTATGTGATCAATTAAAAGTCACCACCCAATCATTCAAACTATTTTTTTTCTTGAATTTCTGTTTCATTTCCTTTTCATACCCGGCATCCACTTAATTCCTTAACTTTCTTTCTTTTCTTTTTTTCATTTTACTCTCCCATACCTTCTACTTAATCATTGTTTCTGTTTTCCTATCTCAATCTTCACCATTATTTTCAATGAACCTCACGATTTTAAATTGATTGTCCGTCACTTTGTAAAAACACGATTTCAACTTCCTATATAATAATATTAAAATATAATATTAAAAGGTTAATAGATTTTATAGATATATAGATGGATATAGGTACATACATATACAACACTTAGATATATATAAAACAAGATATTTTCACTCATTCTATTAAACATTTAATCATCGCTGTCTTTTCTTTATTCATATTTCACATGTGATATTCTGTCGACGACTAAATGAGTGAATGATTGTATAAATCAAACGAATTGCTGCTTGACCAATCAACCTATCTCTCACCCTTATTCCATCTCTCTCATCATCTTCTCTCACCATTCTCTTATATGTAAACCTCCATGAACACCAAACTATAATCCCATCTTCTGATTCTGTTTATAATTAGTAACCAACACCACCACTTTTGACAGGTGAAGACAACCGGGAAACCACCACATCATTCGGGAACCACCATGAACAACAAACCACATACGTATTAGTTTTTCTTTTCTGTTTTCTTTATCCTGTCGATTGCTTCACGTCTCAATCATCACCACACTTCATTTATTCGCTGCTGCTACTATCTGTTATGTTTTCATCAAATACACCCAACTGGATATATTATAACTCGAGGATACAATGAAAGTTGCATATTCATATAGTCGGTTTTCAATTTCAGCCGGGTACTTTAGTTAAACTATCTTTCAATCTGTTTTCTTTCGCATTTTAATCTTGTTTTGATGCTGCTGTACGTGCTTATGTTGCAACAACAAAACCCATTTAATCATCAAACCATCACACCACAGCCACCCATTAACCGATTGATACTACATTTATATCTTTATGTTTCCTGGTTATAACCGATGCAAACCTTGCACTATTGTTACAGCTACCGTCGTTGTTCCTGTTTGAAGAATAAAACCCAAACTATAACCCTTGTGTTCAATACAACCACAACATGAACACCATAGTTACTACCCGATCACGGTTGTTACTGTTCGGGTATAACCCAAAATATATATAAACTACCTGCAACCTGCTCGATCATCTCAATTACAGCCATGTTTAGTGTTTTCAATTTTCTTCAATCACCACCATCATCGAATAAACACCTTCGTTTTTATGTTTCCTGTCGAAAAGCCAAGCATTAACCATCGACCCATCAAAGAACCATCACCTCATCATCACTTCAATTCATGACTCATTAAAACTCATCAAACACCATTAAATTTAAACTGCAGCTGTACGATCTGTTTATAATCATGCATAAGATAATGATAATACCTGGATAATGATGATGATGAGTGCGTATTCTTTTTTTTTCTTTTTGTCGGCTAAAAAGAAGAGGATGAAAAAGATCGAGTATCTTCTTTTGTAGTGTACCGAATTTTTTTATTTTATTTTCTGTTGTTGGATCGAAAGGCTTTTTGGACTTGAATGTATATATAGATTTTATCTCTTTAGAACTTGGGCCGTTACCCATGTGTTCCAATCAAGGCCCGTTATCACTTGATTAAATGACGATGCTAATTTTGGAACGGCAAAATAAACAATTATGTTGATGATGGTACGTGTATGAAGATGATGGTGATCGTAATGATTAGATGATGTTGAATGATCATGATAATGGAAGATGCATGATGATCCATGATGAACGATTATGATGATATGTATATTTATGATGATGTTGTCGTGAGGCTAGTTATGGCGATTGAGAAAAGATGAAGATGATCACAGGAAGTAGGTTATAAGAGTTTAAATCCTTATTATTATTGAAAAGAGGCAGCAGAGCAACGGTTGAGTGTTGGGTGTTTAACCGAGAGGTCTTGGGTTCGAGCCCGGGCGGAGACACTTTATGTTCTTTATTTTTTTTGGAAGCTTTTTCCTTGAGGTAGCTATGATTATTATTATTATTATTATTTTTATCATAGAAACTTTAGTCACTAGTTTAGAAAATTAAACGCGAAGATTATGATTATGATTAGGATTATTATTGTCGTTATAAAAATAATACAAACTATTATTATTATTTTTACTAATATTAGTATTAATATCACTTTTTGTAATTATTAGTTTTACTATTATTATTATTAACATATGTATTAATTTTAACAATATTGTTATTTTTATTAGTATTATCGATACTAAGAAAGTTATTATTATCTGTAAATCATTATTATCAAAACTATCATTTTGTTACAAATAACTATTTTGTACCTAAAATATACTTAAAACATGTATTAAAATTATATTAATAGTTTATATACCTACATATCAAACATAATAACAATATTTATATAAATACTATATATAACGAACTAGTGGTATTTTTATAATACTAACCATATATATATATATATATATATATATATATATATATATATATATATATATATAGATATATTAATATAACTAATAAAAAATTTGAATATATGCACAAACTAAATAGGTATAATATATAATTTAAGATGAAATATAAAATTGTTCGATTATGGTTATATGTATTAATATATAAACAAATGATATAGGTTCGTGAATCCGAGGCCAACCCTATACTTGTTCAATGTCGTTCTATGTATTTTTACTACAAAATACAGTATGGTGAGTTTCATTACTCCCTTTATATATATATTTTTGGGCTGAGAATACATGCACTGTTTTATAAATGTTTTACGAAATAGGCACAAGTACTAAAACTAATTCTATGTGGGTTTAAACCAGAAATATACCCTTAGCTTGGTAACATTAAACTATTTGTCTATGTACGGTAGGCGCGAATCCTAAAGATAGATCTATTGGGCCTGACAAACCCCATCCTGACTATGGGATGCTTTAGTACTTCGAAGTTATTTTGAACACACCTAATCTGTTGTACTTTAGAGGGTAAAACATGAACGTTAAGGCTTGTTACCGGGTGCCTACAACTTATAGAATACTTTTATACACTTGCGAGTGTACATATATTTATAAATGGAAATCTTGTGGTGTATTAATATATTGAAATGATTGTTATGATAAACCTATGAACTCACCAACCTTTTGGTTGACACTTTTAAGCATGTTTATTCTCAGGTACGAATTAAATCTTCCGCTGTACATTTACTCGATTGAAAGATATTACTTGAAGTCATTTATGGCATATTTAGGTCGGTACCTCGCAATGGAACCAAATGTTGAAGACTTCGTCCAGGTGGATTAGGACGGGTCATTACAGATAGGAGTGCTGAAGTATTTTGAGAAGAACTTTTGAACTTTTCTTCATTTGATAATCATTTTCGGTCAAGTTCTCTTCGACATTTCCCTTATTAAGTTCTGCTCCTTTTTTCAGAACTTTGAAGTTATATATATATATATATATATATATATATATATATATATATATATATATATTATTTTTTTGTAGACTTCATCTCGAGAAACTTTTTGCCGATAAACTTTTTCAAGACCTTTGCCATGATACTTTGAGAGGTTTATAACATCGGGTTTTCGGAAGGAATCTCGTTCTCTGGATTTTTCAAGTAATAGTAAAGATGATGTGGATATGGTGGTGGAGTAGAAGTAGTGGAGGTGCGGAAGGCTTATGTTTGACAAATGGCTAGCTCTTTTGATTACAACCGAATCACGTGTCGCTGCTTGGAGATGTAGATCTAAAGCAAGTTCTGATTCTGAGCACAGACATCGGCACTCTCAACGGAAAATAGTGAAGCATTAAAGATGAATGCTGGTCTTATTTGGGGTGCCTCACCATAATCAATTTAGGTCGATAATGCCTTAGTCATGCAATGCTCTATTAGAGATTTGGTTCAACCTAACAAGATTTCCACCTTACTTAAGCCTTATTTTTATTGACAAACGTTTTAGGTTTTCAAAAATACTTTTTCGAAAAGGGTTTCTTTTGCAAAAATTTTGAAATTTGGCTTAAGGACTTGGAATCTTCGTAATGGGTTATATTTTAATACAGCATAAAAAGATTATACCAACATCCCACACTTAGACGAACATTGTCCTCAATGTTCCTAGTGTATCCCAAAATTAGGAGTTTTAGTTGAAGATTTGGGAGTATTTTTCTAGTGTTTTAATTGGGTGTTATCCCACACTTAGGGATAATCTAGGATGTGGTATAGTTTGAATCTTGAGCTAGTAGTGAAAAGAAAGAAATACCCCTAGCAGATGCGGCTGGCTTCCAATTCTTGCGTCTTTATCAGCTCATTTGTTTTATTCTTCTACTCTACTTTATTGCACGGGTTGCCTCCCGAGAAGTGCTTTTGTTTAAGGTCGCTGGCTCGACCGTATTGATGCTCTAAAAAGCAAACATTCCTCGCTGATGGTTGTGATCTTGGTCTTCTAGAGGGAATGTGAGTCTTGGCGGATAAATCCTGAGAAAGTGTCGGACCAATAGTGGTAGTAGATCCGGTACTTCTCTTGAAGATCTTCTGAAAGATAAGTAGTGCGCAGTTTCAGCTCTTGATAAGTCTTGAAGTCCGATAAGAATATGATCCACGGCTCTGCTGGTTGACCCATGAATGTCAATCATAGAAGCAGTGCTGGTGGTGATTGTTTCTCTGACGGGATGCTTATTTCAGAGGTCTTCAAACAATGTTAGAAACTATATCTTTAGAATTTTGAAGTCTTCGGAATGGTGATCTCCACAGTAGGAGTCTGTCGCTTTGCACAAAATTTGTTAAAAGACGAAGCTGAAGAGAAGTGAACAGCAATCCTGATCCGAGCATTAATTTCACCAACTTTGAGTATATCTCCCGACATCCAGCTTTAAATGTGAAAATTGGATCTGTGGATTCGTGGAATATACGTGATATCTGCTTCGTAACATAGGTGGCAATGTTGACTCGATCTGGTTCAAGATGAGAGAACAGATTATTTCATCTTGCTTCTTCCGTAACAGCATCTCGTAACTCTTTGATGATCAGATCAGCATGGTGATCAATTGTTACGTTAATCACTAGCCTGTCTGGTGTGCTTTCGAAATTATCTCTTTCCAAGAGAGCGAAAAAGCTGTGAATATCCTCGATCATTTGCAAATCAGAGTGATAAGTCGGGCGTCCGGTGGAAAGATCCATGTGTTTCCGGATGAGAGTCAGTAGTTGTAGTGACCCGAACTTTTCCATGTTTATATATATTAATTGAGATTGATATTTACATGATTAAATGTTTCCAACATGTTAAGCAATCAAACTTGTTAAGATTTGATTAATTGAAATATGTTTCATATAGACAATTGACCACCCAAGTTGACCGGTGATTCACGAACGTTAAAACTTGTAAAAACTATATGATGACATATATATGGATATATATATAGTTAACATGATACTATGATAAGTAAACATATCATTAAGTATATTAACAATGAACTACATATGTAAAAACAAGACTACTAACTTAATGATTTTTAAACGAGACATATATGTAACGATTATCGTTGTAAAGACATTTAATGTATATATATCATATTAATAGATATTCATACATGATAATATCATGATAATATAATAATTTAAAATCTCATTTGATATTATAAACATTGGGTTAACAACATTTAACAAGATCGTTAACCTAAAGGTTTCAAAACAACACTTACATGTAACGACTAACGATGACTTAACGACTCAGTTAAAATGTATATACATGTAGTGTTTTAATATGTATTTATACACTTTTGAAAGACTTCAATACACTTATCAAAATACTTCTACTTAACAAAAATGCTTACAATTACATCCTCGTTCAGTTTCATCAACAATTCTACTCGTATGCACCCGTATTCGTACTCGTACAATACACAGCTTTTAGATGTATGTACTATTGGTATATACACTCCAATGATCAGCTCTTAGCAGCCCATGTGAGTCACCTAACATATGTGGGAACCATCATTTGGCAACTAGCATGAAATATCTCATAAAATTACAAAAATATGAGTAATCATTCATGACTTATTTACATGAAAACAAAATTACATATCCTTTATATCTAATCCATACACCAACGACCAAAAACACCTAAAAACACTTTCATTCTTCAATTTTCTTCATCTAATTGATCTCTCTCAAATTCTATCTTCAAGTTCTAAGTGTTCTTCATATATTCTACAAGTTCTAGTTACATAAAATCAAGAATACTTTCAAGTTTGCTAGCTCACTTCCAATCTTGTAAGGTGATCATCCAACCTCAAGAAATCTTTGTTTCTTACAGTAGGTTATCATTCTAATACAAGGTAATAATCATATTCAAACTTTGGTTCAATTTCTATAACTATAACAATCTTATTTCAAGTGATGATCTTACTTGAACTTGTTTTCGTGTCATGATTCTGCTTCAAGAACTTCGAGCCATCCAAGGATCCGTTGAAGCTAGATCCATTTTTCACTTTTCCAGTAGGTTTATCCAAGGAACTTAAGGTAGTAATGATGTTCATAACATCATTCAATTCATACATATAAAGCTATCTTATTCGAAGGTTTAAACTTGTAATCATTAGAACATAGTTTAGTTAATTCTAAACTTGTTCGCAAACAAAAGTTAATCCTTCTAACTTGACTTTTAAAATCAACTAAATACATGTTCTATATCTATATGATATTCTAACTTAATGATTTAAAACCTGGAGACACGAAAAACACCGTAAAACCGGATTTACGCCGTCGTAGTAACACCGCGGGCTATTTTGGGTTAGTTAATTAAAAACTATGATAAACTTTGATTTAAAAGTTGTTATTCTGAGAAAATGATTTTTATTATGAACATGAAACTATATCCAAAAATTATGGTTAAACTCAAAGTGGAAGTATGTTTTCTAAAATGGTCATCTAGACGTCGTTCTTTCGACTGAAATGACTACCTTTACAAAAACGACTTGTAACTTATTTTTCCGACTATAAACCTATACTTTTTCTGTTTAGATTCATAAAATAGAGTTCAATATGAAACCATAGCAATTTGATTCACTCAAAACGGATTTAAAATGAAGAAGTTATGGGTAAAACAAGATTCGATAATTTTTCTCATTTTAGCTACGTGAAAATTGGTAACAAATATATTCCAACCATAACTTAATCAACTTGTATTGTATATTATGTAATCTTGAGATACCATAGACACGTATACAATGTTTCGACCTATCATGTCGACACATCTATATATATTTCGGAACAACCATAGACACTCTATATGTGAATGTTGGAGTTAGCTATACAGGGTTGAGGTTGATTCCAAAATATATATAGTTTGAGTTGTGATCAATACTGAGATACGTATACACTGGTCGTGGATTGATTCAAGATAATATTTATCGATTTATTTCTGTACATCTAACTGTGGACAACTAGTTGTAGGGTACTAACGAGGACAGCTGACTTAATAAACTTAAATCATCAAAATATATTAAAAGTGTTGTAAATATATTTTGAACATACTTTGATATATATGTATATATTGTTATAGGTTCGTGAATCAACCAGTGGCCAAGTTTTACTTCCCGACGAAGTAAAAATCTGTGAAAGTGAGTTATAGTCCCACTTTTAAAATCTAATATTTTTGGGATGAGAATACATGCAGGTTTTATAAATGATTTACAAAATAGACACAAGTACGTGAAACTACATTCTATGGTTGAATTATCGAAATCGAATATGCCCCTTTTTATTAAGTCTGGTAATCTAAGAATTAGGGAACAGACACCCTAATTGACGCGAATCCTAAAGATAGATCTATTGGGCCTAACAAACCCCATCCAAAGTACCGGATGCTTTAGTACTTCGAAATTTATATCATATCCGAAGGGTGTCCAGGAATGATGGGGATATTCTTATATATATGCATCTTGTTAATGTCGGTTACCAGGTGTTCATCATATGAATGATTTTTATCTCTATGTATGGGATGTGTATTGAAATATGAAATCTTGTGGTCTATTGTTACGATTTGTTATATATAGGTTAAACCTATAACTCACCAACATTTTTGTTGACGTTTTAAGCATGTTTATTCTCAGGTGATTATTAAGAGCTTCCACTGTCGCATACTTAAATAAGGACAAGATTTGGAGTCCATGTTTGTATGATATTGTGTAAAAACTGCATTCAAGAAACTGATTTCGATGTAACATATTTGTATTGTAAACCATTATGTAATGGTCGTGTGTAAACAGGATATTTTAGATTATCATTATTTGATAATCTACGTAAAGCTTTTTAAACCTTTATTGATGAAATAAAGGTTATGGTTTGTTTTAAAATGAATGCAGTCTTTGAAAAACGTCTCATATAGAGGTCAAAACCTCGCAACGAAATCAATTAATATGGAACGTTTTTAATCAATAAGAACGGGACATTTCAGTTGGTATCCGAGCGTTGGTCTTAGAGAACCAGAATTTCGCATTAGTGTGTCTTATCGAGTTTGTTAGGATGCATTAGTGAGTCTGGACTTCGACCGTGTTTACTTGAAAAATGATTGCTTAACAAATTTTGTTGGAAACTATATATTTTTAACATGTGAATATTATGTGATATATTAATTTCTTAACGCGTTTGATATTATGTGATAGATGTCTACCTCTAGAACAAGTCCCATTGACTCACCTAATAATAATGAAGAGTCAAATGTAAATTGGAATGATTCGTGGACTGATTCACAAGTTCCCGAAGAGGAACCGGAAGAAGAGTCGGAACCGGAAGAAGAATCGGAACCGGAAGAAGAATCGGAACCGGATAAAGAAGTAGAACCGGTGGGGGAAATAATAAAACGGTTAAGTAAAAGAAAATCCTCAACCAACCGACCAAGGTTAATTATGGTCAATGGTGTTTCCGCCAAGGAAGCAAAATATTGGGAGGATTACAAATTCTCCGATGAATCGGATTCTGACGAGAATTCCGATGATGTTATAGAAATTACCCCAACTGAATTTAAAAAAGCAAAAGAAAATAATAAGGGAAAGGGCATAAAAATAGAGAAATCTAATTCCAATCCCGATGAACTTTATATGTATCGTCAACCCCCGAAGTCCTTAAGTTGTAACAATGACCCGGGAACCTCTAAACCACCAGGTTTTTCTAAACCGTTGTGGAAAACGACAGTTAGTATTAGGGGAACATCATATATCCCTAGAAACTTGGCAAAACGAACCAAAACCGAAGAAGAAGAAACGAGCGAGTCGGAATAAGATAGTTGTATTCGTGTGGTGTAATATATGTAATATAGTGTGCTTATGCTTTATGATATATGTAAAAATTGCTTGTATTAATAAGTATTTTTTTATGAATCTAACTCTTGTCTATTTTACAGTTTAAAAACACAAAATGGATAGACAACCCAATATTTTAAGAGACCTACCCGGAGACATGATTGATGAAATCTTGTCTAGAGTCGGTCAGAATTCCTCGGCACAACTATTTAAGGCGAGATCAGTTTGTAAGACATTCGAAGAACGTTCCAAGAATGTCTTGGTTTATAAGAGACTTTCGTTTGAAAGATGGGGGATATCACATTGGGAAACCCATAAGTTACGATGTGTTTACTTTGACGCATATATTGCGGGGAACCTAAATGCTATTTTACGCAATGGGTTAAGAAATTATTTTGACTCAATATATCCGAATATTGGACTTCATGATTTAGAAAAAGCGGCTAACATGCAACATAAAGAAGCATGTTATGTTTACGGATTAGTAATGTTCGCTTCTCACCAAAGTGAGAACAAGAACATCGGGCTACAACTATTAAACAAAACGTTTCCACAAGTGACGGAGTCGGTAATTAGGGTAAGAAATGAGGTTTTTAGATTGTTACGGGACTGTTGGACATTACGTAACCCTCGTCCCTTTGACGACGTTACAACACGCTGTCTTATCAACGGCCATAACGGTTATGTTGCACAAGACCAAGGATGGGAAGTAGTCCTAGTAAAACCAGAATGCATGACTTGTTTCTGGACGTATGAATTACGTGTCTTTATTGCCTTTGCTGAACGACTTGTGTACTAGCTAGAATTATCTTCACAACTATCTTGTATCAAAGTTATTGTGTGCTATATTTCATGCTTTATGTAAAATAAGCGGTATTGTAAGTTTGTAAAATATTGTATAAAAGTTTGAACGCGAAATATTATTATAATCAGTTTTTCATATAGAATTGTAGTAGTTGAATTGTATATTAGCTACTAAGTATGAACTTAACGGGTAGGTACTACCCGAATTTAAACTTATAAAACGCTAATATGAAGAAAAAGCTTTTATAAATGAGTTCATATTATGCTACGAAATACTATTAACTACTCTTAATATTCTGTATGATTAACTTGTTCCATTTGACTATTTTGAAGGAAATGGCACCGACTACTCGACACACCGTGATTATGAATGAAGAGGAATTCCGTACTTTTCTAGCTTCAAACATAGCTGCAGTACAGGCTGCGCTACATACCAACAATAACCTTGGATCTAGCAGTACAGGAAATCGTGTAGGATGCACCTACAAAGAATTCACTGCCTGCAAACCTTTGGAATTTGATGGAACCGAAGGACCGATCGGATTGAAACGGTGGACCGAGAAGGTCGAATCGGTGTTTGCCATAAGTAAGTGTACTGAAGAGGACAAAGTGAAGTACGCTACGCATACCTTCACAGGTTCTGCGTTAACATGGTGGAATACCTATCTAGAGCAAGTGGGACAAGACGATGCGTACGCACTACCGTGGTCAGCATTCAAGCACTTGATGAACGAGAAGTACTGTCCCAGAACCGAGGTCAATAAGCTCAAGACAGAACTTAGAGGGTTACGAACCCTAGGATTTGATATTACCACGTACGAAAGACGATTCACAGAATTGTGCCTATTGTGTCCGGGAGCATTCGAAGATGAGGAAGAGAAGATCGACGCGTTTGTGAAAGGATTACCGGAAAGAATCCAAGAAGATATAAGTTCACACGAACCCGCCTGCATACAACAGGCATGTAGAATGGCTCACAAACTAGTGAACCAGATTGAAGAAAGAATTAAAGAACAGACTGCTGAAGAGGCCAATGTGAAGCAAGTCAAAAGAAAGTGGGAGGAAAACGGTGATAAGAATCACCAATACAACAACAACAGCAATTACAACAATAATCGCAACAATTATCCCAACAATCGCAACATCAATCGCAACTACAACAAACGGCCCAACAACAACAACAGCAACAACAACAGCAACTACAACAACCATCCCAACAACAATAATAACCGCAACAACAACAACAATCAGAAGCAGCTATGCCAAAGGTGTGAAAAGTATCACTCGGGGTTCTGCACCAAATTTTGCAACAAGTGTAAAAGAAATGGTCATAGCGCGACGAAGTGTGAGGTCTACGGACCAGGGGTTAATAGAACGAAAGGAACAAATGGTGTCGGAACGAGTAATGGCGGAGCAAGTAGTGTCGGAGCAAGTTATGCCAATGTAGTTTGTTATAAATGTGGAAAACCGGGCCACATTATTAGAAATTGCCCGAACCAGGAGAACACGAATGGACAAGGCCGCGGAAGAGTTTTCAATATTAATGCGGCAGAGGCACAGGAAGACCCGGAGCTTGTTACGGGTACGTTTCTTATTGACAATAAATCTGCTTACGTTTTATTTGATTCGGGTGCGGATAGAAGCTATATGAGTAGAGATTTTTGTGCTAAATTAAGTTGTCCATTGACGCCTTTGGATAGTAAATTTTTACTCGAATTAGCAAATGGTAAATTAATTTCAGCAGATAATATATGTCGGAATCGAGAAATTAAACTGGTTAGCGAAACATTTAAGATTGATTTAATACCAGTAGAGTTAGGGAGTTTTGATGTGATAATCGGTATGGACTGGTTGAAAGAAGTGAAAGCAGAGATCGTTTGTTACAAAAATGCAATTCGCATTATACGAGAAAAAGGAAAACCCTTAATGGTGTACGGAGAAAAGGGCAACACAAAGCTACATCTTATTAGTAATTTGAAGGCACAAAAACTAATAAGAAAAGGTTTCTATGCTGTTCTAGCACACGTCGAGAAAGTACAAACTGAAGAAAAGAGCATCAATGATGTTCCCATTGCAAAAGAATTTCCCGATGTATTTCCGAAAGAATTACCGGGATTACCCCCACATCGATCCGTTGAATTTCAAATAGATCTTGTACCAGGAGCTGCACCAATAGCTCGTGCTCCTTACAGGCTCGCACCCAGCGAGATGAAAGAACTGCAAAGCCAATTACAAGAACTTTTAGAGCGTGGTTTCATTCGACCAAGCACATCACCGTGGGGAGCTCCTGTTTTGTTTGTTAAGAAGAAAGATGGTACATTCAGGTTGTGTATCGACTACCGAGAGTTGAACAAACTTACCATCAAGAACCGCTACCCACTACCGAGAATCGACGACTTATTTGATCAACTACAAGGCTCGTCTGTTTATTCAAAGATTGACTTACGTTCCGGGTATCATCAAATGCGGGTGAAAGAAGATGATATTCCAAAGACTGCTTTCAGAACACGTTATGGTCATTACGAGTTTATGGTCATGCCGTTTGGTTTAACTAATGCACCAGCTGTGTTCATGGACCTTATGAACCGAGTGTGTGGACCATACCTTGACAAGTTTGTCATTGTTTTCATTGATGACATACTTATTTACTCAAAGAATGACCAAGAACACGGTGAACATTTGAGAAAGGTGTTAGAAGTATTGAGAAAGGAAGAATTGTACGCTAAGTTTTCAAAGTGTGCATTTTGGTTGGAAGAAGTTCAATTCCTCGGTCACATAGTGAACAAAGAAGGTATTAAGGTGGATCCGGCAAAGATAGAAACTGTTGAAAAGTGGGAAACCCCGAAAACTCCGAAACACATACGCCAGTTTTTAGGACTAGCTGGTTACTACAGAAGGTTCATCCAAGACTTTTCCAGAATAGCAAAACCCTTGACTGCATTAACGCATAAAGGGAAGAAATTTGAATGGAAGGATGAACAAGAGAAAGCGTTTCAGTTATTGAAGAAAAAGCTAACTACGGCACCTATATTGTCATTACCTGAAGGGAATGATGATTTTGTGATTTATTGTGACGCATCAAAGCAAGGTCTCGGTTGTGTATTAATGCAACGAACGAAGGTGATTGCTTATGCGTCTAGACAATTGAAGATTCACGAGCAAAATTATACGACGCATGATTTGGAATTAGGCGCGGTTGTTTTTGCATTAAAGACTTGGAGGCACTACTTATATGGGGTCAAAAGTATTATATATACCGACCACAAAAGTCTTCAACACATATTTAATCAGAAACAACTGAATATGAGGCAGCGTAGGTGAATTGAATTGTTGAATGATTACGACTTTGAGATTCGTTACCACCCGGGGAAGGCAAATGTGGTAGCCGATGCCTTGAGCAGGAAGGACAGAGAACCCATTCGAGTAAAATCTATGAATATAATGATTCATAATAACCTTACTACTCAAATAAAGGAGGCGCAACAAGGAGTTTTAAAAGAGGGAAATTTAAAGGATGAAATACCCAAAGGATCGGAGAAGCATCTTAATATTCGGGAAGACGGAACCCGGTATAGGGCTGAAAGGATTTGGGTACCAAAATTTGGAGATATGAGAGAAATGGTACTTAGAGAAGCTCATAAAACCAGATACTCAATACATCCTGGAACGGGGAAGATGTACAAGGATCTCAAGAAACATTTTTGGTGGCCGGGTATGAAAGCCGATGTTGTTAAATACGTAGGAGAATGTTTGACGTGTTCTAAGGTCAAAGCTGAGCATCAGAAACCATCAGGTCTACTTCAACAACCCGAAAT
Source organism: Rutidosis leptorrhynchoides (assembly GCF_046630445.1). Classification (NCBI taxonomy): domain Eukaryota; kingdom Viridiplantae; phylum Streptophyta; class Magnoliopsida; order Asterales; family Asteraceae; genus Rutidosis; species Rutidosis leptorrhynchoides. The sequence goes on from NC_092335.1 coordinate 412,496,788, forward strand.
CCCGGAATGAAAATGGGAAAACATTACCATGGATTTCATCACTAAATTGCCAAGGACTGCAAGTGGTTTTGATACTATTTGGGTAATAGTTGATCGTCTCACCAAATCAGCACACTTCCTGCCAATAAGAGAAGATGACAAGATGGAGAAGTTAGCACGACTGTATTTGAAGGAAGTCATCTCCAGACATGGAATACCAATCTCTATTATCTCTGATAGGGATGGCAGATTTATTTCAAGATTCTGGTAGACATTACAGCAAGCATTAGGAACTCGTCTAGACATGAGTACTGCCTATCATCCACAAACTGATGGGCAGAGCGAAAGGACGATACAAACGCTTGAAGAAATGCTACGAGCATGTGTTATTGATTTCGGAAACAGTTGGGATCGACATCTACCGTTAGCAGAATTTTCCTACAACAACAGCTACCATTCAAGCATTGAGATGGCACCGTTTGAATCACTTTATGGTAGAAAGTGCAGGTCTCCGATTTGTTAGAGTAAAGTGGGGGATAGACAGATTACGGGTCCGGAGATTATACAAGAAACTACCGAGAAGATCATCCAAATTCAACAACGGTTGAAAACCGCCCAAAGTCGACAAAAGAGCTACGCTGACATTAAAAGAAAAGATATAGAATTTGAAATTCGAGAGATGGTCATGCTTAAAGTTGCACCTTGGAAAGGTGTTGTTCGATTTGGTAAACGAGGGAAATTAAATCCAAGGTATATTGGACCATTCAAGATTATTGATCGTGTCGGACCAGTAGCTTACCGACTTGAGTTACCTCAACAACTCGCGGCTGTACATAACACTTTCCACGTCTCGAATTTGAAGAAATGTTTTGCTAAAGAATATCTCACTATTCCGTTAGATGAAATCCAAATCAACGAAAAACTTCAATTCATCGAAGAACCCGTCGAAATAATGGATCGTGAGGTTAAAAGACTTAAGCAAAACAAGATACCAATTGTTAAGGTTCGATGGAATGCTCGTAGAGGACCCGAGTTCACCTGGGAGCGTGAAGATTAGATGAAAAAGAAATACCCGCATCTATTTCTAGAAGATTCGTCAACACCTTCAACTGTTTAAAATTTCGGGACGAAATTTATTTAACGGGTAGGTACTGTAGTGACCCGAACTTTTCCATGTTTATATATATTAATTGAGATTGATATTTATATGATTAAATGTTTCCAACATGTTAAGCAATCAAACTTGTTAAGACTTGATTAATTGAAATATGTTTCATATAGACAATTGACCACCCAAGTTGACCGGTGATTCACGAACGTTAAAACTTGTAAAAACTATATGATGACATATATATGGATATATATATAGTTAACATGATACTATGATAAGTAAACATATCATTAAGTATATTAACAATGAACTACATATGTAAAAACAAGACTACTAACTTAATGATTTTTAAACGAGACATATATGTAACGATTATCGTTGTAAAGACATTTAATGTATATATATCATATTAATAGATATTCATACATGATAATATCATGATAATATAATAATTTAAAATCTCATTTGATATTATAAACATTGGGTTAACAACATTTAACAAGATCGTTAACCTAAAGGTTTCAAAACAACACTTACATGTAACGACTAACGATGACTTAACGACTCAGTTAAAATGTATATACATGTAGTGTTTTAATATGTATTTATACACTTTTGAAAGACTTCAATACACTTATCAAAATACTTCTACTTAACAAAAATGCTTACAATTACATCCTCGTTCAGTTTCATCAACAATTCTACTCGTATGCACCCGTATTCATACTCGTACAATACACAGCTTTTAGATGTATGTACTATTGGTATATACACTCTAATGATCAGCTCTTAGCAGCCCATGTGAGTCACCTAACATATGTGGGAACCATCATTTGGCAACTAGCATGAAATATCTCATAAAATTACAAAAATATGAGTAATCATTCATGACTTATTTACATGAAAACAAAATTACATATCCTTTATATCTAATCCATACACCAACGACCAAAAATACCTACAAACACTTTCATTCTTCAATTTTATTCATCTAATTGATCTCTCTCAAATTCTATCTTCAAGTTCTAAGTGTTCTTCATATATTCTACAAGTTCTAGTTACATAAAATCAAGAATACTTTCAAGTTTGCTAGCTCACTTCCAATCTTGTAAGGTGATCATCCAACCTCAAGAAATCTTTGTTTATTACAGTAGGTTATCATTCTAATACAAGGTAATAATCATATTCAAACTTTGGTTCAATTTCTATAACTATAACAATCTTATTTCAAGTGATGATCTTACTTGAACTTGTTTTCGTGTCATGATTCTGCTTCAAGAACTTCGAGCCATCCAAGGATCCGTTGAAGCTAGATCCATTTTTCACTTTTCCAGTAGGTTTATCCAAGGAACTTAAGGTAGTAATGATGTTCATAACATCATTCAATTCATACATATAAAGCTATCTTATTCGAAGGTTTAAACTTGTAATCACTAGAACATAGTTTAGTTAATTCTAAACTTGTTCGCAAACAAAAGTTAATCCTTCTAACTTGACTTTTAAAATCAACTAAACACATGTTCTATATCTATATGATATGCTAACTTAATGATTTAAAACCTGGAGACACGAAAAACACCGTAAAACCGGATTTACGCCGTCATAGTAACACCGCGGGCTATTTTGGGTTAGTTAATTAAAAACTATGATAAACTTTGATTTAAAAGTTGTTATTCTGAGAAAATGATTTTTATTATGGACATGAAACTATATCCAAAAATTATGGTTAAACTCAAAGTGGAAGTATGTTTTCTAAAATGGTCATCTAGACGTCGTTCTTTCGACTGAAATGACTACCTTTACAAAAACGACTTGTAACTTATTTTTCCTACTATAAACCTATACTTTTTCTGTTTAGATTCATAAAATATAGTTCAATATGAAACTATAGCAATTTGATTCACTCAAAACGGATTTAAAATGAATAAGTTATGGGTAAAACAAGATTGGATAATTTTTCTCATTTTAGCTACGTGAAAATTGGTAACAAATATATTCCAACCATAACTTAATCAACTTGTATTGTATATTATGTAATCTTGAGATACCATAGACACGTATACAATGTTTCGACCTATCATGTCAACACATCTATATATATTTCGGAACAACCATAGACACTCTATATGTGAATGTTGGAGTTAGCTATACAGGGTTGAGGTTGATTCCAAAATATATATAGTTTGAGTTGTGATCAATACTGAGATACGTATACACTGGGTCGTGGATTGATTCAAGATAATATTTATCGATTTATTTCTGTACATCTAACTGTGGACAACTAGTTGTAGGGTACTAACGAGGACAGCTGACTTAATAAACTTAAAACATCAAAATATATTAAAAGTGTTGTAAATATATTTTGAACATACTTTGATATATATGTATATATTGTTATAGGTTCGTGAATCAACCAGTGGCCAAGTTTTACTTCCCGACAAAGTAAAAATCTGTGAAAGTGAGTTATAGTCCCACTTTTAAAATCTAATATTTTTGGGATGAGAATACATGCAGGTTTTATAAATGATTTACAAAATAGACACAAGTACGTGAAACTACATTCTATGGTTGAATTATCGAAATCGAATATGCCCCTTTTTATTAAGTCTGGTAATCTAAGAATTAGGGAACAGACACCCTAATTGACGCGAATCCTAAAGATAGATCTATTGGGCCTAACAAACCCCATCCAAAGTACCGGATGCTTTAGTACTTCGAAATTTATATCATATCCGAAGGGTGTCCAGGAATGATGGGGATATTCTTATATATATGCATCTTGTTAATGTCGGTTACCAGGTGTTCATCATATGAATGATTTTTATCTCTATGTATGGGATGTGTATTGAAATATGAAATCTTGTGGTCTATTGTTACGATTTGTTATATATAGGTTAAACCTATAACTCACCAACATTTTTGTTGACGTTTTAAGCATGTTTATTCTCAGGTGATTATTAAGAGCTTCCGCTGTCGCATACTTAAATAAGGACAAGATTTGGAGTCCATGTTTGTATGATATTGTGTAAAAACTGCATTCAAGAAACTGATTTCGATGTAACATATTTGTATTGTAAACCATTATGTAATGGTCGTGTGTAAACAGGATATTTTAGATTATCATTATTTGATAATCTACGTAAAGCTTTTTAAACCTTTATTGATGAAATAAAGGTTATGGTTTGTTTTAAAATGAATGCAGTCTTTGAAAAACGTCTCATATAGAGGTCAAAACCTCGCAACGAAATCAATTAATATGGAACGTTTTTAATGAATAAGAACGGGACATTTCAGTAGTGCTCATTGGTTTCGTGAGAACGGAAGTGCAGATCCGGCTAAGGCATTATAGACCCTAGAGTAAATGATCTTCTGATCTCGACAGAATCTTGTCTCAAGAATAGTGCGAACCACCGAATTGTGCTCTCGTTACGTTTCTTCTTGGTAGATATGATCGTGAAGAGAATTGATAAAGTCTTGAATGCGTTCTTCTAGGATTTCAACATCATTGTCTTCTCTTTGGAGATAGAGGTTGTGTTCTTCTCGGATAGCCATAATTTGTTCTGTTAAGCGTAGCAAAAAATCAATGGTTGATCTTCGGATGGCTTCGAGAATATCTTCAAATTCATCGGTATCATTGATGAAGGTTATCATGTCTGCGTGTGTGGATATAACTGGAATCCGATCTGAAGAAGAGTCTGGCTCCCCTTGATCTGGTTCGGTTGGAGAGTGTGAGTTATTCAGAATGTCTTCATGTTGCTCTACCTCATCATCATCGGTGTATTTTTCTTCCGAGGATGCGTCTGATGAACGGGTTTCTTGAGTATTCTGATTCTCCATTTTGACACTTGCAGGATCAATTTCTATATCCTTAATCTCAGCCTTGTCGGTCTTCTTCTTGAAGCGAATGATTAAACTGTGATCTTCCATCTTAAGCCTCGTTATTTCTCCATGATGCTCAATGCTTGGAGCGGGTATTGTCGCAGTTTATTTTACGTCTTCCATATACTATTCCTCTTTAGATTCCTCCTCTTCCTCTATTTCTTTGCTGGGTCCTCTTCTTCCATGTTTGGGTCATCTACAGACTGTGATTCGACACCCATCTCGACATCATCGGCTGGTGGTGAAGACTCGTCATCGGAAGTGATCCGTGTGGTGGAAATAGCAAACATCTCTGCATATCCAGAAAGATCAGTTGGTCGGTCAATTTTGAAGGTAACGCTCTCCCCATGTGATCGTAGGATCAAGGTTTGATTGTACACATCAATGACAGTCCTAGCCGTATTCATGAAAAATCTTCCTAACACTACTGGTGTGTGTAGGTCTTCCTTAATATCCATTACTACGAAATCCGTAGGATACAAGAATTTTTCAACTTTCACCAAGACGTTCTCAACTATGCCCTTAGGATATCGAATTGTGTGATTGGCAAGTTGGATTGTCATTTTAGTTGGTGACATGTCTCCTAACTCTAATCTCTTGTAGAGAGAGTAGGGGATTAGGTTGATACTTGCTCATAAATCTGCTAGCGCATGAATGGTTCCAGATTGGTAGATTGAACACAGGAAAACGAATCGGCCCGTATCTCCTAGCTTTGGCGGTAAAGAGTTCCTGAGTAATGCAGAGCATTCTTCACTCAGTGGAATTTTGTTAGATTCTGGTATCCTCTCCTTTGTAGAAAGAAGCCTTCGGATGTATCTCTTTTGGTTGGGAACCTTGGACATAGTGTCCAGGAATCTTCCATCAAGTTTGAAGGAATTAAGCTTGGATGGTTCTTCTTGTAGCCTCCCAGGATAGGGTACACGAACTGGAGTTTCCGAGGTCAGCTTCTGAGTATACGTTGATTTGTTCTTGAGCCTGGCTGACCTCCTCCGTGGTTCTTCCTCTGGGATTACGGAATCCATTTACTTTTCTTCTTCTATGTGGGGATTTTGGATAATATTACTTGGCAATCTTCCCTGCGGTCGGGTTTCAAGGCGTTGTGATAACTGTCCGAGCTGCGTTTCCAAACTCTTGAGCAGAGCCAATTGATTTATCATTAGTATCTCTGTCTGATCTTTCCTAGATGCAGTTCTCTGATTTAGCTATTGTTGTCCTTAAATGAATTGAGTCAACTGATCAGCAGCTCCGAGAGTGGGGTTAGTTGCTTTTGTAATCTGGGTGGTAGGGGAATTTTCCTCAACTGGGGTACCAAAGAGTGGAAGTGGTTGATCGTAGGTCAATTGAGATTGTTGGGCTGGATAAGGTGGATAGCGATAGCGAAAAGGTTGATTGCTTCACTGAAATTGATTAACCCGCGGTGGTTGATTGAATCCGGGATTTGGTGGAGGAGCTGGGTATTGGATGTAACAGACTGAACCGTCAGGGTTTTCTTACTCAACTTGATATTTTTCAGTGGGTTGCGGGTTGGTACAATTAACACAAGCCTGAGCTTGGTTGACCTGCTGCGGTTACGTCTTCAATTCTCCGAGTTGTTTAGCGAGAGATTCCATCTTATCCGTGAGGGATTTGATGGTCTCCGTTTGATTGTTAAGTGCTGAGAGTGGGGCAGATGATGAAGTTATTTCACCACCGTTCCAGTCATGATGATGCATTGTCATGTTCTCGAGCAATTCTCATGCTTCGTCTGCGGTTTGGTTCATCAGATTCCCTTGAGCTACTACATCGATCGTCGTCCTATTATTTACCGTAAGACCATTGTAGAAGGTACATATTTGGGCTGACCGTTCTAGCTGGTGATTAGGGCATTTCTTCAGCAGGGTTTTGAATCGCTCTCATGTAGTGTAAAGAGATTCATCATAACTTTGTTTAAAATTAATGATGTCATTCTTCAGTTTGGTTTGTTTAGAAGGAGGGAAATATTTGGTTAGGAATTTAGTAACCATCTCCGTCCATGACGTGATGGAATCTTTTTCCAGTCCTTCGAACCATGTTTGAGCATGATGAGTGGGAGAATAGGGGAACAAGTATAGCCGAACTATATCTTGTCCTATCCCTGGCTGTTTGTAGGAGTTCGAAAGAGATATGAATTTATCAAGGTGAGAATTAGGATCGTCATTTGGTAATCCATGAAACTGACAACTATTCTGAATGAGCTGGATGATGTGATGTTTTAACTCGAACGAGTGTCCTTGAATCTCTGGAAATCTGATCGGTCCTCCTCGACCTTCAATTGAGGGTTTGGTATTTTCTGCTAAAGTAACGCGTAATGCCATTTGATTTCTGATTCGTGATTCCTTACGTACTTTAGAGATTATTGCGTCTGGATCAGGTACGAATAACAACGGCCCTGGTCTAGATCGGGTTTTGGTCATACACTGGGTATGCCTTTTTGTTTTTAATTTTTAGCAAATAAACTAAAATAATCTAAAGTAAGCTAAACTAGTTTAAGGTAGTCTAATTCTAAAGTAATCTAATTCTAAGGTAATCTAATGTGATCTAATTTAATCTAAGGTAGTCTAAAGTAATCTAATTTAATTAACTAACTATCCTACGGTTGAATATGTTTTTCGTTCTGGCTACTGATTCCCTTGTATTTCAGTAACAGAGCTCCACACGAACTATTCAACAAACCAAGTGGCCAGGCCGACTACGGAGAGGCCGGATCCTTTTGGTCCCAATATAATTGGCGACTGTTTGGAAAATCCAACAACAAAGTCCGTGTATAATTGTCTTTCTTAGACACCACTAAATGCTTGTGAATAAGTTTGATAGAGAGCAGTATTTCCTGATACCAGTTCCCCGGCAGCGGCGCCAAAAACTTATACTCCGCCAGGATCAGCCACTCAGGGGGGAAGGTACTGTTTTAAATTTATATTTAGCGGGGCCTAAATCATACTACTCCTTATATGAGTAAGGGAAGTATGACCTAGAGTCGTATTTTTGAGATAGCAGTAGAATCGAACCTATATTTAAGCGTAAGATAGTTAGGAAGGAGTAGCGTTTACTTATTTTTGGGATTTTCTAATTCATAAGATAGATAAAGTAAATGCGATAAAATTCGTAATTCAGATAAGGTAAAAGTGAGTGCATACTATGACTTCATCAGTTATTCTGTCGAGATTATAGAATGCTGGCTCATGAATAGGCAGAGGCCATGTATTCATTACACTGGTCCTAAACGCCCCTGTCATAAGACATGTCACTGGGTACTGCGTTAGGCTTGAAGATTCTGAATAGACAGCAACGTCCCTTACCCCTGACGCCCGTGCAGTCTGACTACAGGTATACACATTCAGACGGCTCATCCAATTGAGCGACTCGGTTGGGTGACGTATTAACATTCCACAATGGTCTAAACTTTCTTAAGCATAATAGAATACATGGTTTACCATATCCGAGAGACGTGATGTGTTTCAATGCTTTTGTTAATGATTGGTTTTAAAAGATAGTTAGACCCTTAAAAAGAGTTCAACCATAAAGAACAGAATGGCCAAGTCAAGCTGACTTCCATGAACACGTTCGGTTATTCTAACGGTCCAATCCTTTATGTGTCTAAACAAACAGTTCCTTAAATAACTAAGAATCCCTCAAGCTGGGTGCAATGCTTGAGACCGCGTTATGGTGAAGTGTACTGGTCAACACTAACCGGGTTCCATAGCCTTACTTAGCAGAGGTACAGCTTACAACAACCGTTGTGCTTCAGCGTGCACGTACGAAGTTTATATGCTTGGTGACTACACTAGCATGGTCTAGGACCGACAATGTACTAAGGGTCTAGTCAGATGTTTCACTATGAAAGAGTCCTCAGTTGGAATCCAAAGCTTGATAGACTTACTACAACCGGTGTGCCTCAGTCGATCTTATGTTGTATCCGATAGACTTCTCTTACCAAGGGGTGACACAGATAGTGTACTCTGAATCGGGGTTCGCGACTTCCCAATAACAGAGCCTATAACTACGTTCTATTAGTTGGAAAAGCGATTGAGTTTAAAGCATAATCGAAAAGCATTTCAACAGCATACACAAACCATAATATTATTTTGGCATTATAACTACTTACATCATAGCATACACTAAAGATAACTACTCGCTAATCAAGGCAAAAATATCACATAACATAATGATAGAAGACATTATAAAGATAAAGGATAGAAGTACCAGTAGATTAAATGAGTTTCGAATACAAAAGTGACAACTTCAAGACTCCAGACCGCTCCTAATACAATCTTCGGCGTTCTTCTCCGGGTACTAGATTTCCCGCACGGAGTCGAAGGCCTTGAGAGTATGACTAATCTTGTACAAGAGAGAGAAATAAGTGATTTGAAGTGTGTGTTGGAATGAATGACAAAGACCCTTTAAATAAACAAGAATTTTGCCTGCAAACGGCTGGCAAGCCGTTTGGCAAGCCATTTGGCAGGCCATTTGGCAGGCCATTTTTGGCAAGCCGTTTTCTAGGCAAGCCGTTTATCGAGCCCATTTGATTGACCGTTTGGCAGGCCGTTTGCCATACTGGAAAGCCATTTGGCAAGTCGTATGGCAGTCCGTTTGGGAGTGTGGTCAGCCTGATTTCCTTGGATCGTAACTTGATTTCTTGTCTTTCACCGTTTTCGCTCTAGAATCTTCGTTTTAGCTCCGATTCTCTTGATTCTTTTTGCACCGTCTTCATAATTACTTGTTCTTCAATCGTAACTGACGAAGTGGGCCGACAAATTTTAAATCTTTCTTGTTTTTGGGCCTTAATACCGGGGTGAAAACGTGACTTTTTAGCCGATATCAATATTTCAAAGGCTTATTTCCAGAGACCACAAGGGCTCTAATTACTACTCAAATGTGATCAAGCAAGAGAAGATTTTATGATCTTAGAGATATAGAATTGGTTGTTGTAAACTTACTAATCAAAATCATTTATCTTGTGAGTTTACTTATTGTGATGTATGTCTTAGTATTGTCTTAGGATCTTCATTGCAAAGTGTATAAGTCTTGTAACTTCAATTAGTAGAAGCATAGGCTAGCTTAGTGATCTACTTCCTTAAAGGGACTTAAGAAGTTGATTAATCTTATTTGGAGATTAATACTTGTCCAAGGTGAAGATAAGTTGATCTAGTTTAGAGTTGATCTTTCAAAGGGATAGAAAGATTAGGTTTGTTGTCTACCAAAGAAGTTGAAGACTTGTAAATTGGATCTCCACTGGGTTTGGAGGAAAGTGCTTAGTGAAGCAACAAATCCCGATTAGTGTAATCGGGGAGTGGATTAAGGTGGATTAGTTAACATCCACCCGAACCACTATAAATCCTTGTGTCTATGTTCTTTATATTTCTTCATTTATCATTTTGAACATATACACTACACACATCAAGTTTGAGTTGAATTGGTTGATCAAAGTTAAATCGAATTTGGCGATCAATTGAAAAAGTATTCAAAACGTATCAAGTAACTATTCACCCCCCTCTAGTTACTTACAATAGTGATTATATGATTTGCATGCTATGTTTACTTGGGGAACACTAAATATTTTGGAAGATTATATTATGATCCGAGCTATTTTGCTGTTTGTGTGCCCATCTAGGGTAAGGATACCTTAGATTGGTTCTAGTAGCATCGGAGTTTATAGGAATTGGTAAATTTTGAAGAGTGAGGGTGAGATCTTGTAACCTAGTTCCAGCATTTTTATCGTATGAGTGAAGACGTCATCCTTCTCAGCAGCTTCATTGTTCTAATCTTCCTGTTGTGCAACTATTGTATCCAAGAGATTCCATGCTTCGTCTGCTGTTCAGGACATGAAATTTCTTTGCGAGGCCATGTCTAGGAAAGACTTATCTTCCTTGGTCAAACCATTGTATAACATACAGACTATGTCTGCCCGGCTTAACGAATGATTCGGACATCTTTTAAGCATCATCTTTATTCTATTCCATGCTAGACACAATGACTCGTTTTCTTTTTGAGAAAAGTTTGTTACGTCATTTCTTAAATATGTTTGCAGGGATGGTGGATAAAATTTGTTTAAAAATTTAATGGCTAAAACCTCCCATGAATGGATTGAGTTCGGGTTAATTTCGTCAAACCATGAACGGATTGGGGAGGTGACTATATTGATAAAATTTATTTCAAATCCGTTGTAATTATTCATGAGACTACGACTCTTTATACACCAGAATATGATGGTAAATCTTAAAGGAAGAATGAGGTCCTTAATGAAATGGTTAATTTCATGTTTTCATATTCTGGCTTGAGTGAAGGTTTATGGGGGAAGCTATGCTAACAGCTTGCTATTTGCTTAATAGAGTTCCTAACAAAACGAACAAGATTACACTCTATGAATTTTGGAACAAAAAGTGGTTTCGTAATTGTCTAAACTTTATTAATTGACAATTACAAAGATTGTGGTTTAATGGAATTACGATTAGTCTTGTTACCAATAATGACATTAAGATTAATTTTGTAATCATTTGTGGTTTAATATAATTAAAATTAGTCTTGTAACTAATTATGTCATTAAGGTTAGTCTTGTGACCACATTTGTGGTTAAGTGTCATTAAGAATAGTCTTGTAATCAGTTGTGGTTTAATGACTAGTCTTGTAACCATCGTTGTGCTTGAATGCCATTAAGACTATTCTTGTTACTTTTTTTTTGGTTTAATGTGTAGTGACCCGAAATTTTCCATGTTTATATATATTAAATGAAATTGATATTTACATGATTAAGTGTTTCCAACATGTTAAGCAATCAAACTTGTTAAGACTTGATTAATTGAAATAGGTTTCATATAGACAATTGACCACCCAAGTTGACCGGTGATTCACGAACGTTAAAACTTGTAAAAACTATATGATGACATATATATGGATATATATATATATAGTTAACATGATATTATGATAAGTAAACATATCATTAAGTATATTAACATTGAACTACATATGTAAAAACAAGACTACTAACTTAATGATTTTGAAACGAGACATATATGTAACGATTATCGTTGTAACGACATTTAATGTATATATATCATATTAAGATATATTAATACATCATGATATCATGATAATGTAATAATTTAACATCTCATTTGATTTAATAAACAATGGGTTAACAACATTTAACAAGATCGTTAACCTAAAGGTTTCAAAACAACACTTACATGTAACGACTAACGATGACTTAACGACTCAGTTAAAATGTATATACATGTAGTGTTTTAATATTTATTAATAAACTTTTGAAAGACTTCAAGATACTTATCAAAATACTTCTACTTAACAAAAATGCTTACAATTACATGGTCGTTCAGTTTCATCAACAATTCTACTCGTATGCACCTGTATTCGTACTCGTACAATACACAGCTTTTAGATGTATGTAATATTGGTATATACACTCCATTGATCAGCTCTTAGTAGCCTATTTGAGTCACCTAACACATGTGGGAACCATCATTTGGCAACTAGCATCAAATGTCTCATAAAATTACAAAAAATATGAGTAATCATTCATGACATATTTACATGAAAACAAAATTACATATCCTTTATATCTAATCCATATACCAACGACTAAAAACACCTACAAACACTTTCATTCTTCAATTTTCTTCATCTAATTGATCTCTCTCAAGTTCCATCTTCAAGTTCTAAGTGTTCTTCATAAATTCCATAAGTATAGTTTCATAAAAATCAAGAATACTTCCAAGTTTGCAAGTCTACTTCCAAGCTTTCTAATCCATTTCAAGTAATCATCTAAGATCAAGGAACCTTTGTTATTTATAGTAGGTTATCTTTCTAATTCAAGGTAATATTAATATTCAAACTTTGATTCAATTTCTACAACTATAACAATCTTATTTCTAGTGAAAATCTTATTTGAACTGTTTTCGTGTCATGATTCTGCTTCAAGAACTTTCAAGCCATACAAGGATCCTTTAAAGCTAGATCCATTTTTCTCATATCCAGTAGCTTTATCCAGAAAACTTGAGGTAGTAATGATGTTCATAACATCATTTGATTCATACATATAAAGTTATCTTATTCGAAGGTTTAAACTTGTAATCACTAGAACATAGTTTAGTTAATTCTAAACTTGTTCGCAAACAAAAGTTAATCCTTCTAACTTGACTTTTAAAATCAACTAAACACATGTTCTATATCTGTATGATATACTAACTTAATGATTTAAAACCTGGAAATACGAAGAACACCGTAAAACCGGACATATGCCGTCGTAGTAACACCGCGGGCTGTTTTGGGTTAGTTAATTAAAAACTATGATAAACTTTGATTTAAAAGTTGTTATTTTGGTAAAATGATTTTTATTATGAACATGAAACTATATCCAAAAATTATGGTTAAACTCAAAGTGAAAGTATGTTTTCCAAAATGGTCATCAAGGTCGTTTTTTTGACGAAAATGACTACCTCTTTAGTAATTGACATGTAACTTAAATTTATGACTATAAACCTATACTTTTTCTGTTTAGATTCTTAAATTATAGTTCAATATGAAACCATAGCAATTTGATTCACTCAAAACGGATTTAAAATGAAGAAGTTATGGGTAAAACAAGATTAGATATTTTTTGATTATTTTAGCTACGGGAAATGTTTAACAAATCTATACAAATCATATCCTAGCTAACATATATTGTATTATACATGTATTCTATTATATTATATAATCTTGGGATACCATAGACAAGTATACAAATGTTTTGACATATCATATCGACCCATGTTTATATATTATTTGGAACAACCATAGACACTCTATATGCAGTAATGCGGGAGTTAGCTATACAGGGTTGAGGTTGATTTCAAAAATATATATACTTTGAGTTGTGATCTAGCCTGAGACGTGTATACACTGGGTTGTGGATTGATTCAAGATAATATATATCAATTTTTTTCTGTACATCTAACTTTGGACAACTAGTTGTAGGTTACTAACGAGGACAGCTAACTTAATAAATTTAAAACAGTAAAACGTATTAAAAATGTTGTAAATATATTTTGAACATACTTTGATATATATGTACATATTTGTTATAGGTTCATGAATCGACCAGTGGCCAAGTCTTACTTACCGCTGAAGTAAAAATCTGTGAAAGTGAGTTATAGTCCCACTTTTAAAATCTAATATTTTGGGATGAGAATATATGCAGTTTTATAAATGTTTTACGAAATAGACACAAGTAAATGAAACTACATTATATGGGTGAATGATCGAAGCCGAATATGCCCCTTTTGCTTGGTAGCCTAAGAATTAGTAAACCGATCTACTAATTGACGCGAATCCTAAAGATAGATCTATTGGGCCTGACGAACCCCATCCAAAGTACCGGATGCTTTAGTACTTCGAATTCATTTATATCATGTCCGAAGGATTTCCCGGAATGATAGGGGATATTCTTATATGCATTTTGTTAATGTTGGTTACCAGGTGTTCACCATATGAATGAATTTTATCTCTATGTATGGGATGCATATTGAAATATGAAATCTTGTGGTCTATTATTATGATTTGATAATATATAGGTTAAACCTATAACTCACCAACATTTTTGTTGACGTTTTAAGCATGTTTATTCTCAGGTGATTATTAAGAGCTTCCGCTGTTGCATACTAAAATAAGGACAAGATTTGGAGTCCATGCTTGTATGATATTATGTAAAAACTGCATTTAATAAACTTTTTTTTGATGTAATATATTCTTATTGTAAACCATTATGTAATGGTCGTGTGTAAACGGTATATTTTAGATTATCATTATTTGATAATCTATGTAATGTTTTTTAAACCTTTATTGATAAAATAAAGGTTATGGTTGTTTTAAAAATGAATGCAGTCTTTGAAAAACGTCTCATATAGAGGTCAAAACCTCGCAACGAAATCAATTAATATGGAACGTTTATAATTAATATGAACGGGACATTTCAGTTGGTATCCGAGCGTTGGTCTTAGAGAACCAGAAAATTTCATTAGTGTGTCTTACCGTGTTTGTTAGGATGCATTAGTGAGTCTGGACTTCGACCGTGTTTTTCTTCAAAAACGATTGCTTAACATTTTTTTTGTTGAAAACTATATATTATTAACATGTAAATATTATGTGATATATTAATCTCTTAACGTGTTTGATATTGTGTGATAGATGTCTACCTCTAGTACAAATCCCATTGATTCACCTAATAATAATGAAGAGTCAAATATATTTTGGGAAGATTCACAAATTCCCGAAGAGGAACCGGAAGAGGAGGAACCGGAAGAGGAGGAATCGGAAGAAGATGAACCAGAAGAGGAGGAATCGGAAGAGGAGGAAACCAGAAGAAGAAGAGGTTCCGGAGAAAGAAATATTAATACCTATAGTAAATCGATTAAATAAAAGAAAATCCTCAACCAACGGACCAAAGTTAATAATGGTCAATGGTGTTTCCGCCGAGGAAGCAAAATATTGGGAAGATTACCAATTTTCCGATGAATCGGATCCCGATGAGGATTCCGATGATGTTATAGAAATTACCTCGACCCAATTTAATAAAGCGAAAGAAAATAATAAGGGAAAAGGTATAAAAATAGAGAAACCCGATTCCAATCCCGATGAACTTTATATGTATCGACAACATCCGTATTTCCTAAAATGTAACAATGACCCGGGAACCTCTAAACCACCAGGTTTTTCTAAACCATTATGGAAAACGACGGCTCGTATTAGAGGAACACCATATATTCCTAGAAAATTAGAAAAACGAACCAAGTCCAAAGAAGAAGAAACCAGTGTTTCAGATTAGAGGGTTGTAATCATGTTGTGTATTATATGTATTGTAGTATGCTTGTACTTTTATGTTCTATGTAAAAATTGCTTGTATTGTTTGTTAATTATCTTTTACGAATCTAATCCTTGTCTATTTTACAGTATAAAAACAAAATGGACGTTAAGGGTAGACAACCGAATATTTTAGAAGACCTACCAGAGGATATGATTGAGGAAATCTTGTCTAGAGTCGGTCAGAATTCATCAGCACATTTAGTTATGGCGAAATTAACTTGTCAAACATTTGAAAGACTTTTTAGAAATGCCTTAGTTTATAAAAGGCTTTCCTTTGATAGGTGGGGTATATCACATTGGGGAGACCGTAAGTTACACCGTGCTTTCTTTAAAGCATTAAATACGGGGAACCCAAATGCAATTTTACGCTACGGGTTAAGAACCTATTTTGACTCAAAATATCCCAACATCGGATTTCGTGAATTAGAAAGAGCTTCTAACATGCAACATAAAGAAGCATGTTATGCTTACGGGTTAGTGATGTTCGCTTCTTACCAAAGTGAGAAAAAGAACATTGGATTGCAACTTTTAAATAAAACCTTCCCACAAGTGACAGATTCAGTAGTTGGGATGAGAAACAAGGTTTTTAGATTATTACGGGGCTGTTGGGCATTACGAAACCCTCGTCCTTTTGATGACATTACAACATGCTGCCTAGCCAATGGTCATAACGGTTATTTTCCACAAGACCAAGAATGGGAAGTCGTCTTAGTAAAACCAGAATGCATGACTTGTTTATGGACTTATGAATTGCGTGTCTTTATTTCCTTTGCTGAACAACTTGCGTATTAACTAGGTTTATCTTCAAAACTGTCCTGTATCAAAGTGTACTATATTTCATGTTATATGTAATATAGCGAAGTTGTAAGTTTGAAGAATATTTGTATGTGATATATTATTATAATCAGTTTTTCATATGGAATTGTAGTAGTTGAATTGTATATTAGCTACTAAGTATGAACTTAACGGGTAGGTAGTACCCGAATTTAAACTTATAAAACGCTATTATGAAGAAAAAGCTTTTATAAATGAGTTCATATTATGCTACAAAATACTATTGACTACTCTTAATATTCTGTATGATTAACTCGATTCAGTTGGCTATTTTGAAGGAAATGGCACCGACTACTCGACAAACCATGAATATGAGCGAAGAGGAATTTCGTACCTTTCTTGCTGCAAATATAGCCGCAGTACAGGCTGCGCTACATACCAACAATAGCTCTGAATCTAGCAATGCAGCTAACGGCGCAAGAAATCGTGTAGGATGCACCTACAAAGAATTCACTGCCTGCAAACCTTTGGAATTTGATGGAACCGAAGGACCACTTAGATTGAAACGGTGGACCGAGAAAGTCGAATCGGTGTTTGCCATAAGTAAGTGTACTGAAGAGGACAAAGTTAAGTACGCTACGCATACCTTCACATGTACTGCGTTAACATGGTGGAACACCTATCTTGAACAGGTAGGACAAAATGTTGCTTACGCACTACCGTGGTCAGCATTCAAGCAATTGATGAACGAGTAGTACCATCCTAGAAACGAAGTCAATAAACTCAAGGCAGAACTTAGAGAGTTACGAACACAAGGGTTCGACATTACCACATATGAACGAAGATTCACAGAGTTGTGCCTATTGTGTCCGGGAGCATTCGAAGATGAAGAAGAGAAGATCGACGCATTTGTAAAAGGGTTACCAGTAAGGATTCAAGAAGATGCGAGTTCACACGAGCCCACTTCTATACAGAAGGCAAGTCGAATGGCTCATAAACTCATAAATCAGATTGAGGGAAGAATTAAAGAGCAGGCGGCCGAAGAAGCCAACACGAAACAACTCAAGAGGAAGTGGGAGGAAAACGGTGACAAGAGTCACCAGTACAACAACAACAACAATTACAACCACAATTGCAACAACTATTCCAACAACCGCAACAACAATCGCAACAATAACTGCAATCCTAACAATAACTACAACAAACATCCCAACAACAACAACAACAACAACAACTACAACAACCGTTTCAACAACAATAACAATTCTAACAACAACCTCAATAACAACAACGGCAACAAAAACCAAAAACAGCCATGTCATAGGTGTGAAGAAAATCACCAGGGGTTTTGCACGACATTTTGCAACAGGTGTAAAAGAAATGGTCATAGCGCGATAAAGTGTGAGGTCTACGGACCAAAGTTTAACAGAACTAAGGGAGCAAATAATGTCGGAACAAGTAATGCCGAAACGAATAGTGTCGGAGCAAGTAATACCAACACTGTTTGTTATAAATGTGGAAAACCGGGCCACATTATTAGAAATTTCCCGAATCAGGGGAATACTAATGGGCAGGTCCGTGGAAGAGTTTTCAATATTAATGCGGCAGAAGCACATGAAGACTCGGAGCTTGTTACGGGTACGTTTCTTATTGACGATAAATCTGCTTATGTTTTATTTGATTCGGGTGCGGATAGATGCTATATGAGTAGAGAATTTTGTGCTAAATTAAGTTGCCCATTGATGCCTTTGGATAATAAATTTTTACTCGAATTAGCAAACGGTAAATTAATTTCAGCAGATAATATATGTCGGGAGAGAGAAATTAAACTGGGGGATGAAACGTTTAAAATTGATTTAATACCAGTCGAGTTAGGGAGTTTTGATGTAATAATTGGCATGGACTGGTTGAAAAAGGTGAGAGCAGAGGTCGTTTGTTACAAAAATATGATTCGTATTATGCGTGAAAAAGGAAAACCTTTAATGGTGTACGGAGAAAAGAACAACGCGAAGTTAAATCTTATTAGTAGTTTGAAGGCGCAAAAACTAATAAGAAAAGGTTGTTACGTCATTCTAGCACACATCGAGGAAGTTAAATCTGAAGAAAAGAACATCAGTGATGTTCCCGTCACAAAAGAATTTCCCGATGTATTTTCGAAAGAATTACCGGGATTACCCCCACATCGATCCGTTGAATTTCAAATAGACCTTGTACCAGGAGCTGCACCAATAGCTCGTGCTCCATACAGACTCGCACCCAGCGAAATGAAAGAATTACAAAGTCAGTTACAGGAACTTTTAGAGCGTGGTTTCATTCGACCAAGCACATCACTATGGGGAGCTCCTGTTTTGTTTGTCAAGAAGAAAGATGGTACATTCAGGTTGTGTATCGACTACCGAGAGTTGAAGAAACTTACCATCAAGAACCGCTACCCACTACCGAGAATCGATGACTTATTTGATCAACTACAAGGCTCGTCTGTTTATTCGAAGATCGATTTACGTTCTGGATATCATCAAATGCGGGTGAAGGAGGATGATATTCCAAAGACTGCTTTTAGGACGCGTTACGGTCATTACGAGTTTATGGTTATGCCGTTTGGATTGACTAACACACCAGCTGTGTTCATGGACCTCATGAACCGAGTGTGTGGGCCATATCTTGAAAAGTTTGTCATTGTTTTCATCGATGACATACTTATTTACTCGAAGAATGATCAAGAGCACGAAGAACATTTGAGAAAAGTGCTAGAGTTGCTGAGAAAAGAAAAACTGTACGCTAAGTTTTCAAAGTGTGCATTTTGGTTGGAAGAAGTTCAATTCCTCGGTCACATAGTGAACAAAGAAGGTATTCAGGTGGATCCAGCAAAGATTGAAACCGTTGAAAAGTGGGAAACCCCGAAAACTCCGAAACACATACGCCAGTTTTTAGGACTAGCTGGTTACTACAGAAGGTTCATCCAAGACTTTTCCAGAATAGCAAAACCCTTGACTGCATTAATGCATAAAGGGAAGAAATTTGAATGGAAAGATGAACAAGAGAAAGCGTTTCAATTGTTAAAGAAAAAGTTAACTACGGCACCTATATTGTCATTACCTGAAGGGAATGATAATTTTGTGATATATTGTGACACCTCAATGCAAGGTCTCGGTTGTGTATTAATACAACGAACGAAGGTAATTGCTTATACGTCTAGACAATTGAAGATTCACGAGCAGAATTATACGATGCATGATTTGGAATTAGGCGCAGTTGTTTTTGCATTAAAGACTTGGAGGCACTACTTATATGGGGTCAAAAGTATTATATATACCGACCACAAAAGTCTTCAACACATATTTAATCAGAAATAACTGAACATGAGGCAGCGCAGGTGGATTGAATTGTTGAATGATTAAGACTTTGAGATTCGTTACCACCCAGGGAAGGAAAATGTGGTAGCCGATGCCTTGAGCAGAAAGGACAGAGAACCTATTTGTGTAAAATCTATGAATATAATGATTCACACTAACCTTACTACTCAAATAAAGGAGGCGCAACAAGGAGTTTTAAAAGAGGGAAATTTAAAGGGTGAAATACCCAAAGGATCAGAGAAGCATCTTAATATTCGGGGAGACGGAACCCGGCATAGGGCTGAAAGAATTTGGGTACCAAAATTTGGAGATATGAGAGAAATGGTACTTAAAGAAGCTCATAAAACCAGATACTCAATACATCCTGGAACGGGGAAGATGTACAAGGATCTCAAGAAACATTTTTGGTGGCCAGGTATGAAAGCCTATGTTGCTAAATACGTAGGGGAATGTTTGACGTGTTCTAAGGTCAAAGCTGAGCATCAGAAACTATCAGGTCTACTTCAACAACCCGAAATCCCGGAATAGAAATGGGAAAACATTACTATGGATTTCATCACTAAATTGCCAAGGACTACAAGTGGTTTTGATACTATTTGGTTAATAGTTGATCGTCTCACCAAATCAGCACACTTCCTGCCAATAAGGGAAGATGACAAGATGGATAAGTTAGCACGACTGTATTCGAAGGAAGTCGTCTCCAGACATGGAATACCAATCTCTATTATCTCTGATAGGGATGGCAGTTTATTTCAAGATTCTGGCAGACATTACAGCAAGCATTAGGAACTCGTCTAGACATGAGTACTGCCTATCATTCACAAACTGATGGGCAGAGCGAAAGGACGATACAAATGCTTGAAGACATGCTACGAGCATGTGTTATTGATTTCGGAAACAGCTGGGATCGACATCTACCTTTAGCAGAATTTTCCTACAACAATAGCTACCATTCAAGCTTTGAGATGGTGCCGTTTGAAGCACTTTATGGTAGAAAGTGCAGGTCTCCAATTTTTTGGAGTGAAGTGGGGGATAGACAGATTACTGGTCCAGAGATAATACAAGAAACTACCGAGAAGATCATCCAAATTCAACAACGGTTGAAAACCGCCCAAAGTCGACAAAAGAGCTACGCCGACATTAAAAGAAAAGATATAGAATTTGAAATTGGAGAGATGGTCATGCTTAAGGTTGCACCTTGGAAAGGCGTTGTTCGATTTGGTAAATGAGGGAAATTAAATCCAAGGTATATTGGACCATTAAAGATTATTGATCGTGTCGGACCAGTAGCTTACCGACTTGAATTACCTCAACAACTCGCAACTGTACATAACACTTTCCACATCTCGAATTTGAAGAAATGTTTTGCTAAAGAAGATCTCACTATTCCGTTAGACGAAATCCAAATCAACGAAAAACTTCAATTCATCGAAGAACCCGTCGAAATAATGGATCGTGAGGTTAAAAGACTTAAACAAAACAAGATACCAATTGTTAAGGTTTGATGGAATGCTCGTAGAGGACCCGAGTTCACCTAGGAATGAGAAGATCAGATGAACAATAAATACCCGCACTTATTTCCAGAAGATACGTCAACACCTTCAACTGCTTAAAATTTCGGGACGTAATTTATTTAACAGGTAGGTATTGTAGTGACCCTAACTTTTCCATGTTTATATATATTAAATGATATTGATATTTACATGATTAAGTGTTTCCAACATGTTAAGTAATCAAACTTGTTAAGACTTGATTAATTGAAATAGGTTTCATATAGACAATTGACCACCCAAGTTGACCGGTGATTCA
This sequence comes from Rutidosis leptorrhynchoides, assembly GCF_046630445.1. NCBI lineage: Eukaryota > Viridiplantae > Streptophyta > Magnoliopsida > Asterales > Asteraceae > Rutidosis > Rutidosis leptorrhynchoides. The sequence continues at coordinate 412,518,568 of NC_092335.1, forward strand.
CGAACGTTAAAACTTGTAAAAACTATATGATGACATATATATGGATATATATATATATATATATATATAGTTAACATGATATTATGATAAGTAAACATATCATTAAGTATATTAACATTGAACTACATATGTAAAAACAAGACTACTAACTTAATGATTTTGAAACGAGCCATATATGTAACGATTATCATTGTAACGACATTTAATGTATATATATCATATTAAGATATATTAATACATCATGATATCATGATAATGTAATAATTTAACATCTCATTTGATTTAATAAACAATGGGTTAAGAACATTTAATAAGATCGTTAACCTAAAGGTTTCAAAACAACACTTACATGTAACAACTAACGATGACTTAACGACTCAGTTAAAATGTATATACATGTAGTGTTTTAATATGTATTCATATACTTTTGAAAGACTTCAATACACTTATCAAAATACTTCTACTTAACAAAAATTCTTACAATTACATCCTCGTTCAATTTCATCAACAATTCTACTCGTATGCACTCGTATCCGTACTCGTACAATACACAGCTTTTAGATGTAAGTACTATTGGTATATACACTCCAATGATCAGCTCTTAGCAGCCTATGTGAGTCACCTAACACATGTGGGAACCATCATTTGGCAACTAGCATGAAATATCTCATAAAATTACAAAAATATGAGTAATCATTCATGACTTATTTACATGAAAACAAAATTACATATCCTTTATATCTAATCCATATACCAACGACTAAAAACACCTACAAACACTTTCATTCTTCAATTTTCTTCATCTAATTGATCTCTCTCAAGTTCCATCTTCAAGTTCTAAGTGTTCTTCATAAATTCCATAAGTATAGTTTCATAAAAATCAAGAATACTTCCAAGTTTGCAAGTCTACTTCCAAGCTTTCTAATCCATTCCAAGTAATCATCTAAGATCAAGGAACCTTTGTTATTTATAACAGATTATCTTTCTAATTCAAAGTAATATTCATATTCAAACTTTGATTCAATTTCTACAAATATAACAATCTAATTTCGAGTGAAAATCTTACTTGAACTGTTTTCGTGTCATGATTCTGCTTCAAGAACTTTCAAGCCATCCAAGGATCCTTTGAAGCTAGATCCATTTTTTTCATTTCCAGTAGCTTTATCCAGAAAACTTGAGGTAGTAATGATGTTCATAACATCATTCGATTCATACATATAAAGCTATCTTATTCGAAGGTTTAAACTTGTAATCACTAGAACATAGTTTAGTTAATTCTAAACTTGTTCGCAAACAAAAGTTAATCTTTCTAACTTGACTTTTAAAATCAACTAAACACATGTTCTATATCTATATGATATGCTAACTTAATGATTTAAAATCTGGAAACACGAAGAACACCGTAAAACCGGACATACGCCGTCGTAGTAACACCGCGGGCTGTTTTGGGTTAGTTAATTAAAAACTATGATAAACTTTGATTTAAAAGTTTTTCTTCTGGGAAAATGATTTTTCTTATGAACATGAAACTATATCCAAAAATTATGGTTAAACTCAAAGTAAAATTATGTTTTCCAAAATGGTCATCAAGATGTTGTTTTTTCAACGGAAATGACTACCTCTTTAGTAATTGACATGTAACTTAAATTTCCAACTATAAACCTATACTTTTCTGTTTAGATTCTTAAATTAGAGTTCAATATGAAACCATAGCAATTTGATTCACTCAAAACGGATTTAAAATGAAGAAGTTATGGGTAAAACAAGATTGGATATTTTTTGATTATTTTAGCTACGGGAAATGTTTAACAAATCTACACAAATCATATCCTAGCTAACATACATTGTATTATACATGTATTCTATTATATTATATAATCTTGGGATACCATAGACACGTATGCAAATGTTTTGACATATCATATCGACCCATGTATTGTGACGACCCGGAAATTTTCGACCAAATTTAAACTTAACCTTTATATGTTTCCGACACGATAAGCAGATTTGTAATGTTGAATCTCAAAAAGTTTGGAACTACATTCATGTAATCAATTACCCTTTGACCGTGTTCGACGATTCACGAACAATTATGTGTATATAGATATGTATATATAATATATAATATTAACTGAAAACATTAACAAAGTATTAGCTATATGATACTTTACATGAACGTATTTGTTTCGATATATTTATCGACAGAATTAAGAGATAATATCAAATGATTGAATTATCAGATACATTATGATATGATTACGGGCCAATGTTATGAGGTCCACTGTGATTTAAGAAATCTATTCTTTTTGACAATATTCAGAAAATGGTAAAGTGATTTATAAGTAAGAACAAATGTGTCAATTAACGGGAACTAGACAAGGGTTAGTGGAAATTCCTGTTTAATTTTCAAGGCATGTTTTATAATATTTTCCTCGTGACCTTGATAAGATAACTATGTTAACCTTCATTTTATTTAATATGAAAGTAAGAACGTGGAGTGTAAATAACTTAGATGTTGGATATCGACAAGTTAAGTAACTCGACATTTTTCATTAAGATGATTTCATACGTTTATTTAACCTTTGGACTTTATCCCATGCTTCACCAACAGACTGTAATTTAAAAACTTGAAACCTATTATGAATATATATAATTCTACTTTTCTAAAATGTTTTATGATATAACGATTTAAATTAATATTAAATATATTTATACGCGTATTATACATACATAGTTTTATACTTTTACTATACATTAACTTTACCTTTACTTTACTTTTACTTTACTTTAACTTTAATAATTTACTTTAATAATTCATACTTTAATAATTCACTTTAATAATTCATACTTTAATAATTCACTTTAATAATTCATACTTTAATAATTCACTTTAATAATTCATACTTTAATAATTTACTTTAATAATTCACTTTAATAATTCAAAAATATATTATAAATAGAATTCAGTAGGTTTCATTATTTCATAGAAACTTGAAAATGTATTTCTCTAAACTCTCTCAATCGAATTACATATATATATTTACTTAGTATTATTTCAAGATATTATTAGTATACATAAAATACTACGACGGAGTTATATTCAGACGATTTCAAAATAAGTTTTCAAACGGGATAGAGCTAAGGAAATTATGGGTTATAGCTATGGAGGTTATGGGTATTGTTCGAGGGTATTGCTCGTGAGATCAACCTAACGTTTATCATTTTCGTTGCGTCTACGTACTTTCCTGCAATATTGAATCACAATATTGATACGTGAGCATTCATATCTTATCTTTTATATATTAATAGTGTATCCCTGACTAGTGCTCGAGTATATATGATTATGCATGTTTGCATGCTTAGTTTCGTCGTTAAATAGTTTATGATAAATTACAAATTTGATACATATGCTACTGAGATAAGGTATATGATATGCATGTCGTTGGAAAGCTAAAGAAAAATTAATAATTTTTCATTTAGAAATCGTGTAGTTTCGATGAACGGATTAAAAGATATGGTCAACTGAATTATCATTAATTTTAATATTATTATTAAAACGATTATTATAATTGTTATCAGTTGATGTTATTACTAAAATTATCTTTATTACTAAAAATTAATATTTTTATTGAAACTATCATTTTATTATTTTTATCATTATTATTATTATCAATATTATTTTATCAAATAAATATGCGTACAAATATATTTTACCACACGTAATATAATTACATTAATAATACATACCACTATATTTTTATGATATTAAGTGAATTTTATAAATTTTATTACTTGAGATATATAAAAGTATATTTTTATCATATATGAATTTTAATATAAATTTTTATTTATTAATAAATGACTTGTATTATTTAGTATAATAAGATCTGATAAATATATTTAAATATATAAAACGACTATATATAAGTTATATAATAAACATGTATAGATTTTGGAAGTCATTTTGGGTCAAGTTGACTTTTGTTGACTTTTGCATGTCGGTCTCGAGCATTAGGATTGTGATACACTACGACTTGACCTAAATTGTTAGAAAGATATTGACCAACATATAAATATATATACTTAATATAGGTTCGTGAATTCGAGACAAACCCTGCACTTGTTCAGTGCCGTCATATACATAATTGCTACGAAATACAGTATTGTGAGTTTCATTACTCCCTTTTTATATATATTTTTGGGCTGAGAATACATGCACTGTTTTATAACTGTTTTACGAAATGGACACAAGTACTAAAAACATATTCTACGTTGAGTTGTACCACTTTGCATATTTTTCCCTAATAGCTTGGTAACTACCATTTACATGCGGTATTGTAAACGCGAATCCTGTTGATAGATCTATCGGGCCTGACAACCCCAACCGGACTGGACGACCAGTATTCAACGGTTGCACAATACTTCATTTCAGTGACTACACTTGGTACAGTGTAGTGAGATTTCATAATAAAGGGAATATGCGACGTTGATTAAATGTTAAGTATGGTTACCAAGTGCTCAACCACTTAGAATATTTTTATTAAAACGTTTATGTATATGAAATCTTGTGGTCTATTAACATATTGAAATGATTGTTACGATAAACCTATAAACTCACCAACCTTTTGGTTGACACTTTTAAGCATGTTTATTCTCAGGTACGAATTAAGTCTTCCGCTGTGCATTTGCTCAATTTAAGGACATTACTAGGATTCGATCATCGCAATGGGACCAAATGTTGATGACTCCGTCCAGGTGGATAAGGACGGGTCCTTTCAGTTAGTATCAGAGCAGTGGTCTTAGCGAACTAGGTCTTGCATTAGTGTGTCTAACTGATAGTTGTTAAGATGCATTAGTGAGTCTGGACTTCGACCGTGTCTGCATGTCAAAAAGTTTGCTTATCAATTCTAGTCGGAAATCATCTACTTATCATCCTTAGGAAATTACCTGCTTATCATCTTAAGTCTAGACGCGTTTTCCTACATTTATTGCATAATAGTGTATAAACGAATTCTTATCTTAGCACATCTATTACTGTGAACTTTGACTGACATCTTTTCAAAGATTCTCCGTAATTTATGAAATTTTGGCATTATATATACATATGCAAATTATGTAATTGAAGAATACCAAATCTAAATTCTACAATCTATTTCATACCAAAAATTCTTTCCCTGATCCTACGAGATGGATCATTCAACCAGTTCGAATTCCTCAGATTTTGACAGCTATTCCGATATGGATATCTACCTGAGCTCCGAAAGTAGCGTCACCGGAATGGATCAACCAATTTCCCATCATCTATTTTGGATGAATTGGGGATGGTTCCGTAGTCAACTCAAGCATTGGAGACAAGAAGAAGGTGATCCTTTCCATCCACCACATTGCCCTCTTGGCGATGAACCTGAAGCACTTACCGGTGAACCTGTTCGAGACACCATTTTCTCACTCATGGCTAGAGTATCTCGTCATGATTATATACTATCCCATATTGCGAATCTTATTCATCCGCTCGTTCCAACCGCCAATCATCCCGGTGTACTAGCAGAAATTAACGAACTTCGCGCCCCAGTAGTGGCTTTGGAACACATGGTGCAAGGATTACAAACACCATCAGCAGCATAACCAATATCGCCAGTAACATCCACATCGCAAGCCTCAATACCACAAGCTTCAGCAGCATCACCGGCATCAACAGCACCACCACCATCAACATCAACAGGATCAGTACCACCACCAACAATCACATCCGCATCACACGCCTCAACATCACAATCTGTACCTCGGATATCAACATCACACGCACTATAGATATCAAAGAATACCAACAACAACAAACGATGAGGTATTGATTCATAACTTCATCGGAGAAACATCCTGCGGTGATAATGTAATCTCTAAAGTCTTAGGGATTATCTATTTCAGCCTTATCCATAAATTAGATGAGTAGAATAGATAGAGATGATAGGGAGAAGAATCGAAACCCTGACAAGAATGGTGAGCGATTTACAAGCTGGACTTGCTATACAAGCATCACCAGCAGTTACCAGCAGTATCATCAGCATCAACAATATCGTCAGCACCACCATCACCGTCAGTACTGTCAGCATCATCAGCACTAGCAACACCTATAACATCACAAGTTCCGTCAGTTCAAGAATCGCCGTGGACGTCATCATTGATCAACAACGAGTATTTTGTATCAACGAGTTATGAAGTATTAACTCATTCTTCTGAAGAAATTATATATATATATATATATTTTATATATATGAATGCTGAAACTATAAAAATCTTTCGTACTAAGCTATTGAATATGAATTGAAAAGGGTAGATACTACTCAGTTAAATTCATATTACTAATATGCTATGATGTACATCCTTTATTAACAACCTAACCATCGTAACTACAATCTTTGATTCAATTAAATGAATTCGGTTTCATAATAAACCAAGTGTATCATTCAATAACATGTTTGATTTTACACTTTCATCTTCAATGTACTCGAAACTTACTGAAAAACAACATTCGTATCTTGTGAAGTTAGCAAGAGTTCTATGAGCATCAGCATAATTCACTAAGGAAATATCTATAAGAATAAATATTGAAGTATTGATTACATTAGCGAAATACTCCGCGAAGATTATGTAATCTCTAATGTTTTAGAGATTATTCTTTACTAATCCAAGCCGAAAATCAAATGAGCTTAATATGATATTAACTTATTAAATCTGTATTACATCTGAAGAAAATATACATACATATATTTTCATAAAGACTGTAATGAAAAATTCTTGTTCAAAATATTATTTGTGACATTTTTTTAACGGGTAGGTAATACCTGAGAGATATATAAATGCACAATTAATATATTACATTCTTCGATTCTAATTCAGTAAATCATCAACTATACTCCCTATTTTCACAACAGTATACCTTCTTTTATAAGAAATCAAAACAATCATACTCATTCAAATTCAATCACCTATTCTGATTTTTGAAATCTCAGAATGCAACTCGAGATATAAGCAAAACCATCACTCTTAGATCCTTACATTTTTTTCAAAGCTATACTTTGACTTCAAAACTGTGATAGAACATCACTTTTAATTGTAACACTCAAAAGGATACGAGAATCAATCGAGATTCATGATGAATTTATCCTTTGGATATTGATAATGACAAGCTGCATTTAAAACACTTCGAAATTTCGAAAGACACTTCAAATAAGGAACAATCGAGATGATGATCCAATCACACATTACCCGAAGTCTTGTACCTGAAAAACTCTCGAACCCAAAGTCATAGTTTAACACTTACCCGCGTTGAATTCTTTAGCATTTATTAGCAAAAACAACCTTACGATTCTTTTCAAAGTAGCCAATTTTGTCACAGCTCCAACAAGTCAACTTCGACTTTTCAGTAAAACTAATTTTATTATAACTTCGATAGATATGCTGCCCTTTCACCATCGTTACTGGGGAACCATTCATATCTCACCACATTAGCAGTAAACTTATCAACAACTTCATTAACCTTCGACTTAAACCTCTCTGAAAAGTCACTATACTTATTCATTGAAACTCCATCTTTTACTCATTCCGCATCTTGCAACAAGAATTGCCATACCAATTACTGAAAATCAGCAATCACTATTTTGAAATCTCGTAGCGTTTCTACTTCAATAGTTATATATACATATAACGTCTATCTCCAAAACTTACACACTTCGAATGTGAAGTTTCTGAAAAACATCTCAAACTGTGAATTAGTTCTCGAAATGCTAATGAAGCAGCAGAAACTGTAAACGACTTTAACAGTCAAAAGTTTGATGACAAGGAATAATGTGTTGGTAAAGCCCAGAAAAAAGAGAAGAGTTGATATTGAACAATGGATTGAGCAGACCGTGAAGGAGACCAAGGACAAATACAAGGACCAAAGTCTGTATTTAAAGAATCTTGATGATTCTATTTCTGACGAAGTCATTAACGAATACCTTGCTCCTGACTCTAAACCTTTGCGGACCTTATTCTTCATCATCATCTTATCTTAAATATAATAAGATATCTTCGTATCTCTCATTATACATATTCTCCATATTTCTGGAGATATTTTCACAACTATTCTTATCTGAGATCATTTATCTCTCCATAATATCTGCAACATAAAAGAAACTGTGTTAGTTTCTAAATTCTGAAAAAAATTCAAATATGAATGTTTTGAAGTAGTGTTGGGAACTGAAGCATGAGTTAGTATAATATAATGACACTTGATCAACGTGATTATATTACAGTAATTCATGCTGAGTTTCTAATGGAATGTGATGATTCACAGAACATACCGTCATCATGTGCCATTTACACGACTCTTACATTCTACCAAATCTCCAAACATATTAAGAACATATCTTCATGATAGTTCTATCTTTCCGGATATTCTGGTAATTTGCCAAATCAAGAACGTACCATTACGATTTCCTTCTTAGAACATTAACTATGTTCATCTAAAACTTCATACCTACTAATTCTGAACCATTATTCGCTTGACTTAAAGCCGGGAAGAGACAACAAAAGTATGAAACTCTGAAATGTAAGGGAGAATATAAAGTCCAATAACAACACATAAATTACAAACCGTGTATATCAATGTTTATCCCAACATAAAGACATGGGAGAATTAAAAACACTATAACCCCAAGGGCGAAGTAGAATAAAACAGATTCCTCCGGTGGAAGTTGGAAAAGGAGAATGATTGTTGCGATAGTAAGGATAAGGACAAGGATTAGAACTGGATTAAGCATTTTCGCAATCTTTTGAAATTGGAATTGAGTATAGAAGTGATAAAAACTAATGGAATGGAAAAGGTAAATATATAAGGGAAATATCAGACATAGTAATCGGGACAGATCATCGCATTTAATTAAAGAGATCTTAATTTCCTTAAATCTCGAAGAAACAGATCTTATAGATTTCCAAGATTTTTTTTTGAATCCCTTGAATTCCGGAATTCAACCATGACTACGTCAAAAATTATGACGAAACTTATTTTCCTCATTCCACTATTTTGTGATAGCTTCACTCATACGCTTCGAGTAATTGGATCATTTTATCCATATTACTCTATGGTAATAAAATCCTATCTATCAACACATATCCGTCATGAAAACATTTTTATGGTTAGCCATGACGACCTCGATCAAATTTCGGGACGAAATTTCTTTAACGGGTAGGTACTGTGACGACCCGGAAATTTTCGACCAAATTTAAACTTAACCTTTATATGTTTCCGACACGATAAGCAGAATTTGTAATGTTGAATCTCAAAAAGTTTGGAACTACATTCATGTAATCAATTACCCTTTGACCGTGTTTTACGATTCACGAACAATTATGTGTATATAGATATGTATATATAATATATAATATTAACTGAAAACATTAACAAAGTATTAACTATATGATACTTTACATGAACGTATTTGTTTCGATATATTTATTGACAGAATTAAGAGATAATATCAAATGATTGAATTATCAGATACATTATGATATGATTACCGGCCAATGTTATGAGGTCCACTGTGATTTAAGAAATCTATTCTTTTTGACAATATTCAGAAAATGGTAAAGTGATTTATAAGTAAGAACAAATGTGTCAATTAACGGGAACTAGACAAGGGTTAGTGGAAATTCCTGTTTAATTTTCAAGGCATGTTTTATAATATTTTCCTCGTGACCTTGATAAGATAACTATGTTAACCTTCATTTTATTTAATATGAAAGTAAGAACGTGGAGTGTAAATAACTTAGATGTTGGATATCGACAAGTTAAGTAACTCGACATTTTTCATTAAGATGATTTCATACGTTTATTTAACCTTTGGACTTTATCCCATGCTTCACCAACAGACTGTAATTTAAAAACTTGAAACCTATTATGAATATATATAATTCTACTTTTCTAAAATGTTTTATGATATAACGATTTAAATTAATATTAAATATATTTATACGCGTATTATATGTACATAGTTTTATACTTTTACTATACTTTAACTTTACCTTTACTTTACTTTTACTTTACTTTAACTTTAATAATTCACTTTAATAATTCATACTTTAATAATTCACTTTAATAATTCACTTTAATAATTCATACTTTAATAATTCACTTTAATAATTCATACTTTAATAATTCACTTTAATAATTCCTACTTTAATAATTCACTTTAATAATTCAAAAATATATTATAAATAGAATTCAGTAGGTTTCATTATTTCATAGAAACTTGAAAATATATTTCTCTAAACTCTCTCAATCGAATTACATATATATATTTACTTAGTATTATTTCAAGATATTATTAGTATACATAAAATACTACGACGGAGTTATATTCAGACGATTTCAAAATAAGTTTTCAAACAGGATAGAGCTAAGGAAATTATGGGTTATAGCTATGGAGGTTATGGGTATTGTTCGAGGGTATTGCTCGTGAGATCAACCTAACGTTTATTATTTTCGTTGCGTCTACGTACTTTCCTGCAATATTGAATCACAATATTGATACGTGAGCATTCATATCTTATCTTTTATATATTAATAGTGTATCCCTGACTAGTGCTCGAGTATATATGATTATGCATGTTTGTATGCTTAGTTTCGTCGTTAAATAGTTTATGATAAATTACGAATTTGATACATATGCTACTGAGATAAGGTATATGATATGCATGTCGTTAGAAAACTAAAGAAAAATTAATAATTTTTCATTTAGAAATCGTGTGGTTTCGATGAACGGATTAAAAGATATGGTCAACTGAATTATCATTAAGTTTAATATTATTATTAAAACGATTATTATAATTGTTATCAGTTGATGTTATTACTAAAATTATCTTTATTACTAAAAATTAATATTTTAATTGAAACTATCATTTTATTATTTTTATCATTATTATTATTATCAATATTATTTTATCAAATAAATATGCGTACAAATATATTTTACCACACGTAATATAATTACATTAATAATACATACCACTATATTTTTATGATATTAAGTGAATTTTATAAATTTTATTACTTGAGATATATAAAAGTATATTTTTATCATATATGAATTTTAATATATATTTTTATTTATTAATAAATGACTTGTATTATTTAGTATAATAAGATCTGATAAATATATTTAAATATATAAAACGACTATATATAAGTTATATAATAAACATGTATAGATTTTGGAAGTCATTTTGGGTCAAGTTGACTTTTGTTGACTTTTGCATGTCGGTCTCGAGCATTAGGATTGTGATACACTACGACTTGACCTAAATTGTTAGAAAGATATTGACCAACATATAAATATATATACTTAATATAGGTTCGTGAATCCGAGACAAACCCTGCACTTGTTCAGTGCCGTCATATACATAATTGCTACGAAATACAGTATTGTGAGTTTCATTACTCCCTTTTTATATATATTTTTGGGCTGAGAATACATGCACTGTTTTATAACTGTTTTACGAAATGGACACAAGTACTAAAAACATATTCTACGTTGAGTTGTACCACTTTGCATATTTTTCCCTAATAGCTTGGTAACTACCATTTACATGCGGTATTGCAAACACGAATCCTGTTGATAGATCTATCGGGCCTGACAACCCCAACCGGACTGGACGACCAGTATTCAACGGTTGCACAGTACTTCGTTTCAGTGACTACACTTGGTACAGTGTAGTGAGATTTCATAATAAAGGGAATATGCGACGTTGATTAAATGTTAAGTATGGTTACCAAGTGCTCAACCACTTAGAATATTTTTATTAAAACGTTTATGTATATGAAATCTTGTGGTCTATTAACATATTAAAATGATTGTTACGATAAACCTATAAACTCACCAATCTTTTGGTTGACACTTTTAAGCATGTTTATTCTCAGGTACGAATTAAGTCTTCCGCTGTGTATTTGCTCAATTTAAGGACATTACTAGGAGTCAATCATCGTAATGGGACCAAATGTTGATGACTCCGTCCAGGTGGATAAGGACGGGTCCTTTCATGTATATATATTATTTGGAACAACCATAGACACTCTATATGCAGTAATGTGGGAGTTAGCTATACAGGGTTGAGGTTGATTCCAAAAATATATATACTTTGAGTTGTGATCTAGCCTGAGACATGTATACACTGGGTCGTGGATTGATTCAAGATAATATATATCAAATTTTTTTCTGTACATCTAACTTTGGACAACTAGTTGTAGGTTACTAACGAGGACAGCTGACTTAATAAATTTAAAACAGTAAAACGTATTAAAAATGTTGTAAATATATTTTGAACATACTTTGATATATATGTACATATTTGTTATAGGTTCGTGAATCGACCAGTGGCCAAGTCTTACTTCCCGACGAAGTAAAAATATGTGAAAGTGAGTTATAGTCCCACTTTTAAAATCTAACATTTTGGGATGAGAATACATGCAGTTTTATAAATGTTTTACGAAATAGACACAAGTAAATGAAACTACATTATATGGGTGAATGATCGAAGCCGAATATGCCTCTTTTGCTTGGTAGCCTAAGAATTAGTAAACTGATCTACTAATTGACGCGAATCCTAAAGATAGATCTATTGGGCCTAACGAACCCCATCCAAAGTACCTGATGCGTTAGTACTTCGAATACATTTATATCATGTCCGAAGGATTTCTCGAAATGATAGGGGATATTCTTATATGCATTTTGTTAATGTCGATTACCAGGTGTTCACCATATGAATGAATTTTATCTCTATGTATGGGATGTATGTTGAAATATGAAATCTTGTGGTCTATTATTATGATTTGATAATATATAGGTTAAACCTATAACTCACCAACATTTTTGTTGACGTTTTAAGCATGTTTATTCTCAGGTGATTATTAAGAGCTTCCGCTATTGCATACTAAAATAAGGACAAGATTTGGAGTCCATGCTTGTATGATATTATGTAAAAACTGAAATCAAGAAACTTATTTTTGATGTAATATATTCTTATTGTAAACCATTATGTAATGGTCGTGTGTAAACGGTATATTTTAGATTATCATTATTTGATAATCTACGTAATTTTTTTTAAACCTTTATCGATAAAATAAAGGTTATGGTTGTTTTAAAAATGAATGCAGTCTTTGAAAAACGTCTCATATAGAGGTCAAAACCTCGCGACGAAATCAATTAATATGGAACGTTTATAATTAATATGAACGGGACATTTCATAATGACTTAGGAGATGATCTTGTAACCACAAACGAGTAAGACTAGTCTTGTAGTAACTTGTGGTTTAATATTATTAAGACTTGGTCTTGTAACCACTTGTAATTTAATGCTTTAAAGACTTAGTCTTATGTCCGCTTGTGGTTTAATGTCATGAAGACTTAGATATGTAACTAATTGTGATTTAATGTCATAAAACCTTAAGTCTTGTAACCACGTAGTTTAAATGGTGTAAAGACTTAGTCTTGTAATCGCTCATGGTTTAGTGCCATAAAGATTTAGTCTTGTAACCACTTGTGGTTTAATGCTACGAAGACTTAAATCTTGTAACCACTTTCGGTATAATCTTTGAATATCGTTTCATTTATACCTAGTCCAAATTATATGATTTCAAGTACTAATGAAATTGATATGCTACTAACGGGCGGTTTTATTTGTGCGGTGTCGTTAGGTCACAGGATGTCCGATTCGGTAGCACAAAGTGTCTTCGTTTATTTATATTTTGCGGGGCCTAAATTTACTTTTACTTTCTAAGGTGTAGAAGGTGTAAGTTAACCTAGTGTCGTATTTTTTTACTAATTAACGAATTTAAGATCAAGTGGATAATTGTCTTTTAGTTAAATTACCTAGATAAAAGATAGTAGTTGATTTTAGCTAAAGGTCCTACGTGCAGAAAAGTAAATAAAGTGGAAGGATATCCGGAGTATGCAAATCAGGGAAATGTTGACCAAGATATCAGTATTGGGTTAGTGAATGGTAATTATGCTTATGTTAAGACTATGCTTGGAATAATGTAGATCTGGTTGGATGAGCCAATTACACAGACCTACTTTTCTCTGAACTCTCGCAGTTCTCTTTGAGCAGTGAGAAGTATGTTAACCAAGTATGCTTGGAATAATCTATGCAAACCCTCCAACTGGTGACTTCCCGAGTTGGAATAAGTTCATTATTCTCATTTTGAATTATGGTTGTCCCTCCTTTTTTGGGTACCACTTGAACAGGACTAACCCATGGTAAATCAGATATAGGATAGATCAGACCGGCATCCAGAAGTTTTATTACTTCTTTCTTGACGACTTCTTGAATCATAGGGTTGACCCTTCGTTGCCTCTGAACTGAAGGTTTGAAATCATCTTCCTTGAAGATCTTGTGGGTGCAATAGTTAGGGCTGATCCCTTTGATGTCGGAGATCTTCCAAGTAATTGCCTTCTTATGTGATTTTAAGACTTGAATCAATTTCGCCTTCTCTTGTGGTGTGAGGTCTTTCGAGATGATTATTGGGAGTTGCGATTCCCCTTCTAAGAATGCATACTCCAGATTGTCGGGTAACTTCTTTAATTCTAATTCTGGAGGTTCCTCGATATATGGCTTCATCCTAGCTATCTCCTTTCGGTCTAACGAGTCATACTTCTCCTGGAATTCTGATTCTTCAGTAGCGGTTACTGATGCTATCTGTTCTTCATTTCTGGAAATTGTCCTTCTTAATGCTTCCTCTTCAGAAACGTCTTCTTTAGTTTCGAAGGTTGGTTCGGGAAACTCCTCACAATCCTCCTTTGACTGGGGTTCCCGATATACCGGAATGAAATCCGTTTCTTCATTCGGTCTTCTCCTTAGTAGAGGTAAAGGAATGTCTTATCCTAGCGGTGCTATTTGAATAGTCTTGCCAAGAAAGTTACTTTCAGAGAGGGGAGATTTGCGTTGACTAAGGTTTATGGCGGAATGGTTGTCGAGATTTCCTTCAGGAGATGTAAAGAACGGATCCTTAGAAATTTGATCTTTCCTACGTATAGCCATAGTCTCTTCCAGGTATTCGTTGACGAGTTCTTGAAATGAATCAGAGAGATTCACATCTTCTTCTTTAGGATGGTTCATGAGGCGATCAACATTAAATGTGATTTCTTCTCCTCCAACCCTTAATTTAAATGATTTCTCGGGCACATCAATTACGGCCTTGGCAGTATTTAGGAATGATCTGCCAAGAATGAGTGGGACCTTCGTGTCTTCCTCAATATCCATAATGATGAAATCAACGGGAAATGTGAACTTATCCACTCTAACTAGGACGTCCTCAGCTATTCCCCGATGAATCTTAACTGATCTGTCCACGAGTTGGATAGTCATTCTGGTAGGCCTTAAGTCATTTAATCCTAGCTTTCTGAATAATGAATAGGGCATTAGGTTTACATTGGCTCCTAAGTCTGCTAACGCATTGCTAATTTGGACATCTTGCTGGTAGCAAGGTACCGTAAATCTTCCCGTATCTCCTAACTTAGGGGGAATTCCATGTTGTAACACTAACGAGCATTCTTCACTTAAGGGCAAGCTAACTATCTCTCTTAATCTCTCTTTATTTGAAAGCAGTTCTTTGAAAAATTTAGCGCAGTTGGGCATTTCTACTAAAGCATCTACTAGTCGTACATTCCAATGCAAATTCTTAATAATATCCCAATACTTAGCGAATTTCGCTTCTTGTTTTTCCTTCCTAAGCCTACCTGGGAAAGGTATGCGGGTGCACGGAATAATTTCCGGGGCCTTAGGAGAGATAGGCTCCGGTGGATTGACCACTGGTCAATTGGCACAGGTTCCTTATCGGAAAAATCTTGTATGAGTATATTGACAGTTGTTTCCTTCCCTCCTCTGGTTATTACTAGGCCATCAAACTCACTACACTCTATATCAACTTTAGGGGTTAATCATTTAAGCGTAAGCTAAAAATTAGTGATTAATTCCTCAAAAGTCTTTATCAAAGTGTCGAACTTATTCTGACATTCTATGACTTGAAGGTTTATCGTGTATTACTTTTTCATAAATTCAACTAAACTTTCCTTAGAGTGGAGAGTAGGTTTGTGCAACGGGAAGATTATATTATGATCCGAGCTATTTTGCTGTTTGTGTGCCCATCTAGGGTAAGGATACCGTAGATTGGTTCTAGTAGCATCAGAGTTTATAGGAATTGGTAAATTTTGAAGAGTGGGGGTGAGATCTTGTAACCTGGTTTCCAGCATTTTTACCGTATGAGCGAAGACGTCATCCTTCTCAGCAGCTTCATTGTTCCAATCTTCCTATTGTGCAGCTATGTGTCCAAGAGATTCCATGCTTCGTCTGCTGTTCGGAAAATGAAATTTCCTTGCGAGGCCATGTCTAGGAGAGACTTATCATCCTTGGTCAAACCATTGTAAAACGTATAGACTATGTCTGCCCGGCTTAACGAATGATTCGGACATCTTTTAAGCATCATCTTTATTCTATTCCATTCTAGACACAATGACTCGTTTTTTTTTTGAGAAAAGTTTGTGATGTCATTTCTTAAATAGGTTTGCAGGGATGGTGGATAAAATTTGTTTAAAAATTTAGTGGCAAAAACCTCCCATGAATGGATTGAGTTCAAGTTAAGTTCGTTAAACCATGAAAGGATTGGGGAGGTGACTATATTGATAAAATTTATTTCAAATCCATTGTAATTATTCATGAGACTACGACTCTTTATACACCTGAATATGATGGTAAATCTTAAAGGAAGAATGAGGTCCTTAATGAAATGGTTAATTTCATGTTTTCATATACTGGCTTTAGTGAAGGTTTATGAAACGGGGGCGGTATTCCTACAATCGTGGGCCACGTGGCCACTCCTTTGACACTTGACGCAATATGGTTTGCCACATTCACCAAGATGGTGTTTGTAGCACTTGTTACAATAAGGCAAGTTTTCGGCATAACTCTTCTTGCTGTCGGAGGTGAAAGGCTTTTTGGTGAAGTTATTGTTGTTGTAGTTGCTTGATGGAGTGGCTTCCCATTTTCTTTTGTTGCCACCCGACTTATCCTAGGCTTTAGGTGCCGGTACTACGATCTCGTCCACCGTTTCTATCAATTTGTGGACCATATTCAAAGCTTCTTGATGATTGGTGGGTTTGGATGACATTACTCCGTCTTTAATGCTCTTTGGAAGACCATCCATGTAAAGTTCAACCCTTAAGGACTCGGGGTTCACAAGGTTTGGGCACATCAAGGCTAGTTCGGAAAATCGTTGATTATAAGCCTTGAGGTCATTTCCGACCGCTTTTAAAGTTCTTAGCTCTTGTTCGAGCCTTCGGGTTTCCTCGCGCGAAAAGTATTCGGTGATCATCTTTTCTTTCAAATCGGACCAAGAGAGAGCTTGGGCTTCATCGGTACCCACCGATTGTACATACGTGTTCCACCACGTGAGAGCGATACCGGCAAAAGTGTGGGTGGAATATTAAACCTTCTCTTGGTCCCGACAACCGCTTATGCTAAAAACGACTTCCGTTTGCTCAAACCATCGAGTGAGAGCAACCGGTCCTCCGGTAGGTTTGCACCCCATGAAAGCTTTATAGGAGCATCCCTCGTATGAATTACCGGCTCCATTGTTGTTATTGTTGTTGTGGTTATTGTTATTGTTGTTGTTGTTGTTGGATGAGTGTCCAGCCATGGCCGCATCTACGGTGGTGGCTATCATTCGTTGTAAAGCTTGTTCGGGTGTTTCATGGCGTGGTACACGGTGAAGAGGCATTGTTCCCTTCAAAACACAAGAATACCATTGATTAGTATTTTCAATAATACTAATCATGATATGGAATAAGGATAGAGAGAAAATTTTCCTTGACTCACCTTAAATTCTTTATGTCATAATGTCGGAACGTTCATATGAGTCACCGTAAAATAATCCCGGAAATTATATTACCCTGATTTATATGTGCATTCGAAATTATTTCATATAGTCAAGGTGGCGTGTCAATCAAATTAAATAACGTGAGATTAAGATGAAATAAGAGTAGATATGAGTAGAAACGTTCGAGTATAAATGCACAAGTAGTCAAGTAATTCCTACTTCAAGTCTATATGCCGGTTGTAGTCTAGACTCACTAATGTACCCTATGACTTGGGGTTGACATCGATAAACTCTAAATCCCTACAACCAACGCTCTGATACCATCTGTAGCGACCCGACAAAATCGTCATTTACGGCGCCGTCTACTTAGGTCCCATTACGTGGTCATAAGTCTTTAAAACAACGTTTGACCAAAAGTATGTCGCATTCATTTAAAAAGTAAGGATGTTTCAAGGTTTACAAAGTAGTTCGACAACTAGTTACATTACAATGTTTAAAGTACAATTGAAACATATGCAACACAATTTAAGAATAAGTCAAAAGACGCTCCACGTATGCAAGTATACTCGACATCCAAGCAAGTATCAAAAAGTATAGTGCGGAAGCATGTATCACCTAGTATTTAAGGACCGGAGAAAAACATAGAAAATCTGTCAACGAAAACGTTGGTGAAATCATAGGTGTATGTATAAAGTATGGTTTGAACCACAAGATTTAGTATAAAACAATTATCAAGCGTATACATCTCAAAAGAAGTGTTTGTATTACGAGCGTCCAATTATCAAGCTTAACTAAATCATACCTCTGCATATAGTGTTAGAACCTACACTATTCCGATAAAATTATATTTCATTCGTTAACGGTAGCGAACCATCCGAATGAGGGTTCGTTAAACCCGTATGGCCACACAACATAAGTTCTCGCTTACACCCTACAAGTGTAACTAATGATAATTGGACTTGAGGATTTTCGTTCTAACTCGTACGTATCTTTGCTTTCATATTCGTGTTCAAAGTATAAAAGTATGAATCGTTTATGTTTTCTCATCCCAAGTATAAGTATAAAAGAGTAAAAGTGGGACTATGATCTCACCTTGAGTGCAAGCGTATAAAAAGTACTTCGCAAGTAAACGTGTGCAAGAACGAATGCTATTCTTGACCTAAATAAGTAGGTCGTATAAATAACGGTAAACACGATTGGTCAAAGTTGTTCAATTAGTCCTATGGCTCGTTACGACTCGATTATATAGCATGTGAATCAAATTGTCAAGTTTCATGCAAGGTACAAGTATAAAAGCATGTTAGAATGATTGCATAAGTATTTGGTTAAGTTTGGACAAAAGTCAACTTTGGTCAGGTCAAAGTCAACGAAAAAGTCAACACGTTCGGGTCGGGTCCCGAACTATTTTTCTGAGGTTTTTAATCATATATAAGCATGTTAAAATAATTTACATGTGCATCGGAGGTGCGTATCATAGCAAACATTTTTAATAAAAATGTAAGTTTGATCAGAATCCAAACACGCCTAATGCCGCGCTGCGACCAAGGATGGCCGCGCCGCGACACTCAACGTGAGCTGCTACCTGGGCTAGTGCAAGTGTTCAAGTCTCGAGCCAAAACTCATTTTATCACAAAAATTGAACCGTAAACACTTAAAACGCATACCATACATCGTTGGAAAGGTAATTTAGCGAGGAATACAACTAAACACATATCATCAACCAATTCTAGCATTTACAACAGTCAAAATAGCATTAAATGTTCATCTTTAACGATATACAAGCTCATAAATGCAACCAAATGATTCGGAAACCAAATGCACACATATAATACATCGTTTCGTAGGTAATTACGCATACAATACAACTAAACACTTACAATTGATATTGCAAAGCATTCAATGCATCAAAAATCCATTTTACTTCTATCAAACCCTAACTCAAAATTACAAATTTAGCAATGAAGTTTATGGAGTCTTTCCAAGTCGACCTACACATCAAATTGAAGCTAGTGATACTAGTAACATATTTAATACATGTACTTTTAACATCTAACAACATTTAAGCAACCAAATCGCAAAATCAAACACCCTAAATTTCAAGTTCATGCTAGTTACTTAACATAATAAGATCGAGCATACAAATCATATATTCATGTTAAACTTGATCCATAGACACTAATTAACACTTTTATAAGTCAAAATCATCAAGAACA
The DNA here is from genome assembly GCF_046630445.1 of Rutidosis leptorrhynchoides. NCBI lineage: Eukaryota > Viridiplantae > Streptophyta > Magnoliopsida > Asterales > Asteraceae > Rutidosis > Rutidosis leptorrhynchoides. The sequence continues at coordinate 412,538,686 of NC_092335.1, forward strand.
TAAAATCTAGTATTTTTAGAAAGTTACCCAAATGAGATGTAATTGGTATGGATTCGAAGAGAAAGATGCAAGGATTTCAAATATATAATTTGTTTTGTGAGACACTTGCTAGATCGGAAATAGATGATGATTCTTTGTTTGGTGTTTGAGAGAAAACAAAGTTGAAGTATCAAAAAGAGAGAAAGAGTGAATGAATGGAGGAGGTGAGGTTGACAACTTTGACCTAGTCAAAACTTTGGTCATTTGGCAACATTGGTCCCTCAAGTTTCAAAGAGGGTACGCGAATTACCTAAACGAATATTTTAAAATGCGTATTAACAGAAGATGTTATAATTATATAACGGACTTTAAAATAGTATAACGGAAGGTAAACGGAAAAATGCAGGATGTTACAAATATAATTAAAATTAGTCTTGTAACTAATAATGTCATTAAGGTTAGTCTTGTGACCACATTTGTGGTTAAGTGTCATTAAGAATAGTCTTGTAATCAGTTGTGGTTTAATGACTAGTCTTGTAACCACCGTTGTGCTTGAATGCCATTAAGACTATTCTTGTTACTTTTTTTTGGTTTAATGACTTAGGAGATGATCTTGTAACCACAAACGAGTAAGACTAGTCTTGTAGTTACTTGTGGTTTAATATTATTAAGACTTGGTCTTGTAACCACTTGTAATTTAATGCTTTAAAGACTTAGTCTTGTGTCCGCTTGTGGTTTAATGTCATGAAGACTTAGATATGTAACTACTTGTGAGTTAATGTCATAAAACCTTAAGTCTTGTAACCACGTGGTTTAAATGGTGTAACGACTTAGTCTTGTAATCGCTCATGGTTTAGTACCATAAAGATTTAGTCTTGTAACCACTTGTGGTTTAATGCTACGAAGACTTAAATCTTGTAACCACTTTCGGTATAATCTTTGAATATCGTTTCATTTATACCTAGTCCAAATTATATGATTTCAAGTACTAATGAAATTGATATGCTACTAATGGACGGTTTTATTTGTGCGGTGTCGTTAGGTCGCAGGATGTCCAATTCGGTAGCACACAGTGTCTTCGTTTATTTATATTTTGCGGGGCCTAAATTTACTTTTACTTTCTAAGGTGTAGAAGGTGTAAGTTAACCTAGTGTCGTATATTTTTACTGATTAACGAATTGAAGATCAAGTGGATAATTGTCTTTTAGTTAAATTACCTGGATAAAAGATAGTAGTTGATTTTAGCAAAAGGTCCTAAGTGCAGAAAAGTAAATAAAGTGGAAGGATATCCGGAGTATGCAGATAAGGGAAATGTTGACCAAGATATCAGTATTGGGTTAGTGAAAGGTAATTATGCTTATGTTAAGACTATGCTTGGAATGATGTAGATCTGGTTGGATGATCCAATTACACAGACCTACTTGTCTCTGAACTCTCGAAGTTCTCTTTAAGCAGTGAGAAGTATGTTGACCAAGTGTGCTTGGAATAATCTATGCAAACCCTCCAACAGGTGACTTCTCGAGTTGGAATAAGTTCATTATTCTCATTTTAAATTATGATTGTCCCTCCCTTTTTTGGTACCACTTGAACAGGACTAACCCATGGCGAATCAGAGATAGGATAGATCAGACCGGCATCCAGAAGTTTTATTACTTCTTTCTTGACGACTTCTTGAATCATAGGGTTGACCCTTCTTTGTCTCTGAACTGAAGGTTTGAAATCATCTTCCATGAAGATCTTGTGGGTGCAATAGTTGGTGCTAATCCCTTTGATGTCGGAGATCTTCCAAGCAATTGCCTTCTTATGTGATTTCAAGACTTGAATCAATTTCGCCTTCTCTTATGACTAAGACCTAAGGCAAAAATCAGACAAGAACATGTAATAGGCTTGGGTCACACAGTGAAGGCACTAACTAGATATTAACAGCTCCTAAGAGGTCTCCTCGGAACAGTCAATATGCATACTAGGTCATTCATGTCTTAATTCCTAAGTTCTGTGTCCTAAAAGCGCATTAAATGCCTCTAGGGAACTTCGGCCATACCGAGTTCATAGAATCTTCAGATACAGTATAACCAGGGGTCTTAATCCTATGAAGTAACTAATTTCATATAGGTGGACAAGTCCTGATCAAAACCTAGGTTGGTCAATCCTTAAGATGCTAGCATACAAATCTACCAGACTTCCTAGTTCAGTATTATAACAGTAATCGTACTAAATTAACATAATTACGCTAACCCAAACTTCGGTGTACCTACCCGTTAAATAAATTTCGTCCCGTAATTTTAAGTAGTTGGAGGTGTTGACACATCGTCTGGAAATAAGTACGGGTATTTCTTCTTCATCTGATCTTCACGCTCCCAGGTGAACTCGGGTCCTCTACGAGCATTCCGTCGAACCTTAACGATTGGTATCTTGTTTTGCTTAAGTCCTTTAACCTCACGATCCATTATTTCGACGGGTTCTTCATTGAATTGAAGTTTTTCATTGATTTGGATTTCGTCTAAAGGAATAGTGAGATCTTCTTTGGCTAAGCATTTCTTCAGGTTCGGTACGTGAAAAGTATCGTGTACGCCGACGAGTTGTTGAGATAATTCAAGTCGGTAAGCTACTGGTCTGACACGATCTATAATCTTGAATGGTCCAATGTATCTTGGATTCCGTTTCCCCTGTTTACCAAATCGAACAACACCTTTCCAAGGTGATACCTTAAGCATGACCATGTCACCAATTTCAAATTCTACATCTTTTCTTTTACTGTCCGCGTAGCTCTTTTGTCGACTTTGGGCGGTTTTCAACCGTTGTTGAATTTGAATGATTTTCTCGGTAGTTTCTTGGATTATCTCCCGGCCCGTAATTTGTCTATCCCCCACCTCGTTCTAACAAATTGGAGACCTGCACTTTCTGCCATAAAGTGCCTCAAACGGTGCCATCTCAATACTCGAGTGGTAACTGTTGTTGTAGGAAAATTCTGCTAACGGTAGATGTCGATCCCAACTGTTTCCAAAATCAATAACACATGCTCGTAGCATGTCTTCAAGAGTCTGTATCGTCCTTTCACTCTGCCCATCAGTTTGTGGATGATAGGCAGTACTCATATCTAGACGAGTTCCCAATGCTTGTTGTAACGTTTACCAAAACCATGAAACAAATCTACCGTCCCTATCAGAGATAATAGAGATTGGTATTCCATGTCTGGAGACAACTTCATTCATGTATAGTCGTGCTAACTTCTCCATTTTATCATCTTCTCTCTTTGGCAGAAAGTGTGCTGACTTGGTGAGACGATCGACTATTACCCAAATAGTATCATAACCACTTGCAGTCCTTGGCAATTTAGTAATGAAATCCATGGTAATGTTTTCCCATTTCCATTCCGGGATTTCAGGTTGTTGAAGTAGACCTGATGGTTTCTGATGTTCAGCTTTGACCTTAGAACACGTCAAACATTCTCCTACGTATTTAGCAATATCGGCTTTCATACCCGGCTACCAAAAGTGTTTCTTGAGATCTTTGTACATCTTCCCCGCTCTGGATGTATCGAATATCTGGTTTTATGTGCTTCCTTAAGTACCATTTCTCTCACATCTCCAAACTTTGGTACCCAAATTCCTTCAGCCCTATACCGGGTTCCGTCTTCCCGAATATTTAGATGTTTCTCCGATCCTTTGGGTATTTCATTACTCAACTTTCCTTCTTTTAAAACTCCCTATTGTGCCTCCTTTATTTGAGTAGTAAGGTTAGTACGAATAATTATATTCATAGCTTTTACCCGCATAGGTTCTCAGTCCTTTCTACTCAAAGCGTCGGCTACTACATTCGCCTTCCCCGGGTGGTAACGAATCTCAAAATCGTAATCATTTAACAATTCAATCCACCTACGTTGTCTCATGTTCAGTTGTTTCTGATTAAATATATGTTGAAGACTTTTGTGGTCGGTATATATAATACTTTCGACCCCGTATAAGTAGTGCCTCCAAGTCTTTAATGCAAAAAAAACAGCGCCCAATTCCAAATCGTGAGTCGTATAATTTTGCTCGTGAATCTTCAATTGTCTGGACGCATAGGCAATCACCTTCGTTCATTGCATCAATACACAACCGAGGCCTTGCTTTGAGGCATCACAATATATCACAAAATCATCATTCCCTTCAGGCAATGACAATATAGGTGCCGTAGTTAAATTTTTCTTCAACAACTGAAACGCTTTCTCTTGTTCATCCTTCCATTCAAATTTCTTCCCTTTATGCGTTAATGCAGTCAAGGGTTTTGCTATTTTGGAAAAATCTTGGATGAATCTTCTGTAGTAATCAGCCAATCCTAAAAATTGGCGTATCTGCATAGGAGTTTTCGGTGTTTCCCACTTCTCAACGGTTTCAATCTTTACCGGATCAACTTGAATACCTTCTTTGCTCACTATATGACCGAGGAATTGAACTTCTTTTAAACAAAATGCACACTTTGAAAATTTAGCGTACAATATTTCCTTCCTCAACAATTCTAGCACTTTTCTCAAATGTTCTTCGTGCTCTTGATCATTCTTTGAGTAAATAAGTATGTCATCAATGAAAACAATGAAAAACTTGTCAAGATATGGTCCACACACTCGGTTCATGAGGTCCATGAACACAGCTGGTGCGTTAGTCAATCCAAACGACATAACCATAAACTCATAATGACCGTAACGAGTTCTAAAAGTAGTCTTTGGAATATCATCCTCCTTCACCCGCATTTGATGATACCCGGAACGTAAATCAATCTTCGAATAAACCAACGAGCCTTGTAGTTGATTAAATAAGTCGTCGATTCTCGGTAGTGGATAACAGTTCTTGATGGTAAGTTTGTTCAACTCTCGGTAGTCGATACATAACCTAAATGTACCATCCTTCTTTTTGACAAACAACACCGAAGCTCCCCATGGTGATGTACTTGGTTGAATGAAACCACGCTCTAAAAGTTCTTGTAATTGACTTTATAATTCCTTCATTTCGCTAGGTGCGAGTCTGTAAGGAGCACGAGCTATTGGTGCTGCTCCTGGTACAAGATCTATTTGAAATTCAATAGATCGGTGTGGAGGTAGTCCTGGTAATTCTTTCAGAAATACATCGGTAAATTCTTTTGCTACGGGAACATCATTGATGTTCTTTTCTTCGGGTTTGACTTCTTCGTTGTGTGCTAGAATGGCATAGCAACCTTTTCTTATTCTTTTTTGCACCTTCAAATTACTAATAAGATTTAACTTCACGTTGCTCTTCTCTCTGTACACCATTAAGGGTTTTCTCTTTTCGCGCATAATGCGAATCGCATTTTTGTAACAAACAATCTCTACTTTCACCTCTTTCAACTAGTCCATGCCAATTATCACATCAAAACTCCCTAACTCTACTGGTATCATATCAATCTTAAACGTTTTGCTAACCAGTTTAATTTCTCGATTCCGACATATTTTATCAGCTGTAATTAATTTACCGTTTGCTAATTCGAGTAAAAACTTATTATCCAATGGCGTTAATGAGCAGCTTAAGTTAGCACAAAAATCTCTACTCATATAGCTTCTATCCGCCCCCGAATCAAATAAAATATAAGCAGGTTTATCGTCAATAAGAAACGTACCCGTAACAAGCTCCGGGTCTTCCTGCGCTTCTGCCGTATTAATATTGAAAACTCTTCCGCGGCCCTGTCCATTAGTATTCCCCTAATTTGGGCATTCGTTTCTGATATGACCCGTCTTCCCACATCCATAACAAATAATGGCGGTATTATTTGTTCCGACATTATTTGTTCCTTTATTCTTGTTAGCCATTGGTCCGTAAACTTCACACTTCGTCGTACCATGACCCTTTCTATTACACTTAGTACACGATATCGTACAAAGCCCAGTCAGATGGTATCCTTCACACCTCTGGCATGGTTTCTGCCTCTGGTTGTTATTGTTGGGATTGTTGTTGTTGTTGTTGCGGTTGTTGTTATTGTTGGAACAGTTGTTGTAGTTGTTGTTGGGATTGTTATTGTTGTTGCGGTTAAAGTTGCAGTTGTGGTGGTAGTTATTGCGTTTGTAATTGTGATTATTGTTATTGTTGTTGTTGTATTGGTGACTCTTGTCACTGTTTTCTTCCCACTTCCTCTTGACTTGTTTCGTGTTGGCTTCTTCGGCTACCTGCTCTTTAATTCTTCCCTCAATCTGATTTATAAGTTTATGAGCCATTCGACTTGCCTTTTGTATGGAGGCGGGTTCGTGTGAACTCACATCTTCTTGAATTCTCTCTGGTAACCCTTTTACAAATGCGTCGATCTTTTCTTCTTCATCTTCGAACGCTCCCGGACACAATAGGCACAACTCTGTGAATCACCGTTCATACGTGGTAATATCAAACCCTTGTGTTCGTAACCCTCTAAGCTCTACCTTGAGCTTATTGACCTCGTTTCTGGGACGGTCTTGCTCATTCATTAATTGTTTGAATGATGACCACGGTAGTGCGTAAGCAGCATCTTGTCCCACCTGCTCGAGATAGGTGTTCCACCATGTTAATGCAGTACCTGTGAAGGTATGCGTAGCGTACTTTAGTTTATCTTCTTCACTGCACTTACTTATGGCAAACACCGATTCAACCTTCTCGGTCCACCGCTTCAATCCGATTGGTCCTTCGGTTCCATCGAATTCTAGATGTTTACAGGCAGTGAATTCTTTGTAGGAGCATTCTACACGATTCCTTGTGGAATTAATTCCACTGCTAGACCCGGAGTTATTGTTGTTATTTTGCATTGCGGCCTGCACTGTGGCTATGTTCGCAGCAAGAAAAGCACGGAAGTCTTCCTCGCTCATGTTTAAGTTCTGACGAGTCGTCGGTGCCATTTCCTTCAAAAATAGCCAAAAGAATTGAGTTAATCATATAGAATATTAAGAGTAGTCAATAGTATTTTGTAGCATAATATGAACTTATTTATAAAAACTATTTCTTCATATTAGCGTTTTATAAGTTTTAATTCGGGTAGTACCTACCCGTTAAGTTCATACTTAGTAGCTAACATACAATTCAACTACTACAATTCTATATAAAAAACTGATTACAATAAATTTCACGCTCAAACTTTTATACAATAATTTACAAACGTACAATACCGCTATTTTACATATAGCATGAAATATAGCACACAATAACTTTGATACAAGGAAGTTGTGAAGTCAATTCTAGTTAAGCGCAAGTCATTCAGCAAAGGCAATAAAGACACGTAATTCATAGGTCCAGAAACAAGTCATGCATTCGGGCTTTACTAGTATTACTTCCCATCCTTGGTCTTGTGGAAAATAACCGTTGTGGTCGTTGGCAAGACAGCATGTTGTAACGTCGTCAAAAGGATGAGGGTTACGTAATGCCCAACAGCCCCGTAACAATCTAAAAACCTTATTTCTCACCCCAACTACTGAATCCGTCACTTGTGGGAATGTTTTATTTAAAAGTTGTAACCCGATGTTCTTTTTCTCAATTTGATGAGAAGTGAACATCACTAACCCGTAAACATAACATGCTTCTTTATATTGCATGTTTGAAGCTCTTTCTAAAGAACGAAGTCCTATGTTAGGATATGTGGAGTCAAAATAGGTTCTCAACCCGTAGCGAAAAATTGCATCTGGGTTTCCCGCATTTAATTCCTTAAAGAAAACACGGCTTAACTTAAAGTCTCTCCAATGTGATATACTCCATCTTTCAAAGGAAAGCCTTTTATAAATTAAGGCATGTCCGGAACGTCTTTCAAATGTTCGACAAACTAATTTCACCATAAATAATTGTGCTGATGAATTCTGACCGACTTTAGACAAGATTTCATCAATCATGTCCCCGGGTAGGTCTTCTAAAATATTCGGTTGTCTATCCTTAACGTCCATTGTGTGTGTTTTTTATACTGTAAAATAGACGAGGATTGGATTCGTAAAAGATAATTAACAAACAATACAAGCAATTTTTACATATAACATGAAAATACAAGCACACTACAATACATACACAACAGGATTACAACTCTTTATTCCAACTCACTCGTTTCTTCTTCTTCGGACTTGGTTCGTTTCGCTAATTTCCTAGGGATATATGGTGCTCCCCTAATACGAGCCGTTGTTTTCACAAATGGTTTAGAAAAACCTGGTGGCATAGATGTCCCCAGGTTATAGTTAAAACTTAAGAAATATAGGTGTTGACGGTATTTCTCATAGGGATATTTTATGTTAACATAAATTTCATCGGGGTTGGAATTAGGTTTCTCTATTTTGATGCCTTTTCCCTTATTGTTTTCTTTTGCTTTTTCAAATTGGGTCAGGGTAATTTTTATAACATCATCGGAATCCTCATCAGGATCCGATTCATCAGAAAATTGGTAATTTTCCCAATATTTTTCTTCCTCGACGGAAACACCATTGACCATTTTTAACTTTGGTCCATTGGTTGATGATTTTCTTTTATTTAATTGTTTTTCTGTAGTTATTAATATTTCTTCCTCCGGAACCTCTTCTTCTTCCGGTTCCTCTTCTTCCGGTTCCTCTTTTTCCGGTTCCTCTTCTTTCGATTCCTCTTCGGGAATTTGTGAATCTTCCCAAAATACATTATACTCTTCATTATTATTGGGTGAGTCGATGGGATTTGTACTAGAGGTAGACATCTATCACACAATAGCAAGCACGTTAAGAGATTAATATATAACATAATATTTACATGTAAAAATATATAGTTTCCAATAAACATGTTAAGCAATCGTTTTTAAAGAAAACACGGTCGAAGTCCAGACTCACTAATGCATCCTAACAAACTCGATAAGACACACTAATGCAATTTCTGGTTCCTAAGACCAATGCTCGGATACTAACTGAAATGTCCCGTTCATATCGATTATAAACGTTTCATATTAATTGATTTCGTTGCGAGGTTTTGACCTCTATATGAGACGTTTTTCAAGGACTGCATTTAATTTTTAAAAGCAAACCATAACCTTTATTTTATCGATAAAGGTTTAAAAATATTACGAAGATTATCAAATAATGATAATCTAAAATATAGCATTCTCACAAGACCATTACATAATGGTTTACAATAATATTACACAACAACTTAAGTCTTCGAATGCAGTTTTTAAACAATATTATACAAGCATGCAGACTCCAATCCTGTCTTTATTTAGCATGCAACAGCGGAAGCTCTTAATAATCACATGAGAATAAACATGCTTCAAAACGTCAACAAAAATGTTGGTGAGTTATATGTTTAACCTATACATTTATCAAATCGTAATAATAGACCACAAGATTTCATTTATTCAATAATCTTACACTCGCAAGTGTATAAAAATCATTCATATGTTAAACACCTGGTAACCGACATTAACTTTAATGCATATAGAATATTCCCCGCATACTCACAAGTATGTCATGAATTGGCAATCGCAATCACCATATAAATCGAAGTACTAAAGCCATTCATAACTTCAATGGGGGTTGTTAGGCCCAATAGATATATCTTTAGGATTCGCGTCAATTAGGGGCCATTTCCCTAATTCTTAGGCTACCAGACTTGAAGGGGCAATATTCGGTTTAATAATCCAACATAGAATGTAGTTTCGCGCACTTGTGTCTATTTTGTAAAATATTTATAAAACTGCATGTATTCTCATCCCAAAAATATTAGATTTTAAAAGTGGGACTATAACTCACTTTCACAGATTTTCACTTCGTCAAAAAATAAGACTTGGCCACGGGTCGATTCACGAACCTATAACAAATATATATATATATCAAAGTATGATCGAAATATATTCACAATATATTTTATTATGTTTTAACGATTTAAGTTTGTTAAGTTAACAGTCCAACGTTCTTAGTCCACAATTAGTTGTCCACAGTTAGTAGTACAGAAATAAATCAATATATTATCTCGAATCAATCCACAACCCATTGTATACAAGTCTCAGACTCGATCACAACTCAAAGTATATATATTATATTGAAATCAACCCCAACCCTGCATAGCTAACTCGATCATTACCGCATATAGAGTGTCTATGGTTGTTCCAAATAATTTATATAGATGACATCGATATGATATGTCAAAATATTGTATACGTGTCTATGGTCTATCAAGATTACATAATATATGTTAGAATACATGTATAATACAATATAAGTTAGTTAAGTTATGGTTGGTATAGATTTGTTACAAATTTCTTGTAGGTTCAACAAGCAAATTTATCTATTTTTGTTTTACCCATAACTTCTTCGTTTTAAATCCGTTTTGAGTTAATCAAGTTGCTATGGTTTCATAATGAACTGAAATTTATGAAACTAAACAGGAAAAATATAAGTTTATAGTTGGAAATACAGGTTACAAGTCATTTTTGTAAGAGGTAGTCATTTCCGTCGAAAGAACGACATCTTGATGACCATTTTGAAAAACATACTTCCACTTTGAGTTTAACCATGATTTTTGGATATAGTTTCATGTTAATAAGAAAAATCATTTTCCAGAAGAACAACTTTAAATCAAAGTTTATCATAGTTTTTAATTATCTAACCCAAAACAGCACCCGATTTCACTACGACGGCGTATGTCCGGTTTTACGGTGTTCTTCTTTCATGACCCGTCCTAATCCATCTGGACGAATACATTACATTTGGTTACATCGCGAGGTACTTGACCTCTATATGATACATTTTATAAACATTGCTTTCATTTTTAAAAGTCAAACTTTCATTACATCGAAAGTTGACGGCATGCATACCATTTCATAATATATCCAACTATAATTGACTTAATAATAATCTTGACGAACTCAACGACTCGAATGCAACGTCTTTTGAAATATGTCATGAATGACTCCAAGTAATATCTCTAATATGAGCAAATGCACAGCGGAAGATTTCTTTAATACCTGAGAATAAACATGCTTTAAAGTGTCAACCAAAAGGTTGGTGAGTTCATTAGTTTATCATAAATAATCATTTCAGATAGTATAATAGACCACAAGATACTCATATTTCGAAAACAATCTGTGCAGGTCTGCTCACTGCTGGAAAATCATTCATATGAAGAACACCAGAACGTTTCAAACAACTCACCAACGGTAGCTAATGCGTAGTGCAATGACAAAATCATCTCACCGTGGTAGTTAATACAATGTAATTCTTACAACGGGGACTAATGCATACGCAATGAAAAATCATCCCTCCGAGGGTAGCTGAAACGGGGGCTAATGCGTACGCAATGCAAAATCATCCTCCGTTAGCAACTACAAAGTCGACTATAATACAATACAATACATCGGGGGCTAGTGCGTGCGTGCAATGCAAAATCATCCCGCCGATGGTAGTTAAAACGGGAGCTAATACGTACGTAATGCAAAATCATCTCTCCGTTAACTACTAAATCGAACCTCTGAATCCAAATAATTCTATCATAGAATGTAGTTTTGAATATTTGTCTCTATTTCGTCAATCATTTATAAAAGCAGTTCATGTATTCTCAGTAACAAAAATATATATTGCAAAAGCATTTAAAAAGTAAGCAAATGAAACTCACACATATATTTATTGTAAAACAGTTAATAAAGCATTTGCATGTATTCTCAGTCCCAAAATGTAAAGAGTAAAAGGGAATCAAATGAACTCACGGTACTGTATTTTGTAGTAAAAATACATATGACGACATTGAACACTGAACAATGTAGGGTTGACCTCGGATTCACGAACCTATATCAATTGTATATGTATTATAACATTTAATTGAATCACATAATTTCCTTTATTAGTATTTATTATTTATATATATATTTTTACTTATATAGAATTTATACTAAATTCCATTAAAACAAATACTCATATTATATCTTAAATTATAGATTATATATATTTATGTTTTGTATATATTTAAAATGTTTAATATCTATATATTAATATATATATATATATATATATATATATATATATATATATATATATATATATATATATATGGTTAGTATTATATAAAAAAAATCATTAGTTTGTTATACATAAGTATTTATATAAATAATGTTAATATGTTTGATATATAGGTATATAAACTATTAATATAATTTTAATATATGTATTAAGTATATTTTAGGTACAAAATATTTATCTGTAACAAAAATGATAGTTTTGATAATAATGATTTACTAATAATAATAACTTTCTTGATATTGATAATACTAATAATAATAACGATATTGTTAAAAATGGTACTTATGTTAATAAATATAATAGTAATACTAATAATTACAAAAATAATATTAATACTAATATTAGTGAAAATAATAATAACTTGTATTATTTTTATAGTAACAATAATAATTATCCTAATCATAGTCATAATAATAATAATAGTAGTACTAAAATGATAAATTAATAATGATAATAACATTAATAATACTTATAGTAATAATAATAATAATAATAATTGTTATAACACTTATTATGATATTAATAATAATTATTATAATACTTATAATAACAATAATAATAATAACAACAATATCAATAATCATAGTAATAACACTAATAATAATAATAATAATAATAATAATAATAATAATAATAATAATAATAATAATAATAATAATAATAATAATAATAATAATAATAATAATAATAATAAATAAATAAATAAAAATGAGAAAACTACCTCCAAATGAAAAAGTTTAAAAAAAACTGCTCACACCCGGGCTCGAACCCGAGACCTCTCGTTCCCCAACATCACCCTCTAACCACTCGTCCATTATAGTTTTTCTGTTTTATTTCTCTCCTTACACCTATTTAACCCATGTTCGCTATTTGTCCTTCATCTTCTTCATCAATTAATCGACCCAGATTAAATAGATAGGTTGAGTGAAGGATTCCTAACCAAACTGCAATATTAGATTTTGATAATTCGTTCGAAATCGATCTATTGGTATATTGACCCAAGAACAGAGAGTATAAACTTCTTTTTCTTTATATATGTTTTAATTCATTCACAGCCACCCTAATAATTATGTATTGTATGGATTTTTGTCTGATAATGTTGATGAAATGTATGTGTAACTGATTCCCGACAGAAACAAATGTTGAAAAGTTTGATTGTGAAACCGAAAGGGAAATCGTACTGATTCCTTTATTATTTATACTTTATATAATATATATAATTAAATTATTATTAATAAATATATATACAATTAATAATAATAACAATAATTTATAATAATAAACAATAATGATACTAATATATATATATATATATATATATATATATATATATATATATATATATATATATAAGAATTTTAATAATTATATTAATAATAATAATAATAATACATTGTATTATTTTCTACTAGTAATAACTATAAAAATAATAATGATACTAATAATAATAATATTGTTAAAAATGAGAATATTGATAATCAGCAATGATTATAATAATAATTATAATACAAATAACAATGTAACTAATTACATGTAACAACTTTTTATGTCAATATATTATAATTTTAATAATATTAAAATTACCGATATTAATATTAATCTTAATATTTATTTTAATGGAAGTATTAATAATAATATCGTAACCATATTTTAAATTATAATTTCATATATTAATATTACAATTCATCACTTATGTAATAGTTTATTAATTATTATGTAATATATAAAATTGAATATTTATACCTTTTATATTATCATATGCACCTAATAATAAATATACACAAATCATATGTTATATTTATAGATTAAAAACAATTTAATTATTATATCGTTTATTATTTTACAATATAGCTCTTATAATTAATCATATATTATTTCAAATTAGTATATGTATATACATACTTATATTTATTTTTCTATATTTATATATATCTATATTTATTTATTTACAAACAATCATTCGTGAATCGTCAGAATTGGTCACCGGGTAATTTAATATACGAAGCATTTCAAAAATTTTGAGACTCAACATTACAGACTTGCTTATTGTGTCGAAACCAAATAAGGATTAAGTTTAAATTTGGTCAGAAATTTCCGGGTCGTCACATCTTCGTGTTTCCAGGTTTTAAATCATTAAGTTAGCATATCATATAGATATAGAACATGTGTTTAGTTGATTTTAAAAGTCAAGTTAGAATGATTAACTTTGTTTGCGAACAAGTTTAGAATTAACTAAACTATGTTCTAGTTATTACAAGTTTAAATCTTCGAATAAGATAGTTATATATATATATATATATATATATATATATATATATATATATATATATATATATATATATATATATATATATATATATATATATATATATATATATATATATGAATCGAATGATGTTATGAATATCATTACTACCTCAATTTTAGTATGTAAACCTACTGGAAGTGACAAGAAATGATTTAGCTTCAAAGGATCTTGGACGGCTTGAAATTTCTTGAAGTAGAATCATGACACGAAAACAAATTCAAGTAAGATTCCTACTCGAATTAAGATTGTTATAGTTATAGAAAGTGAATCAAAGTTTGAATGTGAGTATTACCTTAAATTAGAATGATAACCTACTATAAATAACAGAGGTTTCTTAATCTTAAATGATTACTTGAAATGGATTAGAAAGCTTGTAAGTAGACTTGAAAACTTGAAAGTGTTCTTGAAGTTTACTTGAGTAGTTGTTTGAAAGTTGATCTAGGTTAGGATTTATGAACTAGATTGAGCTAGATTTTGTTGAAGATGATGAAGAACACTTAGAACACCAAGAAAGAATTTAAGAGAGATAAGTTTGATGCATGAAAGTTGAAAAATGAAAGTGTTATGGTTGGTGAAGAAAAACGTGATCATACCCTTGAATATAAGGTTTCATTAGTTTGTATTTTTGTTAGATATTTCATGCTAGTTGCTAAATAATGGTTCTCACATGTTTAGGTGACTCATTAAGGCTGCTAAGAGCTGATCCTTGAAGTGTATATACCAATAGTACATACATTTAGAAGTTGTGTATTGTACGAGTACGAATACAGATTGAATACGAGTAAATAGTGCTACTGTAGTAAATAGTTTTTACTGTAGCAAATAGTATTTTACTGTAGCAAATAGTAGTTTACTGTAGCAAGCGAAAATTTACTGTAGCAAATAGTGTTTTACTGTAGCAAATAGTATTTTACTGTAGCAAATAGTGTTTTAGTTGTACATCTTTGATTTAATTATATTTCTTCTTATATATATATATAAAATAAAAAATTACATCATAAAAAAAACGATTATATAATTATCACAAGTTATGACGTTCGTGAATCATTAGGCAAACGGGGTGGTCAATTGTCTACATAAACTCATTTCAATTAATCAAGTCTTAACAAGTTTGATTGCTTAACATGTTGGAAACATTTAATCATGCAAATATAATTTTCATTTAATATATAATCATGGAAAAGTTCGGGTCACTGCACTATCATGGCAAGATACAAATTAATTAAGCTATCATGGTAATATCAGAACGCATTATTAAACATAAAAAGTAAGAACGCATGTTTAATACAAAAGACAAGCATTTCGGATAAAAACCTTAAAAGGCCGAAGAAATCTGCCCGAGATCACAGGGACTCACCGGGATATCCTCCGGAAAATAAAAGCTAAGCTAACTACTACTAAAGACTAACTAAAAGCTTGAAAATATGAAATGAATTACAAATTGAGTGTGTGTTGAAATGAATGGAGAAATCCCTTTAAATAGACTTAAAAAATGCCTGCAAACGGCTGGCAGGCCGTTTGGCAGGCCGTTTCTGGAGGCCGTTTGCTAAGGTAAGCCGTTTATCGAGCCCGTTTGCTCTGACCATTTGACAGGCCATTTGCCATACTGGCAGGCCGTTTGGCAAGCCGTATGGCAGGCCGTTTGCTGGCCTGGTCAGCCTGATTTCACTGGATCGTAACTTAATTTCTTGTCTTTCACCGTTTTCGCTCTAGAATCTTCGTTTTAGCTCCGTTTTACTTGATTCTTTTTGCATCGCCTTCGTAATTACTTAATCTACAAAATCAACCGAAAAAGCGATAATTTTTCTGAAATGACCCGTTCATATACATTATAAACGATTCACAATAGTTGATTACATCGCGAGGTATTTGACCTCTATATGATACATTTTACAAACATTGCATTCGTTTTTAAAAGACAAACTTTCTTTACAACGAAAGTTGACGGCATGCACACCATTTCATAATACATCCAACTATAATTGACTTAATAATAATCTTGATGAACTCAATGACTCGAATGCAACGTCTTTCAAAATATGCCATGAATGACTCCAAGTAATATCCTTAAAATGAGCTAATGCACAGCGGAAGATTTCTTTAATACCTGAGAATAAACATGCTTTAAAGTGTCAACCAAAAGGTTGGTGAATTCATAGGTTTATCATAACAATCATTTCAATATATTAATAGACCACAAGATTTCTGTTTATAAATATATGTACACTCGCAAGTGTATAAAGTATTTTATAAGTTGTAGGCACCCGGTAACAAGCCTTAACGTTCATTTTTACCCTCTGAAGTACACCAGATCAGGTGTGTTTAAAATAACCTCGAAGTACTAAAGCATCCCATAGTGAGGATGGGGTTTGTCAGGCCCAATAGATCTATCTTTAGGATTCGCGCCTACCGTACATAGACAAGTAGTTTAATGTTACCAAGCTAAGGGTATATTTCTGGTTTAAACCCACGTAGAATTAGTTTTAGTACTTGTGCCTATTTCGTAAAACATTTATAAAAACAGCGCATGTATTCTCAGTCCCAAAAATATATATAAAAGGGAGCAAATGAAACTCACAATACTGTATTTCGTAGTAAAAATACATATAACGTCATTTAACAAGTGCAAGGTTGGCCTCGGATTCACGAACGTATCAATATTGAGATTCAATATTACAGGAAAGTACGTAGACGCAACGGAGATGATAAACACTAGATTGACCTCACGAGCATACCCATGAACCATACCCATCACCTCCATAGCTATAACCCATAATTTCCTTTAGCTTCGACTCATTCAAAAAAACTATTTTGAAATCACTCGGACAGCACTCCGTCGTAATATTTTATGTATACTAATAATATCTTGAAATAATACAGAGCAAATATATATATATATATATATATATATATATATATATATATATATATATATATATATATATATATATGTATATATGTATGTATATATAAATTGATTGAGTGAGTTTAGAGAAATATATTTTCAAGTTTCTATGAAATAATGAAACCTATTGAATTCTATTTATAATAGATTTTTGAATTATTAAAGTGAATTATTAAAGTATGAATTATTAAAGTGAATTATTAAAGTATGAATTATTAAAGTGAATTATTAAAGTATGAATTATTAAAGTATATTATTAAAGTATGAATTATTAAAGTGAATTATTAAAGTATGAATTATTAAAGTGAATTATTAAAGTATGAATTATTAAAGTGAATTATTAAAGTATGAATTATTAAAGTGAATTATTAAAGTTAAAGTAAAGTAAAAGTAAAGTCAAGGTAAAGTTAAAGTATAGTAAAAGTATAAAAACTATGTATGTATAATACGCGTATAAATATATATAATATTAATTTAAATCATTATATATATTTAATGAAATAAAATATAAATATCATTATATTTATTATACTGGTTAAGTAATGAGTTGTCAAAAGTGATTCTAGATATTTATAAAAGTTATATACGTTTTAATAATAAAGTTCTTTTTAAACTGAAAACGTCTTTGTACGTTTGAAAATAGATTAATAGAATATTATGGAAACCAATTCTCCACTAACTTTTGTCTAACTTTCGTAAATGACACTTTTTGTTTTTATTTATAAATAGCTTTACAAATTATTCTGAATATCGTTAAGAGGAATAGATTTTTTCAAATCATAGTGGACCTCTCAACAGAGACTTGTAATCATAATTCAATGTTTCTGATAATTCAATCATTTAATATATTTTTTTTCAATTTCGTTGAAAATCATATTGAAACAAATACGTTCGTGTAAAGTATTATACGTTTAATACTTTATTAATATTCTCAAGTTATAATATATATATATATATATATATATATACATATACATATCTATTTATATATAACAGTTCGTGAATCGTCAGAATTTGGTCGAGGTTATAATGAATGTATGAACACAGTTTAAAATTCTTGAGATTTAACTTAACAAACTTTGCTTATCGTGTCGGAATAATATAAAGATTAAAGTTTAAATTTGGTCGGAAATTTCCGGGTCGTCACAGTACCTACCCGTTAAAGAAATTTCGTCCCCAAAATTTGATAGAGGTCGTCATGACTAACAATGAGAATGTTATTATAACGATTATAGAGTTTTATCATGTTCAAGAAGAATGGATAAAATAATTCGATACTCGAAGCGTGTGAGTGAAGTCATCGTAAATGAATGAAATAAGATAATAGTGATTCGTCGTATCTTTTGACGTCATCACGATTGATCTCCGAAAAGAAAATCTTTGTAATCTATATTGGATTTGATTATTCGGCGATTAAGGAAATTATGATCCTCTTCGAATTAATGCGATAATCCATTTTGATTTCTCTGTCGGATATTTTACTATAAATCCACCTCATTTGTTTTCTTACAACTCACACCTTCTCAACTCATATTTTAAAGTATTTGTCAATATGCTTCATCCAGTGCTGATTCTTGATATACTCCTCACTTTCATATCTGTCGCTCTTCTTTTTCATCTGCCTCCGGAAGAATCTATTTACTTCTACTATACTCTTGGTTGTATAGTGTTTTTAGTTCTCCCGTGTCTTTATATTGCTATATGCATTGATATATACGGTTTGTGATTTCTGGGTTGTTGTTGGGTTTTATATCTTCTCTTATATTTCAAAGTCCTTGCTTCTTCTATAATCATTGTCATCCACAGTTAATGCTCTCTTCTATTTGCTATGATTTATTCTCCCATTTCTAGTTCGGAGCTTTGTCCTTTCGTTTCTTCTTCTTGCGATTAAGCACCGCTTGTAATGGTCCAGAATTTGCAGATATAAATTTCGAAATGAACATTGTTAATGTTCTAGGAAGGAAATTGTAATGGCATGATCTTGACTTGTCAAATTACCAGAATACCTCAGAAAAGGCCGAATCATCAAGAAATATTTTTTTGATATTTAGAGATCAAAGAGAATACAAGAGTCGTGTAACATAGCACATGATGACGTTATGATCTGTGAATCATCATGTTCCATTTAGAAACTCAGCATGAATTACTGTAATATAATCACGTTGATCAAGTGTCATTATATTATACTAACTCATGCTTCAGCTCCCAACACTTCTTCAAGAATATTCCTATTTTAAACACGAATGTTTCAGAATTTAGAAACTAAAATAGTTTCTTTTATGATATAATATAGATAGCGCGAAGAGGTAAATGATTTCAGATAAGAATAATTATAAAATTATCTTCAGAAGTATGGATGATATTTATAATGAAAGATACGATGATATCTTAGAATGTCTAATATTAGAGGATGATGAAGGATATTATCCGCAGGGGTTTAGAGTCAGGAGCAAGGTATTCGTTAATGACTTTAGCAAGTACTGAATCATTTGGATTCTTTGAAGGCAGGTTCAGCCTTTGTGATTTGTCCACAGCCTCCTTCATACTTTGCTCAATCCGTTTTCCAGTTCCAAAGCTTCTCTTTTTCTGAGCTTTGTCAATATACTATCCTTTATCATCCAACTTTTTACTGTTAAGGTCGTTTACAGTTTTTGCTGCTTCATCAGCATTTTTCAAAATTTCAAGAACTGGTTCGCAGTTTAGGGTGTTTTTCAGAAATTTCTCATTCAAAGAATGTAAGTCTTGGAGGTAGACGTTGTGTGTATATGTAATTGTTGATGTAGACATGCTGCGAGGTTTCAAAATACTGATTGCTGATTCTCAATAATTGGTATGACAATTCTTGTTATAAGGTACGAATGAGTATATGATAGGGTTTCGATAATTATAATGATTTTTTTTTTTGGAAAGTCAAAGATCAGTGAAGTTGTTGGTAAGTTTATTGCTAATGTGGTGAATATAAACGATTCCCCAGTAATGTTGGCGAAAGGGCAACGTATCTATCAAGGTTATAATAAGACTGTTTTGATTGAGAAGTCGAAGTTGACTTGCTGGAGCTGTGACAAAACTGTCTATTTTGAAACGGAATTGAAAAGTTATTTTAGCTAGTAAATGCCAAAGGGTCTAACACGGATACGTGTCGAACTATGACTTGGGTTTTGAGAGTTTTTCAGGTGTATAACTGTGGGTAACATGTGGTTGGATCATCATCTCGATTGTTCCTTAGTTGAAGTGTCTTCAGGAATTTCGAAGGGTTTGAGCACATATTGTAATCGTTAATACATATGATGTTCTAACACAGTTTTGAAGTCAAAGTATAGCTTTGAAAGATATAGAAATCTAAGAGTGATGATACTGGTTATATTTCAAATTGAATTATGCGATTTCAAAATTAGAATATGTAATTGAATTTGAATGAGTATGATTGTTTTGATTTATATGAAAGAATGGATATTGTTGTGAAAGTAGGGAGTATAGTTGATGATTCCTGAATCAGTTTCAAAAAATGTAATATATTAATTGTGAATTTATATATCTCTCGGGTATTACCTACCCGTTAAAAAAATTTCACAATTAATATTTTGTACAAAAGAAGTTTATTACAGTCTTTATGAAAATATATGTGTATATTTTCTTTAGATGTAATATGGATTTAATGAGTTAATATTAAATTAAACTCATTTGTTTTATGGTTGGAACTAGAATTGAGTAATCCCTAAAACTTTATAAATTGCATAAGTATTTCTTCAATAATATTGAAATTATGAATCATTACTTTGTTATTTGTTGGTTTTTCGTGAAATTCTTGTGAACTTCGCAAGGTACGAATGATATTATTTGAAAAGTTTCGAGTACATCGATGATGAAAGTGTAAAATCAAACATATATTCGAATAATACACTTGATTTATTATGAATTGGATTTTTATTGAATTGAGACAGAGATTGTAATTAACGATTGTTAAGTTGTGGATGAAGGACGTACATCATTGCATATTTGTAATATGAATTAACTGAGTAGTTAATATTCACACATAATAGCTTAGTACGGGAAGATTTATTATGGTTTAAAATTTTATACATATAAAATATACATATAAATCTTTCGATTGGAAATGAGTTAATACTTCATAATTCGTTGATACAATATATTTGTTGTTGATTCGTAAAGATGTCCACAATGATTCTTGAACTGACAGAGTTTGTGATGTTACATGTGCTGTTGATTCTGACGATACTGACGGCACTGACTGTGTTGATGATGCTATGGTCCTGTTGATGCTGTTGGTTAAACAATTCTAGCTTGTAAATTGTACACCATTTTCGATCAAAGTTTCTACTCTACCATCTCCGTTCACTCATCTGATTTACGGTCAGAATTAAATAATCTCTAAGATTTTGGAGATTACATAACTGCCGCAGAGATATCTCTTCAATGAAGTTTATGAATTAATACTTCATCGTTTGTTGTTGTTGATATTCCTGGATATTTACAGGGCGAATGATGTTGATGTTTGAGATACAGATTGTAATGTTGCGGTGTGGGATGTGGATGTTGTTGTTGGTGGTGGTGATGGTACTGTTGGTGTTGCTGATGGTGGTATTGTTTATGCTGCTGGTGCTGCTGCTGGTGTTTGTAACCTTTACACCATATTCTCCAAAGCCACTACCCGAGCGCGAAGCTCGTTGACTTCTTCTATTACACCGGGGTGATTGTCGGTTCAGACGAGCGGATAGATAAAATCTAGAATTTGGTGTAGTATGTAATTGTGACGAGAAATAAGAGAGAAAATGGTGTTTCGGATAGGTTCGCCGGTAAGTGCTTCAGGTTCTTCGCCAAGAGGGCAATGTGGTGGATGGAAGGGACCACCTTCTTCTTGTCTCCAATGATTAAGGAGGCTACGAACCCATCCCCAATTCATCCAGAATAGATGATGACTAATTGGTTGATCCATTCCGGTCACACTGCTTTCGGAACTTGAGTTGGATTCCATTTTGGAATCCGAGGGACTTGAACTAATGACGAATTCCATTTCGTACGATTGAATAAAGAATTTTTATATATGAAATGATTTTCCGGCTATCGGGTGGTATTCTAATTATATAGAGCAAAAGGTTTCGTAGATTACGGAGGAATTTACGGAATATGTCAGGAAAAGTTTACAGTAACAGATACGCTAAGATATGAATTAGCAGATATGCTAAGATATTAATTTTGTCTATACACTATTCATGCAATCAATGCAATAAGATGTGTCTAGACTAAGAATGATAAGCAGGTAATTTCCGACAAAAATGATGAGCAAAACTTTTGACATGCAGACACGGTCGAAGTCCAGACTCACTAATGCATCCTAACGACTATCAGTTAGACACACTAATGCAGACCTTGTTCGCTAAGACCACCGCTCTGATACCAACTGAAATGACCCATTCATATACATTATAAACGATTCACAATAGTTGATTACATCGCGAGGTATTTGACCTCTATATGATACATTTTACAAACATTGCATTCGTTTTTAAAAGACAAACTTTCTTTACAACGAAAGTTGATGGCATGCACACCATTTCATAATACATCCAACTATAATTGACTTAATAATAATCTTGATGAACTCAATGACTCGAATGCAACGTCTTTCAAAATATGCCATGAATGACTCCAAGTAATATCCTTAAAATGAGCTAATGCACAGCGGAAGATTTCTTTAATACCTGAGAATAAACATGCTTTAAAGTGTCAACCAAAAGGTTGGTGCGTTCATAGGTTTATCATAACAATCATTTCAATATATTAATAGACCACAAGATTTCCGTTTATAAATATATGTACACTCGCAAGTGTATAAAGTATTCTATAAGTTGTAGGCACCCGGTAACAAGCCTTAACGTTCATTTTTACCCTCTGAAGTACACCAGATCAGGTGTGTTTAAAATAACCTCGAAGTACTAAAGCATCCCATAGTGAGGATGGGGTTTGTCAGGCCCAATAGATCTATCTTTAGGATTCGCGCCTACCGTACATAGACAAGTAGTTTAATGTTACCAAGCTAAGAGTATATTTCTGGTTTAAATCCACGTAGAATTAGTTTTAGTACTTGTGCCTATTTCGTAAAACATTTATAAAAACAGCGCATGTATTCTCAGTCCCAAAAATATATATAAAAAGGGAGCAAATGAAACTCACAATACTGTATTTCGTAGTAAAAATACATATAACGTTATTTAACAAGTGCAAGGTTGGCCTCGGATTCACGAACGTATCAATATTGAGATTCAATATTGCAGGAAAGTACGTAGACGCAACGGAGATGATAAACACTAGATTGACCTCACGAGCATAACCATGAACCATACCCATCACCTCCATAGCTATAACCCATAATTTCCTTAGCTTCGACTCATTCAAAAAAACTATTTTGAAATCACTCGGACAGTACTCCGTCGTAATATTTTGTGTATACTAATAATATCTTGAAATAATACAGAGCAAATATATATATATATATATATATATATATATATATATATATATATATATATATATATATATATATATATATATATATATATATATGTATATATATGTATATATATATATATATATATATATATATATATATATATATATATATATATAAATTGATTGAGAGAATTTAGAGAAATATATTTTCAAGTTTCTATGAAATAATGAAACCTATTGAATTCTATTTATAATATATTTTTGAATTATTAAAGTTAATTATTAAAGTATGAATTATTAAAGTGAATTATTAAAGTATGAATTATTAAAGTGAATTATTAAAGTATGAATTATTAAAGTGAATTATTAAAGTATGAATTATTAAAGTAAGAATTATTAAAGTGAATTATTAAAGTATGAATTATTAAAGTGAATTATTAAAGTATGAATTATTAAAGTGAATTATTAAAGTTAAAGTAAAGTAAAAGTAAAGTCAAGGTAAAGTTAAAGTATAGTAAAAGTATAAAAACTATGTATGTATAATACGCGTATAAATATATATAATATTAATTTAAATTATTATATATATTTAATGAAATAAAATATAAATATCATTATATTTATTATACTGGTTAAGTAATGATTTGTCAAAAGTGATTCTAGATATTTATAAAAGTTATATACATTTTAATAATAAAGTTCTTTTTAAACTGAAAACGTCTTTGTACGTTTGAAAATAGATTAATAGAATATTATGGAAACCAATTCTCCACTAACTTTTGTCTAACTTTCGTAAATGACACTTTTTGTTTTTATTTATAAATAGCTTTACAAATTATTCTGAATATCGTTAAGAGGAATAGATTTTCTCAAATCATAGTGGACCTCTCAACAGAGACTTGTAATCATAATTCAATGTTTATGATAATTCAATCATTTAATATATATTTTTTTAATTTCATCGAAAATCATATTGAAACAAATACGTTCGTGTAAAGTATTATACGTTTAATACTTTATTAATATTCTCAAGTTATAATATATATATATACATATACATATACATATCTATTTATATATAACGGTTCGTGAATCGTCAGAATTTGGTCTAGGTTATAATGAATGTATGAACACAGTTTAAAATTCTTGAGATTTAACTTAACAAACTTTGCTTATCGTGTCGGAATAATATAAAGATTAAAGTTTAAATTTGGTCGGAAATTTCCGGGTCGTCACATTTTCTGACAAAGTTTAAATCTTTATTGTTCTAGGGCTTAATATTGGGGATAAAAATGTGACTTTTTGCCCGATATCAAATACCCCACACTTGGCTTTGCTTGTCCTCAAGCAAAAAAGGATCTTTCTAATAGACTCTCCCTTGTCCCACCCGTAGATCTTTTTATTATGCCTTCATCATAAGTCAGCACATCTTTCGAAAGTATTAGAAAAAGTTTCGAGCTTCGATGGTTTGGTCGCTAGATTTCAATTGTGTCCATAGTGAAAAAGGCGTACTTTCCAACTCTCAGATGTAGAGTATACATGATCAGGCTCCTTATTAGCGGATCACTCATATCACTCAAGTGTTTAGGGTGTCCTATTCTAATTGTATAGTCGCTCAGAAGCCAGTCGTGTAACAGTTCTCATCATAGGCTTGGTAAAACATCGATATCTGCACCGGTTAAGTAAGGACGGCACTGATCTTCTTCCTAAGCATTCTTTCAAGAGGAAGACGGGTTACAGGATTTGATTGAAAATTTATGGATCGGTGAAAGGTATCCAGATCTTTTGATTTTTGAGAGAATTGATAGACTTTGATTCTTCAGAGTATCCATTTTGGATAGAGAACGGCCTAGAATCCGTAAAAGTTTTCTTCGGAAGAGGCGGATTTTGCTATGACTTTGTCTTGAATTTTCTTTTGCTCTTCTGGCATTCTTCTTCAGGGCATCTTCTCGGGATTTTCTTTGCCTTATTCATAGAGACTTTTCTCTTTTGAAAATATATTTTTTTATCGGCATACCCTTTCTTCATAACTTTTGTCTTTCATTCCTGGTGCCCAGAAAGGAAGTGATAATCCACTGAAAATAGTTCTTTGACCTATCAAAAATAATCAGGGGTTCGGAATCTTTCAACAAGTGCTTTTGAAGCGAATTTGATCGATCTATCTCTTTATAAATCTCTGGATCTTTTGATGAATGGAAAGGGGAGTGAATGTGAATGGTGTATTTTGGGAGTGAATTTGGGGTGAATATTTCTGATTCATCAACTCTTTGTGTGAGTTGGTCGGTTTAAATTGCGTGGAGTGGAAACGGAAACGAATGGCTTTTTTTGTCTTCTCTATTCAGAATGATTTCGGAAGGAGTATCACACCTGCACCACGTATGACGCTTACTAACCATTGGTCTTGAAACGTATATCTGAACCAAGTTCTAACTTGAACCGTACACCTGCACGCTCATCAATTGAAATAACAAAGTACTGTAGATTTGATGGGTCATACAGATACTTTGGGTCCAAGATTCCTTACCTTTTTGGGTAGTAGGGGTCGTGCTTGATCATGCGTAGCCTTTTACATATTTTCTTAAAAGAAATCTTTTAACACAAAACATAAGTTTCAGCTTAATCGTTCCGTTCTAATAAATGTTCCGAAAACCGATTTCTAGCAATTTTATTAGATCTTTTGGGCAAAAACAAGGTAAGAATTTTTCGAAATTACCCAATATCCATTGCTTAATTACTTTTTGGACAAAAGAATTTTTCAAAACTTGGCGTTTTATGGTTACTCGACTTTTAAAACCTTCGACCTTTAAAACCTTTACCCATTACCCCACACTTAGAAGAACATTGTCCCTAATGTTCTCTAGAAAGAATTATTTTGATACTTTATAAATTAAGGACATTGACTTCTTAAAATTCTAAGTTATTTGCGGGGGTTACCCCACATTTAGAGATTTTAGTGCATTATAATCGAAATAGGTTTGAGGAAGGATTACTTCCCTATGGTCGTGTTACTTTCCTAGTGCAGGGCCTTCCTATGGTCAATCTCCTAAGGAACAGTCTCTTTTGAAAATATTTCTGCATGAAGAACAAAAAGAGAAAGGCAGCATTTCTACTATATAACTTTTTTAGTACAATGCTTCAAAAAGATAAAAACTAAAAGATAAAGTAAAGTAAAGTAAAGTAGTCTATGGGATACTATCCCGGTCAATGTGCTGAGTCGGCGTTGCGAAGTATCTGTAGATATCATCATCCTCTAGTCTCGGTAAATACTCAAGAGGTTACCCTATATCCAACTCAGGGCCTAGTAGTGAATCCAGACATAGGTCTGACGGCAACTCCAGGTGGGATAGGCTCGGGAAAGGCTCCTCGTCAGGTATGCTCTAGGTGATCTCAAATGTCTGGGCCGTTGGTGGCTCAACTGATATGGGAATAGTGACTAAGTGACAACCCTCAGGTAGCTCAGTGACTGGAACTGGCTCGGTGACTGGAGCAGGCAGCGTGATGTGAATAGGAGTAGCATGTGCAGGCATGGCAGCTGAGGCAACTGAGTGAACTGAGGCCAGTGTGGGATGCCTGGCGTAGCTTGTCATGTTGGCTGAACACGGTGCACTAGCCTAAATGAAGACGGGCCTAGAGTAATGTGCGGCATCCCCTCGCGCTGAAGGTATGCTCTAAGAGCTCGGTAGAGCCTCTGCTGGTATTTGAGTAGTGCCCATGCAACATCAGGGTCACTTAAAGTGGTTCCATAATGTATCACTGTCTGTGGCTCATGTGTCTCTGGCAGCTGTGTGTGCTCGGCTGGTCTCCTGGCCAAACGTCTAGATCGTCGAACGGGAGGAGCTGGCGGTGCTGTGCCAATATCTTCCTCAACGCTTTCCAATATCAATCGCCTTGGGCCTAATTGCCCTGTTGATGGCCTGTTCTGATCAGCACTACTTCCGGATGAGTAAACTCTAGGAGTCCTCCTCCTGCGAACTGGGATGTAAGCTGAAGCTCCTGAACTTGACATTTTTTTGCCTGAACACAATTAACAAACTTGTAAGTACTAAGCGCAAGTGATAATGCTAAAAACGAACACGTATTTCATAGCATTATCCTTCAAGAAAGACAAGCTTTTGGTTGCAATTGTTCTGTTTACAAGTGATATTCGTTTAAATAATAAAAGGTGAAGACAAAAGACAGATTCGACGATTTGAAGACGCAAACGACCAAAAAGCTAAAAAGTATAAAGTACAATCAAAGTGGTTTAATTTATTGATGAGAAATGTCTAAAAGTTACAAGAGTACAAGCCGCAAAACGCAAAGTACAAGATATTAAATTGTACGCAAGGACGTTCAAAAATTCAGAACCGGGATATGAACCAACTATCAACGCGTGACGCAACGGAGCTAAAATTACAAGTCAACGATGCATATGAATATAATATATATATATATATATATATATATATATATATATATATATATATATATATATATATATATATATATATATATATATATATATATATATATATATAATTATATATATTATATTATAAATATTAAATAATACGCAGCAGCCCACGTTTTGGAAGCTTTGTGACCAGGAAAAGGTGGCCATGCGATCGCATGGCCAGGCAGTGTTAAATCTATGTGGTAGCATTCCATACTGTAGCAGCTCAGGTCCTATAAATTGCAACGTTTGGTCGATGAATTTTACACCTTTTTCTAATCTATCTCTTACTCCCTCAAATATATATATATATATATATATATATATATATATATATATATATATATATATATATATATATATATATATATATATATAATTTTAATTTTAATTTAAGATTAATAATAATAAGGTTATGTGAGCGAATGTTGTAAGTGTTTAAGTCGAAATTCTGTCCGTGTAACGCTACGCTATTAATACTCATTGTAAGTTATGTTCAACTTTTTAAATTAATGTCACGTAGCTAAGTTATTATTATTATGCTTATTTAAATCGAAGTAATCGTGATGTTGGGCTAAATATTAAAGACGAGGTAATTGGGCTTTGTACCATAATTGGGGTTTGGACAAAAGACCGACACTTGTGGAAATTGGACTATGGACTATTAATTGGCTTTATATTTGTTTAACTGAATGATAATTCGTTAATTTAATATAGAGATTTACAATTTGACGTATCTATAAATAACCATATACACTCGATCGGACACGATGGGCGGTATATTTATAAATACTAATAATCGTTCATTTAACCGGACACGGGAATGGATTAATAGTCAATGGACTCATTGAAACAGGGGTGGATTACATACAAGGACACTTGGTGTAATTGTTAATAAAGTATTAAAACCTTGGGTTACACGCAGTCGATATCCTGGTGTAATTATTAAACAAAGTATTAAGACCTTATTACAGTTTAAGTCCCCAATTAGTTGGAATATTTAACTTCGGATATAAGGATAATTTGATGAGGACACTCGCACTTTATATTTATGACTGATGGACTGTTATGGACAAAAACCGTATGGACATATCGAATAATCCAGGACAAAGAACAATTAACCCATGGTAATAAATTAAAATCAACACGTCAAACATCATGATTACGAAAGTTTAAATAAGCATAATTCCTTTATTTTATATCTTATCACACTTTTAATTATCGTACTTTTTAATTATCACAATTTTATTTACTGTCATTTTATTTATCGCACTTTTTAATTATCGCAATTTAATTTTCGTCATTTACATTACGCTTTAAATTAAGTTATATTCATTTTTAATATTTTACGTTAATTTTTAATTGTGACTTAAGACATAAAATTGACAAATCGGTCATTAAACGGTAAAAACCCCCTTTTTATAATAATAATAATACTACTTATATATATATATTTATATTTTTACAATTATAGGTTAAAATAATTATAGCGTTAAACTTGTTTACTGTATCCCTGTGGAACGAACCAGACTTACTAAAAACTACACTACTGTACGATTAGGTACACTACCTATAAGTGTTGTAGCAAGGTTTAGGTATATCCACTCTATAAATAAATAAATAACTTGTGTAAAATTGTATCATATTTAATAGTATTTCGAAACAAAAATATAACTATTTCGTATACTACCCTGCACTCATCAAGTATTTTTGGCGCCGCTGCCGGGGACCGAAAGCGAAACGCTATAAAAAAATTTTGTTTTTAAGTTATTTTTGTAAAAATATTTTTCATATAAATATTGAAATACAAAAATATAAAAAAAAGTATATATATCTATTTAAGTGTTTAGAAAAAAAAAGAGTAAAACGAAAATATATATTTTATAAAGTATAAAAGTATTTTTTTTAGATCTTAAAAATATAAGTGTATTTTAATTACTTATTTTAAATTTTGTAAAATTATAAAGTAAAAAAATCAAAGTAAAAAAGTAAAAAATATATATATAAAACATTGAACCTACAAATTTTGAGTCAGCATTTATCTGAGCCTGTATGGTCATGCGACCGCATGGCTTTTAAACCATCAACTCATGCGATCGCATGAGCTGAGGTGACAGGCCTGAATCCTCGTCTGCTACGATTAGGGTTAGAGTTTAATTATTATTATTATTATTAATTAATTAAGATTAGGGTTTAATTTAATAATAGTTAATTTTAGTTTTTAATTAATTTGTAATTTAAGTGTTAATTAGTTTTATTAATATATAAAAATTAATACTTTTATAAAATAAATAATATAAAAATAATATTTTTATAAAAATTGTATTTTTATAACTTTAAGTTTTATTTTTATATTTCGTATCTTTTTAATCGTTTAATCGTAATTTGTATTTTTATCATTCGTAATTAGTTTTAAGATTAGTATTTTGCCGTAGTTAATTTTTATTTTTAGATTCTTAGGCTTTGCCGTAAAATCCCTTAAGTTCTTTTTCTTTAGACTAAGATTTAGGTGCTTTAGAATTTTGCGACGCTGTTTTAAATTTTAGTACTTTTTAAGTTATTGCCGTTTTGGATTTAGAATTCCTTTAAGCTTTAATACCTTTAGACGTAAGTTTTAATTTTTAGTTTTTAGACTTTTAAGTTTCGACGCTGCATTTTATTATTATTATTTTTCGACTTTTATTTTTTGACGCTTATTTTTTCGACCTTTTATTTTTCGACGTTTTTCGACGCACTCTTTTTCTTTCTTATTTCTCGACGCTCTAGTTTTTAGGACATAGAATTTACTTTATTTTCTTTAAACTTAGACGAAAAATTATTTTAAGCGGTTAAATTGATAGACATCCAAAATTTTCTGGTTCGTAGTAATAGTTGGATTTTTAGTGGCGAGTTGTGGGCTTCCGATTTAAAGGGTCCTGGCTACCTGCTGCATCTATTGGCTATTCGAAACGTGGGCAAAATCAGAAAAGTCTATTAATTTGATAGCGTATATAATTTTTATCTTTTATAACTAATAAGATATTCAGTGAATGCACCGAGCAAAACGTTCACCACCTTTTATACGTTCACAACCTGTAACTCGATCAAGACATCTGGCCAATATTGTCGCTGTTGATTTTTCTTTAGAATCGTCATCTAGTCGACCAAGTACTCTAATTCAAATTTTTGATAATCCATTTTTTGAACCCGACCTCACAATTGAGAACCCGGAGGATATTTAGGGACAATTCAGAGATCCTGAACCACTAATCATTCCACCTGAACCACAAATCACTCATTAAGAGATTTTCGAGGAAGAAACCATTAAGTCAAAATCCTCTAGTGATTCAGATTCAACAAATTCAGTCATGGAAAATCTGGAACTTCTAAGTATGGAAGACCGAATGAGAGCTAAACACACTGGCCAAGGTCATGCAATTACTCAACCAGACATTAATGCACCAGATTATGAAATCAAAGGACAAATCCTACACATGGTAACTAATCAATGCCAATTTAGTGGTGCGCCGAAGGAAGATCCAAACGAACATCTTCGTACCTTTAATAGGATCTGTACTCTATTTAAAATCCGAGAAGTGGGGGATGAATAGATCTATCTCACGTTATTTTTCTGGACTTTAAATGGAGAAGCCAAAGATTGGTTAGAATCGTTACCTGAAGGGGCGATTGATACATGAGATGTTTTAGTTGAAAAATTTCTTAAACAATTCTTTCCAGCATCTAAAGCCATAAAACTTCAAGGAGAAATAGTTACGTTCACGCAAAAGCCAAATAAAACTCTATATGAGGCGTAGACAAAATTTGGAAAGTTGTTGAGAGGATGTCCGCAACATTGTTTAGACACTTATCAAATAGTACAAATATTCTACCAAGGATGTGACATCACTACACGAAAAGACATCGATATAGCAGCCGGTGATTCCATTATGAAGAAAACCGCAACTGAAGCTTACAAAATTATTGATAACACTGCTTCCCACTCACATGAGTGGCATCAAGAAAAAGATATCGTTAGATCATCTAAAGTAGCTAGAGCCGATTCTAGCCATGACTTTGATTCCATTTCTGCAAAGGTGGATGCTTTTGAGAGACGAATGGAAAAGATGACTAAAGATATTCACGCAATACGAATTAGTTGTGAGTAGTGTGGAGGACCACATTTGACAAAAGATTGTCTCAGTATTGAACAAATAATGGAACAGAGAGAGAATGTTTCATACATGAACCAAAGGCCTGAAAATAATTATCAGAATAATTATCAACCGCCAAGAGCAAATTACAATCAAAACCAGAATTATAACCAAAATGTTCCATACAACAACCAACAAGGTCCTAGCAATCAACAAGTATCTAACAATACTTACAACCAGCAAAGACCTATTTTTCAAAATAAACCACCACAATCGATGATAAAAAGACAAATTTAGAAGACATAATGTCGAAGCTAGTTGAATCTCAAACTCAATTTTTCACATCTCAGAAACAAACTAATGAACAAAATGCTCAAGCATTTAGAAATCAACAAGCTTCTATTCAAAATCTGGAACAAGAAGTAAGCAACCTAGCAAGGTTGATAGGTGAAAGAAAATCGGGAAGTCTACCTGCGATACAAATGCTAACGCCCGGAATGAAA
This sequence comes from Rutidosis leptorrhynchoides, assembly GCF_046630445.1. Classification (NCBI taxonomy): domain Eukaryota; kingdom Viridiplantae; phylum Streptophyta; class Magnoliopsida; order Asterales; family Asteraceae; genus Rutidosis; species Rutidosis leptorrhynchoides. Next base: position 412,571,367 of record NC_092335.1, read on the forward strand.
CAGCTAAAGCCATTACCACGAGAAGTGGTATTACACTTAAACCACCTAAAATACCTGTAATTTCTGATAACTCTATTCCTACTCCACAAGAACCACAATTTGAGCAAGATAAGAAAACAGAACCGGTAGTTGAAAAGGTTAATGAAGATAATACAGTTAAGGCAAAACCTTATGTTAAACCATACCAACCACCACTTCCTTACCCAAGTAAAATGAGAAAAGAAAGACTTGAAGCCGAGCAATCCAAATTTTTGGATATGTTTAAACAAATAAATGTAATTCTTCCTTTCATTGATGTGATTTCAGGAATGCCAAGATATGCTAAATTTTTGAAAGATCTAATCACAAATAGAAAGAAAATGGAAGAACTTTCGGCTGTTACTATGAATGCTAATTGTTCTGCAGTGCTGTTGAATAAGATACCAGAAAAATTATCAGATCCAGAAAGTTTCACAATTCCATATTTTCTGGGTAGTCTTAGTTCAATAGAAGCATTGGCAGACTTAGGTGCTAGTATAAATTTAATGCCGTATTCATTATACGCTAAACTAGACCTTAGAGAATTTAAACCAACACGAACAAGCATACAACTAGCAGATCGATCAGTAAAATATCCTAGAGGGATAATGGAAAACATGCTAGTTAAAGTTGGTACTTTAGTATTTCCAGTAGATTTTGTTATTCTGGACATGGAAGAAGATTCTCGAGTTCCTCTCATATTAGGAAGACCATTCTTAAACACGGCTAAAGCAATAATAGACGTGTTTGGTAAGAAACTGACCCTAAGTATAGAGGACGAGAGTGTTACCTTTTCTGTTGATAAAGCCATGCAACAACCGCAATCTACAGATGATACATGTTATTATATTCAAACTATAGATTCACATGCAGAATTGTTAGAAGAATTTCCAGAATTACAAGGAACAGGAGAATGTTCTTTAGGAGAAGGAACTGAACCAATTGATGAAGCTGAAATGTTAGCCGCACTCATGGCTAATAATTATGAACCAACAACAGAAGAACTTCAAATGTTAAAAGAAGAAGACAGATATCGATACAAATCATCGATAAAAGAACCCCGACATTAGAGTTAAAGCCACTTCTAAACCATTTGGAATACGCTTATTTACATAGTAAATCAGAATTACCTGTAATAATATCGTCTTCTCTTACTGAAAATGAAAAATCTCAACTCATTTCTGTGCTAAAAGCTCATAAACCAGCTATTGCATGGAAGATTCATGACATTAAAGGTATAAGTACTTCGTATTGCACACATAAAATCCTTATGGAAGAAGGTCATAAAACCTATGTGCAACGCCAACGAAGACTAAATCCTAATATGCAAGATGTTTTTAAGAAAGAAATTATTAAACTGCTAGATGCAGGTTTAATTTATCCAATCTCTGATAGTCCATGGGTAAGCCCAGTTCAATACGTACCTAAGAAGGGTGGCATGACTGTCATCACAAATAAAAAAAATGAGCTTATTCCTACTAGGACTATAACAGGATGGCGTGTCTGTATTGATTATAGAAAATTAAATGACGCCACCAGAAAAGATCACTTTCCCTTACCTTTCATTGATCAAATGTTGGAAAGATTAGCCGGGAATAGTTACTATTGTTTTCTTGACGGTTTCTCCGGATATTTTCAAATTCCAATCGCACCCGAGGACCAAGAGCAAACCACATTCACGTGCCCTTATGGTGCTTTTGCTTACAAATGCATGCTATTTGGATTTTGCAACGCCCCTGCAACCTTTCAAATGTGCATGATGGCGATTTTTCACGACATGATAGAAGAATGCATGGAAGTTTTCATGGATGACTTTTTAGTCTTCGGTGATACTTTTGAAACATGTCTAGTTAATCTTGAACGAATGCTTATTAGATACGAGCAATCAAATCTAGTTCTTAATTGGCAGAAATGCCATTTCATGGTTAGAGAAGGCATCGTTCTTGGTCATAAAATTTCAAAGGAAGGAATTGAAGTGGATAGAGCTAAAGTAGATGTAATTGCTAAACTTCCACATCCCACCAATGTTAGAGGAGTTAGGAGTTTTCTAGGGCATGCCGGTTTTTACCGACGTTTCATAAAAGATTTTTCTAAAATTGCCACTCCTATGAATAAACTCCTAGAAAAGGATGCTCCATTCATCTTTTCGGATGAATGCATCAAATCTTTTAATATTCTTAAAGAAAAAGTCACTAATGTGCCGATCATGATAACCCCAAATTGGAATCTACCATTTGAACTCATGTGCGATGCAAGTGATTTTACAATGGGAGCCGTTTTAGGACAAAGGATTGAAAAACAATTTCAACCTATTTATTACGCTAGTAAGACATTACAAGGAGCACAAACAAATTACACAACTACTGAAAAAGAACTCCTTGCTATTGTCTTTGCTTTTGATAAATTTCGTTCATATCTCGTTCTACCTAAAACGGTGGTCTATACCAACAATTCTGCTCTTGGATATCTATTTTCAAAACAAGATGCTAAACCAAGATTAATCCGTTGGATCTTACTCTTACAAGAGTTTGATATTGAAATTCGAGACAAAAAGGGAGCAGAAAATCTCGCAGCTGATCATCTTTCTCGTCTTAAAAATCCTGAATTAGAAGTTCTAAATGAATCGGCCATACAAGACAACTTTCCTGATGAATATCTCTTGAAAATCGATTATAGTGAAATTCCATGATTTGCAGACTATGCAAACTATTTAGTATGTGGATTCCTTGAAAAAGGGTTGTCGTACCAAAAACGAAAGAAATTCTTTAGTGATATAAAACACTATTTCTGGGAAGATCCACATTTGTTTAAAAGTTGTCCCGATGGAATAATACGCCGATGTGTATTCGGGGATGAAGCTAGTCAAATCTTAAACCATTGTCACACAGGACCAACAGGAGGGCATTATGTGAAATGTCCCGTTCTTATTGATTAAAAACGTTCCATATTAATTGATTTCGTTGCGAGGTTTTGACCTCTATATGAGACGTTTTTCAAAGACTGCATTCATTTTTAAAACAAAACATAACCTTTATTTCATAAATAAAGGTTTAAAAAGCTTTACGTAGATTAAATGATAATCTAAAATATCCTGTTTACACACGACCATTACATAATGGTTTACAATACAAATATGTTACATCGAAATCAGTTTCTTGAATGCAATTTTTACACAATATCATACAAACATGGACTCCAAATCTTGTCCTTATTTTAGTATGCAACATCGGAAGCTCTTAGTATTCACCTGAGAATAAACATGCTTTAAACGTCAACAAAAATGTTGGTGAGTTATAGGTTTAACCTATATATATCAAATCATAACAATAGACCACAAGATTTCATATTTCAATACACATCCCATACATAGAGATAAAAATCATTCATATGGTGAACACCTGGTAACCGACATTAACAAGATGCATATATAAGAATATCCCCATCATTTCGGGACACCCTTCGGATATGATATAAATTTCGAAGTACTAAAGCATCCGGTACTTTGAATGGGGTTTGTTAGGCCCAATAGATCTATCTTTAGGATTCGCGTCAATTAGGGTGTCTGTTCCCTAATTCTTAGATTACCAGACTTAATAAAAAGGGGCATATTCGATTTTGATAATTCAACCATAGAATGTAGTTTCACGTACTTGTGTCTATTTTGTAAATCATTTATAAAACCTGCATGTATTCTCATCCCAAAAATATTAGATTTTAAAAGTGGGACTATAACTCACTTTCACAGATTTTTACTTCGTCGGGAAGTAAGACTTGGCCACTGGTTGATTCACGAACCTATAACAATATATACATATATATCAAAGTATGTTCAAAATATATTTACAACACTTTTAATATATTTTGATGTTTTAAGTTTATTAAGTCAGCTGTCCTCGTTTGTAACCTACAACTAGTTGTCCACAGTTAGATGTACAGAAATAAATCGATAAATATTATCTTGAATCAATCCACGACCCAGTGTATACGTATCTCAGTATTGATCACAACTCAAACTATATATATTTTGGAATCAACCTCAACCCTGTATAGCTAACTCCAACATTCACATATAGAGTGTCTATGGTTGTTCCGAAATATATATAGATGTGTCGACATGATAGGTCGAAACATTGTATACGTGTCTATGGTATCTCAAGATTACATAATATACAATACAAGTTGATTAAGTTATGGTTGGAATAGATTTGTTACCAATTTTCACGTAGCTAAAATGAGAAAAATTATCCAATCTTGTTTTACCCATAACTTCTTCATTTTAAATCCGTTTTGAGTGAATCAAATTGCTATGGTTTCATATTGAACTCTATTTTATGAGTCTAAATAGAAAAAGTATAGATTTATAGTCAGAAAAATAAGTTACGAGTCATTTTTGTAAAGGTAGTCATTTCAGTCGAAAGAACGACGTCTAGATGACCATTTTAGAAAACATACTTCCACTTTGAGTTTAACCATAATTTTTGGATATAGTTTCATGTTCATAATAAAAATCATTTTCTCAGAATAACAACTTTTAAATCAAAGTTTATCATAGTTTTTAATTAACTAACCCAAAACAGCCCGCGGTGTTACTACGACGGCGTAAATCCGGTTTTACGGTGTTTTTCGTGTTTCCAGGTTTTAAATCATTAAGTTAGCATATCATATAGATATAGAACATGTGTTTAGTTGATTTTAAAAGTCAAGTTAGAAGGATTAACTTTTATTTGCGAACAAGTTTAGAATTAACTAAACTATGTTCTAGTGATTACAAGTTTAAACCTTCGAATAAGATAGCTTTATATGTATGAATCGAATGATGTTATGAACATCATTACTACCTCAAGTTCCTTGGATAAACCTACTGGAAATGAGAAAAATAGATCTAGCTTCAAAGGATCCTTGGATGGCTTGAAAGTTCTTGAAGCATAATCATGACACGAACAATTTCAAGTAAGATTTCCACTCGAAATAAGATTGTTATAGTTATAGAAATTGAATTAAAGTTTGAATATGATTATTACCTTGTATTAGAAAGATAACCTACTGTAAGTAACAAAGGTTTCTTGATCTTGGATGATTACTTGGAATGGATTTAGAAAACTTGGAAGTAAACTTGCAATCTTGGAAGTATTCTTGATTTTATGAAACTAGAACTTTTGGAATTTATGAAGAACACTTAGAACTTGAAGATAGAACTCGAGAGAGATCAATTAGATGAACAAAATTGAAGAATGAAAGTGTTTGTAGGTGTTTTTGGTCGTTGGTGTATGGATTAGAGATAAAGGATATGTAATTTTATTTTCATGTAAATAAGTCATGAATGATTACTCATATTTTTGTAATTTTATGAGATATTTCATGCTAGTTGCCAAATAATGGTTCTCACATGTGTTAGGTGACTCACATGGGCTGCTAAGAGCTGATCATTGTAGTGTATATACCAATAGTACATACATCTAAAAGCTGTGTATTGTACGAGTACGAATACGGGTGCATACGAGTAGAATTGTTGATGAAACTGAACGAGGATGTAATTGTAAGCATTTTTGTTAAGTAGAAGTATTTTGATAAGTGTCTTGAAGTCTTTAAAAAGTGTATGAATACATATTAAAACACTACATGTATATACATTTTAACTGAGTCGTTAAGTCATCGTTAGTCGTTACATGTAAATGTTGTTTTGAAACCTTTAGGTTAACGATCTTGTTGAATGTTGTTAACCCATTGTTTATTATAACAAATGAGATGTTAAATTGTTATATTATCATGATATTATGATATATAATATATCTTAGTATGATATATATACAGTTAAATGTCGTTACAACGATAATCGTTACATATATGTCTCGTTTCGAAATCATTAAGTTAGTAGTCTTATTTTTACATATGTATTTCATTGTTAATACACTTAATAATATATTTACTTATCATTTAACATAATTAACCAAGTGTATCAATATCTTAATATGGTTCATATGTACCTAGTAAGACGTTGTTATAACGATAATCGTTATATATATCGTTTTCGAGTTTCTTAAATTAATAGTCTCATTTTTATGTATATAACTCATTGTTAAAATACCTAATGAGATACATACTTATAATAAAATCATGTTAACTATATATATAACCATATATATGTCATTGTATAGTTTTTACAAGTTTTAACGTTCGTGAATCACCGGTCAACTTGGGTGGTCAATTGTCTATATGAAACCTATTTCAATTAATCAAGTCTTAACAAGTTTGATTGCTTAACATGTTGGAAACACTTAATCATGTAAATAACAATTTCATTTAATATATATATAAACATGGAAAAGTTTGGGTCACTACATTATGGGCCTCAACTCACAGCAAGAAAAGTTTACGACGCTGGATTCTATTGGCCTACAATTTTCAAAGATGCGCACCTTCTTTGTAAATCCTGTGATGCTTGTCCAAGGGCCGAAAAAATAAGTCAACGTGATGAAATGCCACAAAATGTCATTCAAGTATGTGAAGTATTTGACGTTTGGGGTATTGACTTTATGGGTCCATTTTCAAAATCTCATAATAATCTCTACATTATCGTTGCCATTAATTATGTATCTAAATGGGCGGAAGCACAAGCTCTACCAACTAACGATGCACGAGTTGTAGTCAACTTCTTAAAACGTCTTTTTGCAAGGTTCGGAACACCGAAAGCTTTAATAAGTGATCGGGGTACTCATTTTTGTAATAATCAACTTGAGAAAGTTCTTAAAAGATATGGAGTAACTCATAAAATCTCAACCGCTTATCATCCACAAACAAATGGACAAGTTGAAAATACCAACCGAGCTTTAAAACGTATTCTTGAGAAAACCGTAGGATCAAGTCCGAAGGAATGGTCCATGAAATTGGAGGATGCACTCTGGGCTTTTAGAACAGCCTACAAAACTCCAATTGGAACTACACCTTTTAGACTCGTTTACAAAAAATCATGTCATCTTCCAGTAGAAATTGAGCATAAAGCATTTTGGGCTTTGAAGACATGTAATCTTGATTTGCATGAAGCCGGACGTCTATGGTTAAGTCAACTAAACGAATTAGAAGAATTAAGACATGATGCATACGAAAATTCATTAATCTATAAGGAAAGAACGAAGAAATGGCATGATAAAAGAATCAGAAGTTCAAAAGAATTTAAGGAAGGAGATAGAGTTCTTCTTTTTAATTCACGATTTAAGCTATTTCCTGGAAAATTGAAATCAAGATGGTCTGGACCATTCATAGTGAAAAGAGTTTTCCCATACGGAACAGTAGAATTAATAAATTCAAATGGGATTGAATTTAAAATTAATGGTCACAGAGTTAAACATTACATAGATAATCCAATGGGAGTTGAAGATGAAGTTAATCACAATTTCAACACCACAGCTAACTAAGTGTGGGAAGATTCGAATCTTTTAAGGGTAATATGTATTTCTGTTAGAGTTAGATATTATGTTTTCGTGTAGTTCTCGAGAATGGAATCCGAATGGTCTTTCCCTAGCAGACCCTAAAGAACTAGTCTTCTCCCTCCATTCTGAATTTTTATTTTTTTTAGGTTTTACGAGATGAAGAATTCCTTTGATCTGAACCATGGTCTACTACTACACGCTATGATTACTAAACGTAATAATAACATCTTTCCGAGTGAACTGGTATCATTCATAAGAAGAAAAATGGATGAAGTGAGGAAAGAACTCAGGAAAGATCATCATAAGGCACATTTTGGTAAAGGAAAATCAAAATCCACAACAAAAAGAAGAGCACGACATCTTGAAAGATGTCATAAATGCAGAAAATGGTCACACGAAGGTAAATGTTCGAACAATCAAACATATTCAAATACCGAATTTGTTACTCTATGCAGAGAAGGACCGTTCATATGTTTAGAAGAAAAGTTATTGAAGAATTTAGGTTACGCTTATGTAGCTATGGAAAACTAAATCACACGACTCTTCTATGAATCGGCTAAAGCAGGTCTCTGAGAATTCTTTCTCACATGTAAGTATGTACAATTTTTATTTATTTTTATTTATTGCTTTTAACCTTTTGATAATAAACGCTGAATCGTTCGCTATAAAGTATTAAATTGATATTCAATAAAATTAGGTATGCGAAACCGAAATTATTGATATCATACAAAAATTTATTACATCACTGCGAAATTTACCGTTTATTCTTAAGGTATAAATATCTTTAATCAATCAATCCAAAAATATTTCAGAAATTCGTCAGGAGCAAAACTAGGTAAAATAGCCGAAATTACTTTACCCAAAAGAGGGGCGTATATTTTTGATAATATTTGATTGATTAAAGTGGGATAAAAGACCAAAAAGATTTTTAATTTTAATTTTTACCTTGTTTTTATATTAATATTAAATTAATATTGTAAATTTTTAAAATCAATATATTTAAGTTTTTAAATATTTTAAAAATTAATATTTTAAAAATTAATGTATAAAAATATTAATGATATTTATTTTTAATTTTATGTATTTTAAATTAAATTTTGGTGTGAATTTAAAAACAAAAATGTACTTGAACCGATTTAAAATTAAATTTTATGCATTTTAAATTAAATTTTGGTGTGAAGTTAAAAATTTGATATTTAAAATTCGTCGTGAGTTGAAGATTAGGTCGTTGAACCGAAATTGCTTTACTCGAGGGCGGGACGAGAAATTTTGTTATCATTATTTTTAATCTTATTGATCTAAAGTATGCCAAAAACATTAAAAAATTCAAAAATCTTAGCTTTTAAAACAACGCTTTAAAAAGACAAATTTTTAAAATTTTTTCGAGGGACGAACTAGGTCGACGTACCGAAACGCCCTTATTCTTAAAAGAAACAAAATTTTAATTAATTTAATTTTTTTATTAGTCAAAGGTTTTTTTAAAAAAAATAAAAAAATAAAAAATATATATCTGGACCCCATGCGATCGCATGGGATTTGCAAGGAGGATCTATGCGATCGCATGGAGCTAAAATCCTGGACAGAAAAATAAAGGTAGTCGACCTGCTTCTGCCTTCTCACAAACAACACACACACATACACGAAACTCTCCCAAAAATCACTCAAAAATCTTCATTTTTCAACCAAAATCAACCAAATTTCTCACAATAATCCGCTATAATCATGTCTTTCTTCAGATGGGGAAGCAAAAAGGTAAAAATTTCACCACTAAAACTATTTAAAATTCGAATTTTAGTGTTCTTGAGCTAAATTTTACCTAATTTAATTTTGATGATTTTTAGTGTAATTAGAGTTAAATTGTTAGTATATTATGCATGTACAACCTAGATTGATGCTATTTAACATGATTTGAAGCCAAAAACTTCAAAAAATTTAGAAATCTAGGGTTTGTGTTCTTGAGCAATTTGGGGCTTTTTGATATAAATAGGTTATGGCCGATTTTTGTCATGAATTATTGCTAAATTAAGTAGTGTAACATGTTTAGGTAGCTAAATGATCCAAACTTTGATCCTAAACATGATTTTTGAGAATTAAAGTGGACTTTTTAGGTCTAAAATTCATGAACTTGATTAATTTGATATAAATGCCATTTGAAACTTGTTTAATTGCTAGTAATGATTATTTTGATATGTTATTTGAGTTAAATGCTTATGAACTTTGTAAATATTTTCATATATGCTTATTTGAAAAAGTGTAGAATTGATAAAAATATGAAAATGAGTATAAGTTTAATATGGATTAAACATGTTATTGTAATTGTTTTAATTTGTTATTTTGCTAACACGAATGCATATTTGGATGCACAAATTTTGTGTTTAATGTGTTTTGCAGAAAAATACCAATACTGATGGTGCATCATCATCATCTAGGCAACCTGATCCGGAACCACAGCCAGAGATGCAATATCACGAACCGGAGCAACAACAGGAACAACAACAACAACAACCTGATCAACACGTACCATACTATGAACCAGACCCACAATTTTTTATTGCCTACGTAGTATTTCCCGCTCACCATATAATAGAACACCCAACAATTCATGAAGAACAATTGCATCCCAATTTAAGGATTGATAGAAGTTGGAGAGATTACCAGACGTACCAAAGTAACAAATTTAAGCTTTGGACCAAAAATGTAGAAGTGCCGAGGGTAATCGATTGGGAGCCTTTGGAAAGGATCCACCTAGCTAACCCAGTTAGGCAGCATCTAATCCAAAGGTATGGCAGCTCTTCTTTTCCCGATTGGGAACGTTTATTTACCACTCGTAGACTTGTATATAAGGAGTGGTGTGTTGAGCTTATGAGTTCTATAGCTTTTAATAAGGATGTAGATAGGTTATATGATAAGAGTTTTCTTAGATTTTTACTTGGCCGTAGGATGTACAGGATGTCCATGCTGGACATGGCCATGGCTTTACAGATTTACACTCCTGCTGAATTACTACTACCTGATTGTACAAATTTGATTTATCATGGTGAAAGGTGTCACACCCTCAAATTAGGGCCTAGGGTATTTGTGACTAATTATATCATATCACAGTTGTATAAACGAGAACGACTCTATATGAGACGTTTTGAATAAAACATTTATTAATAAAATAGCGGAAGCATTAAAAGTTTTACATCAAATTTAAACTGAAATAATAATAATAGTCTTAATGCAAAGTAAATGTAATGAAATGAAGACTCTATGTAGCAGCATTCAATTCATCAGGTAGCAATCATGGCAATCATCTTATTCGTCACCTGAGACAAAACATGCTTAAAGTGTCAACCAAAAAGGTTGGTGAGTTCATTAGTTTATCAAAATCAATCATTTCTGTTATAATAATAGGCCACAAGATTTCAGTTTCATAAATATCCGTACACTAGCAAGTGTATAAAAGCATTCTATAAGTTGTAGGCACCCGGTAACAAGCCTTAACATTCATGTTTTACCCTCTGAAGTACACCAGATCAGGTGTGTTTAAAATAACCTCGAAGTACTAAAGCATCCCATAGTCAGGATGGGGTTTGTCAGACCCAATAGATCTATCTTTAGGATTCGCGCCTACCGTACATAGACAAGTAGTTTAATGTTACCAAGCTAAGGGTATATTTCTGGTTTAAACCGACATAGAATTAGTTTTAGTACTTGTGCCTATTTCGTAAAACATTTATAAATCAGCGCATGTATTCTCAGCCCAAAAATATATATAAAAAGGGAGCAAATGAAACTCACCTTAAATAGCAGTTGAAGTATTCCACGCAAGAAAGGAAAGTAAAGCAAGTAAGTGACCGAGATATCAACTAGAAGTAGTTCTTAAGAGAGAAATGAGAGATTAAGGTGTAAGTTTAAAATGAGAAATGTATGTGGTATTTATAGTTGAAAATGTTAGGTAAAAAAAAATTAAAATAAAATAAGTAAATCTTAAAAGTTAAAATAAGAAAAAGTATTTTGTATTTTTATTAAAATAAATCTTAAAAGTTAAAATAAGAAAAAGTAGTTTGTATTTTTATTAAAAGTAAAATCTTAAAAGTTAAAATAAGAAAAAGTAGTTTGTATTTTTATTAAAAGTAAAATCTTAAAAGTTAAAATAAGAAAAAGTATTTTGTATTTTTATTAAAAGTAAATCTTAAAAGTTAAAATAAGAAAAAGTAGTTTGTATTTTTATTAAAAGTAAAATCTTAAAAGTTAAAATAAGAAAAAGTAGTTTGTATTTTTATTAAAAGTAAAATCTTAAAAGTTAAAATAAGAAAAAGTAGTTTGTATTTTTATTAAAAGTAAAATCTTAAAAGTTAAAATAAGAAAAAGTATTTTGTATTTTTATTAAAAGTAAATCTTAAAAGTTAAAATAAGAAAAAGTAGTTTGTATTTTTATTAAAAGTAAAATCTTAAAAGTTAAAATAAGAAAAAGTAGTTTGTATTTTTATTAAAAGTAAAATCTTAAAAGTTAAAATAAGAAAAAGTAGTTTGTATTTTTATTAAAAGTAAAATCTTAAAAGTTAAAATAAGAAAAAGTATTTTATATTTTTATTAAAAGTAAATCTTAAAAGTTAAAATAAGAAAAAGTAGTTTGTATTTTTATTAAAAGTTAAATCTTAAAAGTTAAAATAAGAAAAAGTAGTTTGTATTTTTATTAAAAGTAAATCTTAAAAGAAAAATAGTTTGTATTTTTGTATTTATTTATTAAAAGTACATATAGTTTTTATTTTTATTTTGTATAAAATTCTAAAAAAAAGTTGTTTAATATATTTCTAAACATTTTATTTCTATATTTGTTTAATTATTAAATACGAATTTTATATAAAAATTATTATTATATTTAGTTTTTATAAAAATTAAAATTTATGATTATTAATTTATAGTTTTTATTAGTTTTATAAATGTTATAGTATTATTTATTATTTAGTTAACTATATATTCTATTAACTAAATAACAAAAGTAATATAAATATTATATATATATATTCATTGATGTAATTATGTTATATTATATATCATAATCTTATTTATAATATTTATAATTATATTATTTATTTTAAGCGTACGTTTATTCGATCAACGTTAAATTTATTCGTATATAACAACTCTAGGTATTTTAGTAAAATCGGAAGTCGAAAAGTGAGGGTTGTTATAGTACCTACCCGTTAAAAGAAATTTCGTCCCGAAATTTAGTTTTTGCCATCAATCGGCGTTGTTCGTACCTAGACGAGGATATTTACGTTTTATCTGGTCTTCACGTTCCCAGGTAGGTTCGGGGCCTTTCGTGAATTCCAACGAATAGAATATTGTTCTGTTTCATGCATTTAAATAATACGAACCCTAATTTCTTACAGGTTCTTCTATAAAGTGCATTTTATCATTAATGCGGAGGTTATCTAAAGGATTAATAAGAGTGTCATTTGACTAGGTTATCCTCAAAAGGGATGATGGTGTTATACGAGCATTTTAGTAAACTTAACACATGAAATGTGTTATGAATAGTATTGAGCTTATTTAAAACTTTGAGTGTTTATGTCACAATATTAGGGTAGAAAAAAAAAACAGAGAGTAGTTCATGAAAATTATAGTCATGAAATTTGATAGAGATCATCATTGTTTACAACAAGAATATTGTAATGATGAATATAAGTTGAAAAAATAAAGTTTTATCACTACTGAATAATATGGATAAAACGATTTGATTATAGGAAGCGTATAAACGAAGCTATTGTAAAAGAGTGAATGAGAAATTAAATGTTCGCCTTAACTTTTGACGTAGTCACGATTGATTTCTGGAATTCAAGGGATTAAAGGAAATCTTCGTAATCCATAAGATTTGATTCTCCGGTAATTAAGGAATTTGAAATTTTCTTTGATTAAATGAGGTGAATTGCTTCAATTGCTGTGTTTGGAATTTTGCTATAAATTAGCTTCTTCCGTTTCATTATCTTCACCACTTCTATACTGTCTTCCTCAATTCATACTTCCAAAGATTGTGAGAATGCTCCATCCAGTTCTTATCCTGGATATTTTTCTGACTATCATTTCAGTCATTCTTCTTTTTTATTTACCACCAGAGGAATTTGTTTTCTTCTACTATTACCTTGGGGTTATAGTATTTTTAATTCTCCTATGTCTTTACGTTGCAATACGTATTGATATACACGGTTTGTAATTTCGGTATCGTTATCGGGCTACATATTTTCCCTTATATGTCGGAGCTCTTTGCCTTTTTATTCTCCTCTCGACTCTAAGTAAAGCGAGTAATGGTCCAGAATTTGTAGGTATGAAGTTTCGAATGGACCTACTGTTCTAAGCGTAATATCATGATTTGATTTGGTAAATTACCAGAATTACTGAGGATAGAACTATCAAAAATATATTTTCTTGATATGTTCAGAGATTAAGTAGAATGTAAGAGTCGCGTAACATGGCAAATGATGATTATAAAGTCTATGAATCATCATCTTCCATTAAAAATGTAGCATGACTTACTGTAATATAATCATGTTGGCCTGACGTCATTATATTATACTAACTCATGCTTCAATTCTCAACACTACTTCAAATCATTCAAAATTTGAATTTAAATTTTACGGAATATAGAAACTTAAACAGTTTTCCTTTATGATGTAATAAAGATATTGCAAAGAGATAATTAATTGCGGACAAGAATCGTTATGAAGATATCTTTAGAAATATCGAGGATATTTATAACGAAAGATATGATGATATTTTAGAATTTCTAAAATCGATGGATAATGAAGAAATTCTTCTGTAAGGATTTAGAATGCGTAAAAAGATCTTCTGTGATTTCCTTCAGAAATCGAATCATCTAGATTCTTTGGTTATAGGTTTAGTCCTTGGGATTTGTCCTTGGTCTCCTTCATGTTTTGCTCAATCCGTCTTTCAATACCAGATATTCTTTTGAGCTTTTCCAACACACAATTCTTTATTATCAAGCTTCTGGTCATTAAGGCCATCTACAGCTTTTGCTGCTTCATCAGCATTCTCAAGGTTAACTGATCTGAATCATTGATTATCAATCTGATATGTTTTCAAGGATTTTGAAGAATGTACAATGTAATATATTAATGTGAATGTTAGATATTTCTTGGGTATTACCTACCCGTTAAAATATTTTCACAATTAACAGTTTGTACAAAAGAATTTTTAAATACAATCTTTATGAAAATATACATACATATATATTTTCTTCAGATGTAATTATGGATTTAATAAGTTAATATAATATTAAACTCATTTGATTTATGGTTGAAACGAGAATAAATAATCTCCAAAACTTTAGAGATTACATAATCGTCGCGGAATATTTCTTTAATGAAGTTATGAATCAATACTTCATCGTTCATTGTTATTAATATACCTCAGTAAATGATGTTGATGCTCATGGATTTCTTGTGAAATTCATAAGGCACAAATGATGTTTTCGTGAAATTTTCGAGTACATCGAAAAATAGGAGTGTAAAATCACACATGCATTTGAATAATACACTTAGTTTATTATGAAATGGAGTTTATTGTACTGAAGTAGTGATTAATGATTGTTAAGTCATTAACGAAGGATGTACATCATAGCGTATTAGTGATATGAATTAACCAAGTAGTACATACTAGTTAAGATTCACACGTAATAGTTTAGTACGAAAAGATTTATTATTGTTCCAAACCATATATATAAAGTATACATATATAATTCTTCAGGAAGAATGAGTCAATACATCTTAACTCATTATTACTAATATTCCTTAGTATCTATGGGCGTATGATGTCGATGTTTGAGGTACCGATTATGATGTTGAGACGTGGGATGCTGATGTTATTGTTGGTGAAGCTGATGCTGTTGGTGGTGATGCTGATAGTACTGGTGGTGCTGGTGCTGGTGCTGGTGCTGCTGTTGGTGCTGCTTGTGGTACTTGGTTAGTAAGTGTGAGCCTAGCTACCAAATCGCGCACTATTTCCTCCAGGGTTTCTACTTTACGCTCGAGTCTATGGATTTGTTCTACCCATTCCTCTGTAAGGTTTGTCAATTCTTGATATTTAGTTCGAAGTCTTCTAACTTCTTCTAATAACCCTTTCTGGTTAGAATTCAAGAGTAGAGGACGGATATTGTCGTTGGTTACATCGAGTCGACCTTCGAGGCGGAAAATCCTTGCGAAAAGAGTGAAAACGGTATTGCGAACAGGTTCGCCAGTAAGAGGATCGAGTACTCCGACGTTTGGTGGTAAGTTTGGCTCGTGATAAGGAGTACCTTCTTCATTTCTCCATAGGGTGAGTATTTCGCGAACCCATCCCCATTTTCTAAAGAAATCACGGTATTTGATCGGTGGGTGTGCTCCTGTCACGCTATCTTTGGAGCTAGAAGAACTTGAGGAATTAGGTGAGAAATCCATATTATGTGTTTGGAATAGGGTTTGATATGAAATGGGTGTTGAATATTGAATGATATATTCATCTCCTTGAATACGTATATATAGCAGAAAGATTTCCGTAATTTACGGAGGAAATTTAGGAAAAGTGTTAGACAAGGTCTATTGGGAATAGATATGCTAAGATATGATTTGTCTATACTCTAATAATGGCAGTATGATGTGTCGAGATTATAAAATGATAAGTATGTAATCTAATAATCTTTCGATTAAAGACTTTCAATTCGTATACTGTGATAACCCAATGACATTTCCCGGTTCGCAAACCGATGCATAAAGGCATAAGGCATATAGGTTCGTGATATAACAGGGAGTTATATACGTTTGAGTATGAATTATAGGAGTTTCAAAAATCTTGGATAATATTTCATGTAATACATATGTAATACACAAAACCAGGATAGATGACTAGGTGAGTTGTTCTTAATAAGTTCACCACTTATTAAGTGCGTAAGAGACTAAGTGTTGTATGATCACTATAGTCAGGTTTGATATTGTGCACCATACCCAAACATCTATGCCACCGCCGAGTCACTTGAATGATCAATTGTTACCGGTTGGCCCAGGAATTCTCGACCAAAATCTAAGTTTGGCATTCGAAATCCACAAGCGTCCCATAGTGGTACCAAGGATCACCCTAGGCCTTAAGTAGCGTTGACGTTCGAGTAATTTCACATTATCGTGTATGTTATAATCTTAAGATTTAAGTATAGTTTCTAAGGTATAGTGTAGCATTTATCAATTAAAGGCAACAATTAAAGGCACTATGGTCAAGGAAAGTTGTAGTCCTACATTGCTAAGGTACCTAATTGTATAAGGCACACATAAAATGCAATCCTGGTTCTCTACAACAACCTGCTCTGATACCAATCTCTCACACCCTCAAATTAGGGCCTAGGGTATTTGTGACTAATTATATCAAATCACAGTTGTATAAACGAGAACGACTCTATATGAGACGTTTTGAATAAAACATTTATTAATAAAATAGCGGAAGCATTAAAAGTTTTACATCAAATTTAAACTGAAATAATAATAATAGTCTTAATGCAAAGTAAATGTAATGAAATGAAGACTCTATGTAGCAGCATTCAATTCATCAGGTAGCAATCATGGCAATCATCTTATTCGTCACCTGAGACAAAACATGCTTAAAGTGTCAACCAAAAAGGTTGGTGAGTTCATTAGTTTATCAAAATCAATCATTTCTGTTATAATAATAGGCCACAAGATTTCAGTTTCATAAATATCCGTACACTAGCAAGTGTATAAAAGCATTCTATAAGTTGTAGGCACCCGGTAACAAGCCTTAACATTCATGTTTTACCCTCTGAAGTACACCAGATCAGGTGTGTTTAAAATAACCTCGAAGTACTAAAGCATCCCATAGTCAGGATGGGGTTTGTCAGACCCAATAGATCTATCTTTAGGATTCGCGCCTACCGTACATAGACAAGTAGTTTAATGTTACCAAGCTAAGGGTATATTTCTGGTTTAAACCGACATAGAATTAGTTTTAGTACTTGTGCCTATTTCGTAAAACATTTATAAATCAGCGCATGTATTCTCAGCCCAAAAATATATATAAAAAGGGAGCAAATGAAACTCACCTTAAATAGCAGTTGAAGTATTCCACGCAAGAAAGGAAAGTAAAGCAAGTAAGTGACCGAGATATCAACTAGAAGTAGTTCTTAAGAGAGAAATGAGAGATTAAGGTGTAAGTTTAAAATGAGAAATGTATGTGGTATTTATAGTTGAAAATGTTAGGTAAAAAAAAATTAAAATAAAATAAGTAAATCTTAAAAGTTAAAATAAGAAAAAGTATTTTGTATTTTTATTAAAATAAATCTTAAAAGTTAAAATAAGAAAAAGTAGTTTGTATTTTTATTAAAAGTAAAATCTTAAAAGTTAAAATAAGAAAAAGTAGTTTGTATTTTTATTAAAAGTAAAATCTTAAAAGTTAAAATAAGAAAAAGTATTTTGTATTTTTATTAAAAGTAAATCTTAAAAGTTAAAATAAGAAAAAGTATTTTGTATTTTTATTAAAAGTAAATCTTAAAAGTTAAAATAAGAAAAAGTAGTTTGTATTTTTATTAAAAGTAAAATCTTAAAAGTTAAAATAAGAAAAAGTAGTTTGTATTTTTATTAAAAGTAAAATCTTAAAAGTTAAAATAAGAAAAAGTAGTTTGTATTTTTATTAAAAGTAAAATCTTAAAAGTTAAAATAAGAAAAAGTATTTTATATTTTTATTAAAAGTAAATCTTAAAAGTTAAAATAAGAAAAAGTAGTTTGTATTTTTATTAAAAGTTAAATCTTAAAAGTTAAAATAAGAAAAAGTAGTTTGTATTTTTATTAAAAGTAAATCTTAAAAGAAAAATAGTTTGTATTTTTGTATTTATTTATTAAAAGTACATATAGTTTTTATTTTTATTTTGTATAAAATTCTAAAAAAAAGTTGTTTAATATATTTCTAAACATTTTATTTCTATATTTGTTTAATTATTAAATACGAATTTTATATAAAAATTATTATTATATTTAGTTTTTATAAAAATTAAAATTTATGATTATTAATTTATAGTTTTTATTAGTTTTATAAATGTTATAGTATTATTTATTATTTAGTTAACTATATATTCTATTAACTAAATAACAAAAGTAATATAAATATTATATATATATATTCATTGATGTAATTATGTTATATTATATATCATAATCTTATTTATAATATTTATAATTATATTATTTATTTTAAGCGTACGTTTATTCGATCAACGTTAAATTTATTCGTATATAACAACTCTAGGTATTTTAGTAAAATCGGAAGTCGAAAAGTGAGGGTTGTTATAAAAGGGTAGATAGGAATTTTGACGTGGACGCCGTCTGGAGGCGTATGTCAAATTTTAATGTGTTTACGCGGAGTGGAAGACAATCCTATTTAGATATTAACAAAGCCGAGCTTCGTATAATACATAGATTCTTAGAAAATTCGATTACACAAAGAGGTAACAACAAGGAGAAAATGACCTTACACGATTTATTTTACCTTAAGTGTATTTGAAACACTAGAAGCTTTGTTAATATCCCCTACTGTATTGGTTTTTATTTGTCTAAAATGGTGGAAGGAATACAGGAAGGGGGAATAATAGGAGGAGGTATTTTTGTTACTCTCATTGGAGAGTATTTAGGTGTAGATAGGGATCAAGGGGGTCCGATGATGGTATGTAGGGAACAAGACGAGCCTTTAGGTTTGCAAGTCTATCAAGGTGCAAAGGTATTGACTAGGAGATGCAATCAGGCATTCCCATATTAGGGCCGTCATCCACATGAAGAGAGGGGTTCAGATGAAGAGATGGAGGAAGCGGATGACATTAGGGATGTCATTAGGGATAGTTTTACTGACATTTTTCAGCGAATAGATGAGTTAGAAATGACTAATGAGGAAAGGCATCGTCGGTATGAGCAGTGGCAAGCCGCGAATGAATATGAGACTTCTAGGCGACGCCAACACGATTGCTGGCAAGTTCATCAGCATCAAATCAGGAGCCAGCTATCATATAAGGTACCAAATAACTACATCCCGACTCGACCTGCTTACTATTCACCGCATCAGCCCGATATGCGACCACCCTTTGACCTGTACGACCCAAACCAAGCTTACCAAAATGCCTATCAGCAATCCGAGAATCCAAATGATGATATGAACTGGAACCCCTATCCAAACCAATAGTGTTCCATTGGTGATGTCTTCTCTTTTATAATTTTTATCTATTTATGCTAAACATTTAACATTTTGATACTTTAATGTAATGTTTAATATTTTTATTATTTTGTACTAATATTTCATTTTTGTAATTTGAAAGTGGGATATCAAGTCCCATATCAAAATACCATGCATGTTTATATTTGTATTGTATGTATTTTATTTCATGTACACAACAGGGTAAAACAGCGCATTTTCAAAAGACTGGCATTAAGTTCAGCAAAAGCAACTAATTTTGACGACAAGATGCAAAATATATGTGAAATAACAAATGCAGGAATGAACAAATGATGTGCACCATTTATCATTCAACATAAACAACAATATGTTTGGAAACTTTGGTAAAATTTAATCATTTTTCTACGCTATTCACCCTCAATAATTTAAATTGCTACTGATTTCTTGCAAATGAGGGCATTGCAAGATTTTAAGTGTGGGAAGGGGTTAAATTCTTTCGAATTTTAAAAAAAAATTTTTTTGACTTATACACTTGGTTACCATTAAAAATACTAGTAACGCAGTAGTTGTATTAGAATCTAGTGCTCTCTGATAATAAAGAACAGCCCTAGTCTTATATACTGACTACCCAATTCTAGTAAAATTTTTAAAAAATTTTCAAATAAATGAACTCAAAATCATGTTTATACATATTTATGAACGATAAAACTAGGTGTTAACACCGAAATTATTGTTACCTCGAAAAGGACATAAATTGAGAAACAACCCAAAACGTTTGAATTCATTTAAGATGGAATAGAGGAAAATAAAAAGGCAAAGAAAGGAAAATAAAAGTCAAGTGTGGGAAAAATTTACCAAGTTATTTAGAACTATATCACATATTTTTGTACAAATAATTGAAGATACTTTTGTTTTGGACGATATTAATCAGTTTTACCTAGTTTATTGTAATATAAATGGAATTTAAAAGGAAGTAAAGTATTCCGAGAAAAAGACACGCGCTTCTTGATTTAGGTCAGGAAGTTGTCGTCCAGACCAGCTGTAGGTTGACGAAAAATCTAGAAAAGTCATCTCTAAAATCAGCTGGAAAGCCACGGACCTCAGCATCAAACAGGGTCACCAAGTAGTCAGACTTATCCTAACCATGAGAGGATCTGTCTCGTACAATGGGGGGCACCATGAAAATTAGCTTATAAGACTAATGAATCAGATCCCCAGAAAGGATAATCTCCTTAAAGATGAAAAATCAGCTTTTAAGACTGATATTACTCAATCCTTGAGATTGACCTTAAAGATTGAAAATTCAAACTCATGGAATTCAATGATATCTAAACTCGAGCTTGAACGAGAAAATATTTTGATCAAAATTAAAACCGATTTGTTTTCTGAAAACCCATTTTCAATGCGTTCATTACCATTGAACGTAAAATCCTAGGAATTCACCTAGAATTCATTAGGTCACCTGAACCAAATCGGGTGTCAACCGTAAGAACGGTGGTTGCATAGCATGGTCAAAGACAGAACCTTGTGCTAGACTGAAAAACTATAGGATGATCGTTACTATTGCTCCTACAAAGGATAGTAATTGCATCCGACACGACATAGACCATAATCAAAAGCATGTCACAGGACATTGCCATAACAGTTGCTTGTTCAATGCTTTCCTTTACAACCGGACGGTAGTTTACCGAAAGGTAATATACGGAGAAAGTAAACTGGACGTGTTGCTTTCCCAATACAAGGTTAGCAAGTGGGTGACACAAAACCATAAGTTTTGAGCTAAAATTTTCAAATCTTAAACCCACAAAACCCACAAACAATTTGCAAACACTGGTGAAGAGTTATTCCAGAAAACTTATCTAGGGTAAAAGCTAGATTGAATTTTCAAAAGATCAAATTTTTTCATAAAGATCCAATTCCCTAACGGATCTAAATTTTCATAGTCATGTGAGACTGTAAACCACAACGTTACTATCATTGTTCATACCACCGTATAGAAATCACTGATGTACAAAGTGTGAAGAATAAAGAAGTGATTCAAGTATGTTTATATTCAAGTTCTATATTGCTTGAGGACAAGCAACGCTCAAGTGTGGGAATATTTGATAATGCTAAAAACGAACACATATTTCATAGCATTATCCTTCAAGAAAGACAAGCTTTTGGTTGCAATTGTTCTATTTACAAGTGATATTCGTTTAAATAATAAAAGGTGAAGACAAAAGACAGATTCGACGATTTGAAGACGCAAATGACCAAAAAGCTAAAAAGTACAAAGTACAATCAAAGTGGTTCAATTTATTGATGAGAAACGTCTAAAAGTTACAAGAGTACAAGCCGCAAAACGCAAAATACAATATATTAAATTGTACGCAAGGACGTTCGAAAATCCGGAACCGAAACATGAACCAACTATCAACGCGCGACGCAACGGAGCTAAAATTACAAGTCAACGATGCATATGAATATAATATAATATATATAATTATATATAATTATATATATTATATTATAAATATTAAATAATACACAGCAGCCCACGTTTTGGAAGCTTTGTGATCAGGAAAAGGTGGCCATTCGATCGCATGGCCAGGCAGTGTTAAATCCATGCAGTCTCATGGCATACTGTATCAGCTTAGGTCCTATAAATTGCAATGTTTGGTCGACGAATTTTACACCTTTTTCTAATCTATCTCTTACTCCCTCAAAAAAAAAAAAAAAAAAATATATATATATATATATATATATATATATATATATATATATATATATATATATATATATATTTATAATTTTAATTTTAATTTAAGATTAATAATAATAAGGTTATGTTAGCGAATGTTGTAAGTGTGAAAGTCGAAATTCTGTCCGTGTAACGCTACGCTATTAATACTCATTGTAAGTTATGTTTAACCTTTTTAAATTAATGTCTCGTAGCTAAGTTATTATTATGCTTATTTAAATTGAAGTAATCGTGATGTTGGGCTAAATATTAAAGACGGGGTAATTGGGCTTTATACCATAATTGGGATATGGACAAAAGACAGACACTTGTGGAAATTGGACTATGGACTGTTAATTGGCTTTATATTTGTTTAACTGAATGATAATTTGTTAATTTAATATAGAGATTTACAATTTGACGTATCTATAAATAACCATATACACTCGATTGGACATGATGGGCGGGATATTTATAAATACTAATAATCGTTCATTCAACCGGACACGGGAATGGATTAATAGTCAATGGACTCATTGAAACAGGGGGGTGGTGTAATTGTTAATAAAGTATTAAAACCTTGGGTTACACGCAGTCGATATCCTGGTGTAATTATTAAACAAAGTATTAAGACCTTATTACAGTTTAAGTCCCCAATTAGTTGGAATATTTGACTTCGGATATAAGGATAATTTGACGAGGACACTCGCACTTTATATTTATGATTGATGGACTGTTATGGACAAAACCGTATGGACATATCGAATAATCCAGGACAAAGGACAATTAACCCATGGTAATAAATTAAAATCAACACGTCAAACATCATGATTACGGAAGTTTAAATAAGCATAATTCCTTTATTTTATATCTTATCGCACTTTTAATTATCGTACTTTTTAATTATCGCAATTTTATTTACTGTCATTTTATTTATCGCACTTTTTAATTATCGCAATTTAATTTTCGTCATTTACTTTACGCTTTAAATTAAGTTATATTTATTTTTAATATTTTACATTAGGTTTTAATTGTGACTTAAGACATAAAATCGACAAACCGGTCATTAAACGGTAAAAACCCCCTTTTTATAATAATAATACTACTACTTATATATATATATATATATATATATATATATATATATATATACAATTATAGGTTAAATAATTATAGCGTTAAACTTGTTTACTGTATCCCTGTGGAACGAACCGGACTTACTAAAAACTACACTATTGTATGATTAGGTACACTGCCTATAAGTGTTGTAGCAAAGTTTAGGTATATCCACTCTATAAATAAATAAATAACTTGTGTAAAATTGTATCGTATTTAATAGTATTTCGAAACAAAAATATAACTATTTCGTATACTACCCTGCACTCATCAGCAAGTACGGTGCTTAGTTGTTAGTACACAGAGATAATATCTTAAGACTAAAAATAATTGAAATAAAAATAAATAAAAGTAAAAAGGATATGCAAGGGGTGTCTCCCAAGAGTGCTTTGTTTATCAAGTCGTTACAACTCGACTTTTCCTTGTCAGATCTTCAGAATGGATCAAAGGAGAAGAGGTACTCCTCCTTATCGTGGTCTTCTGGATAAGCTTTTAATCGGTGGCTGTTAACTTTGAAGTTACCAGTAGGTCCTTCCAATTCCACATCTCCGTGTGGGAAAGCATGTACAACTTTGTATGGACCACTCCATCGTGATCTAAATTTCCCAGCGAACTTCTTGAACCGAGAATTGAAGAGCAGAACTTTATCTCCAGGGGCGAACTTTGTAGGGATCAATTTTGCGTCATGCGTAAGCTTCGTTCGTTCCTTGTAGATGTATGACATTTCGTATGCTTGGTCTCTTAAATCGGCGAGTTCGTTCATTTGTATCTTCCGGTGCTTTGCGGTAACTGAGGGATCGAGGTTGCAGGTCTTCAGCGCCCAGAGAGCTTTATATTCAAGTTCCAGCGGAAGGTGACAGGCTTTTCCATAGATCATGCGGTAGGGTGTAGTTCCTAGAGGATTCTTGTAAGCAGTCCGGAATGCCCACAGAGCATCATCTAGTTTCTCGGCCCATTTATTTCCATGATGGCCGATAGTTCGTTCTAAGATTCTTTTGAGTGCTCTGTTCATGACCTCTGCTTGTCCGTTAGTTTGCGGATGATAGGCAGTGGACATTTGTAGGTAACTCCGTATTGTTGCATCACCTTCATAAATTGAGTATTACAGAAGTGTGTGCCTTTATCACTTATTATAGCACGGGGAGCTCCAAATCTGCAGAAGAGTCTCTTCAGGAAGTTGGTGACGACTATGGAATCATTAGTTGGAAATGCTTGGGCTTCGACCCATCTGGAGACGTAATCTACTGCTACGAGGAAATATTCTTTCCCATTAGACTTTGGGAATGGGCCCATGAAGTCTAATCCCATATATTGAAGATTTCGCAAACTTGGATATTAGTCCGAGGCATCTCATTCTTCATAGAGATAATACTTTGCCTTTGGCATGCGTCGCAATGCTTTACAAGCTCTTGCGCATCTCGAAATATAAACGGCCAATAGAATCCTGATTCGTAGACTTTTCTTGAGGTTAAATTTGCTCCATGATGACCTCTAGTTGGTCCATGGTGACATTGGTGAAGAATCCCTGCTGCTTGCTTTTCATCTACGCATCTCCTGATTATCTATCAGGGCAAATTCTAAACAGGTAAGGATCTTCCCAGTAGTAGTACTTGACATCCCTGAAGAACTTCCTTCTGAAATGTCCCGTTCATATTGATTATAAGCGTTCCATATTAATTGATTTTGTTGCGAGGTTTTGACCTCTATATGAGATGTTTTTCAAAGACTGCATTCGATTTTAGAACAAACCATAACCTTTAAAATATTACGACGATTATCAAATAATGATAATCTAAAATATAGCATTTTTCACACGACCATTATATAACAGTTTACAATAATATTACACATCAACATAAGTCTTCGAATGCAGTTTTTAAACAATATTATACAAGCATGGACTCCAAATCTTGTCCTTAATTTAGTATGCAACAGCGGAAGCTCTTAATAATCACCTGAGAATAAACATGCTTAAAACGTCAACAAAATTGTTGGTGAGTTATAGGTTTAACCTACATATTATCAAATCATAATAATAGACCACAAGATTTCATTTTTATAACACATCTCATATCAGGCATTTCGCAAACTGCATAGAGATAAAAATCATTCATATGTTGAACACCTGGTAACTGACCTTAACAAGATGCATATAGAATATCCCCACCATTCCGGGACTCTCATCGGATATGATAAATCAAAGTACTAAAGCATCCGTAACTCGGATGAGACTTGTTGGGCCAAATAGATTTATCTTTAGGATTCGCGTCAATTAGGGGCCATTTCCCTAATTCTTCGGCTACAAGCTAAAAAGGGGCATATTCGGTTCGATAATCCAACATAGAAAGTATTTTCGTTTTCTTGTGTCTATTTGGTAAAACATTTATAAAATCGCATGTATTCTCATCCCAAAAAAAATAATAGATTTTAAAAGTGGGACTATAACTCACTTTCACAAATTTTTACTTCGTCGGGAAGTAAGACTTGGCCACTGGTCGATTCACGAACCTATAACAAATATGTACATATATATATCAAAGTCTGTTCAAAATATATTTACAACATTTTTAATACGTTTTAATGTTTTAAGTTTATTAAGTCAGCTGTCCTCGTTTGTAACCTACAACTAGTTGTTCATAGTTAGATGTACATAAATAAATCGATATATATTATCTTGGATCAATCCACAACCCAGTGTATACACGTCTCAGGCTAGATCACAACTCAAAGTATATATATTTTTGGAATCAACCTCAACCCTATATAGCTAACTCCAACATTACTGCATATAGAGTGTCTATGGTTGTTCCAAATAATATATATACATGGGTCGATATGATATGTCAAAACATTTGCATACGTGTCTATGGTATCCAAAGATTACATAATATATTAGAATACATGTAATACAATATAAGTTAGCTAGGATATGATTAATATAGATTTGTTACCAATTTTCACGTAGGTACAACAAGAAAAATTATCCAATCTTGTTTTACCCATAACTTCTTCGTTTTAAATCCGTTTTGAGTGTTTCAAGTTGCTATGGTTTCATATTGAACTTAAGTTTATGAATCTGAATATAAAAAGTATAAGTTTATAGTCGTAAATACAGGTTACAAGTCGTTTTTGTAAAGGTAGTCATTTCAGTCGAAAGAACGACGTCTAGATGACCATTTTGGAAAACATACTTCTACTTTGAGTTTAACCATGATATTTGGATATAGTTTCATGTTCATAAGAAAAATCATTTTCCCCGAAGAACAACTTTTAAATCAAAGTTTATCATAGTTTTTAATTAACTAACCCAAAACAGCTCGCGGTGTTACTACGACGGCGTATATCCGGTTTTACGGTGTTTTTCGTGTTTCCCGGTTTTAAATCATTAAGTTAACATATCATATAGATATAGAACATGTGTTTAGTTGATTTTAAAAGTCAAGTTAGAAGGATTAACTTTTGTTTGTGAACAAGTTTAGAATTAACTAAACTATGTTCTAGTGATTTCAAGTTTAAACCTTCGAATAAGGTAGTTTTATATATATGAATTGAA
Organism: Rutidosis leptorrhynchoides; assembly: GCF_046630445.1. Taxonomy (NCBI): domain Eukaryota; kingdom Viridiplantae; phylum Streptophyta; class Magnoliopsida; order Asterales; family Asteraceae; genus Rutidosis; species Rutidosis leptorrhynchoides. The sequence continues at coordinate 412,598,404 of NC_092335.1, forward strand.
TGATGTTATGAACATCATTACTACCTCAAGTTTAGTAGTTAAACTTACTGGAAGTGACAAGAAATGATCTAGCTTCAAAGGATCTTGGATGGCTTGAAAGTTCTTGAAGCAGAATCATGACACGAAAACAAGTTCAAGTAAGATTATCACTCGAATTAAGATAGTTATAGTTATAGGAATTGAATCAAAGTTTGTATATGAGTATTACCTTGATTTAGAATGATATCTTACTGTAAACAACAAGGATTTCTTGAGGTTGGATGATCACTTTACAAGATTGGAAGTGAGCTAGTAAACTTGGAAGTATTCTTGATTTTATGAAACTAGAACTTGTAAAATTTATGAAGAACACTTAGAACTTGAAGATAGAACTTGAGAGAGATCACTTAGATGAAGAAAATTGAAGAATGAAAGTGTTTGTAGGTGTTTTTGGTCGTTGGTATATGGATTAGATATAAAGGATGTGTAATTTTGTTTACATGTAAATAAGTCATGAATGATTACTAATATTTTTGTAATTTTATGAGATATTTCATGCTAGTTGCCAAATGATGGTTCTCACATGTGTTAGGTGACTCACATGGGCTGCTAAGAGCTGATCATTGGAGTGTATATACCAATAGTACATACATCTAAAAGCTGTGTATTGTACGAGTACGAATACGGGTGCATACGAGTAGAATTGTTGATGAAACTGAACGAGGATGTAATTGTAAGCATTTTTGTTAAATAGAAGTATTTTGATAAGTTTCTTGAAGTCTTCCAAAAGTGTATGAATACATATTAAAAGACTACATGTATAAACATTTTAACTGAGTCATTAAGTCATCGTTAGTCGTTACATGTAAATGTTGTTTTGAAACCTTTAGGTTAACGATCTTGTTAAATGTTGTTAACTCATTGTTTATAATATCTAAAGAGATGTTGAATTATTAAATTATCATGATATTATGATATATTAATATATCTTAGTATGATATATATACAGTTAAATGTTGTTACAACGATAATCGTTACATATATGCCTCGTTTCGAAATTCTTAAGTTAGTAGTCTTGTTTTACATATGTAGTTCATTGTTAACACACTTAATGATATACTTAACTATAATTTTATCATGTTAAACATAGTGTATCAATATCTTAATATGATTCATATGTATTTAGTAAGACGTTGTTATAACGATAATTGTTATATATATCGTTTCGAGTTTCTTAATTCAATAAATTCATTTTTATGTATATCACTCATTGTTAATATACTTAGTGAGATACTTACTTATCATAATCTCATGTTAACCATATATATATCCATATATATATCATCATGTAGTTTTTACAAATTTTTAACGTTCGTGAATCGCTGGTCAACTTGGGTGGTCAATTGTTTATATGAAGCACATTTTAAATAATCAAGTCTTAACAAGTTTGATTGCTTAACATGTTGAAAAACATTTAATCATGTAAATATACCAATTTCATTTAATAAATATAAACATGGAAAAGTTCGGGTCACTACACCTTCTTCGGGAGGTGCTCATTCCTTTTTGCACTACTCCAGCAACTAGGTAGTTGGCCATGTCGGCATACCAAGGAGTGTCAGAAAATTGTGATCCTATGTGAGTTTGTCCTAAACTCATAAGCTATTCTTCTGGAAATTTATCTCTGATATCTTGTTCAGCAAGTTGTTCCATCGCTGGGTTCTCCAAACGACTAAAATGGTCAGCTGCGACGTTCTCTGCTCCTTTCTTATCTTTAATCTCAATATTGAATTCCTGAAGGAGTAAGATCCATCGTAGGAGTTTTGGTTTCGCGTCTTACTTAGTGAATAGATATTTGAGGGCTGAATGATCTGTATAGACTGTAGTTTTGGACAGGATGAGATAGGAACGAAATTTGTCGAAGGCGAATACTACAGCTGGCAGCTCCTTTTCTGTGGTAGTGTAGTTCTCTTGAGCTCCGGTTAAGGTTTTGCTTGCGTAATAGATTGGATGAAAGTGCTTATCTACCCATTATCCAAGCACAGATCCAACTACGAAGTCACTCGCATCACACATTATTTCAAATGGTAGACTCCAATTAGGAGCTATCATGATGGGCACATGTGTTAGCTGTTCTTTCAGATAGTTGAATGCTTTTCGACATTCTTCATCAAAGAAAAACGGGACTTCCTTTCCTAGGAGATGGGTGAGAGGTCGTGTGACCTTTGAAAAATCCTTAATGAAGCGTCGGTAGAAACCGGCGTGTCCTAGGAAACTCCTTACCGCTCTTACTGTGGTAGGTTCTGGAAGTTTAGTAATGGTCTCAATCTTAGCCTTATCAACTTCTATTCCTGCTTTCGAAATCTTATGTCCTAAAACTATCCCTTCTTCAACCATGAAGTGACATTTTTCCCAATTCAGAACTAAATTTGACTCTTCACACCGGGTGAGCATCTTGTCAAGGTTTGAAAGGCACGAATCAAAGGTACTACTGAAGACTAAGAAGTTGTCCATGAAGACTTCCATACAATGTTCAATCATGTCGTGGAATATTGCTACCATGCATCGCTGGAATGTAGCTGGTGCATTGCATAACCCAAAGGGCATACGTCGATAAGCAAATGTCCCATAAGGACATGTAAAGGTTGTCTTTTCTTGGTCCGTTGGATCGAGGGGAATTTGAAAGTAGCCGGAAAAACTATCAAGGAAACAGTAGTATTCATTTCCTGATAGACGTTCCAACATTTGATCGATGAAAGGTAATGGAAGATGATCCTTTCGGGTTGCATCATTTAGTTTATGATAATCTATGCAAACCCTCCAACCGGTGACTTCCCAAGTTGGAATAAGTTCATTATTCTCATTTTGAATTACGGTTGTCCCTCCCTTTTTGGGTACCACTTGAACTGGACTAACCCATGGCAAATCAGAGATAGGATAGATCAGACCGGCGTCTAGAAGTTTTATTACTTCTTTCTTGACGACTTCTTGAATCATAGGGTTGACCCTTCTTTACCTCTGAACTGAAGGTTTGAAATCATCTTCCATGAAGATCTTGTGGGTGCAATAGTTGGGGCTGATCCCTTTGATGTCGGAGATCTTCCAAGCAATTACCTTCTTATGTGATTTCAAGACTTGAATCAATTTCGCCTTCTCTTGTGGCATGAGGTCTTTCGAGATGATTACAGGGAGTTGCGATTCTCCTTCTAAGAATGCATACTCCAGATTGTCGGGTAACTTCTTTAATTCCAATTCCAGAGGTTCCTCGATAGATGGCTTCATCCTAGCTATCTCCTTTCGGTTTAACGAGTCATACTTCTCCTGGAATTCTGATTCTTCAGTAGCGGTTACTGATGCTATCTGTTCTTCATTTCTGGAAATTGTCCTTCTTAATGCTTCCTCTTTAGAAACGTCTTCTTTAGTTTCGAAGGTAGGTTCGGGAAACTCCTCACAATCCTCCTTTGACTGGGGTTCCTGATATACCGGAATGAAATCCGTTTCTTCATTCGGTCTTCTCCTTAGTAGAGGTAAAGGAATGCCTTGTCCTAGCGGTGCTATTTGAATAGTCTTGCCAAGAAAGTTACTTTCAGAGAGGGGAGATTTGCGTTGACTAAGATTTATGGCGGAATGGTTGTCGAGATTTCCTTCAGGAGGTGTAAAGAACAGATCCTTAGAAATTTGATCTTTACTACATATAGCCATAGTCTCTTCCAGGTATTCGTTGACGAGTTCTTGAAACGAATCAGAGAGATTCACATCTTCTTCTTTAGGATGGTTCATGAGGCGATCAACATTAAATGTGATTTCTTCTCCTTTAAACCTTAATTTCAATGATTTCTCGTGCACATCAATTACAGCCTTGGCATTATTTAAGAATGGTCTACCAAGAATGAGTGGGACCTTCATATCTTCCTCAATATCCATAATGACGAAATCAACGGGAAATGTGAACTTATCCACTCTAACTAGGACATCCTCAGCTATTCCCCGAGGAATCTTAATTGATCTGTTCGCGAGTTGGATAGTCATTCTGGTATGCCTTAAGTCATTTAATCCTAGCTTTTTGAATAACGAATAGGGCATTAGGTTTACACTGGCTCCTAAGTCTGCTAACGCATTGCTAATTTGGACATCTTGCAGGTAGCAAGGTACCGTAAATCTTCCTGTATCTCCTAACTTAGGGGGAATTCCATGTTGTAACACTAACGAGCATTCTTCACTTAAGGGCAAACTAACTATCTCTCTTAATCTCTCTTTGTTTGAAAGCAGTTCTTTGAAAAATTTAGCGGAGTTGGGCATTTCTACTAAAGCATCTACTAGTCGTACATTCAAATGCAAATTCTTAATAATATCCCAATACTTAGCGAATTGCGCTTTTTGTTTTTCCTTCCTAAGCCTACCTGGGAAAGGTATGCGGGCGCGTGAAATAATTTCTGGGGCCTTAGGAGAGATAGGTTCCGGTGGATTGACCACTGGGTCAATTGGCACAGGTTCCTTATCGAAAAAATCTTGTATGGGTATATTGACAGTTGTTTCTTCCCCTCCTCTAGTAATTACTAGGGCATCGAACTCACTACACTCTATATCAACTTTAGTGGTTAATCGTTTAAGCGTAAGATGAAAATTAGTGATTAATTCCTCAAAAGTCTTTATCAAAGTGTCGAACTTATTCTGACATCTATGACTTGAAGGTTTATCGTGTATTGCTTTTTCATAAATTCAACTAAAATTTCCTTAGAGTGGAGAGTATGTTTGTGTAACGAGAAGATTATATTATGATCCGAGCTATTTTGCTGTTTGTGTGCCCATCTAGGGTAAGGATACCTTAGATTGGTTCTAGTAGCATCAGAGTTTATAGGAATTGGTAAATTTTGAAGAGTGAGGGTGAGATCTTGTAACCTGGTTTCCAGCATTTTTACCGTATGAGCGAAGACGTCATCCTTCTCAGCAGCTTCATTGTTCCAATCTTCCTGTTGTGCAGCTATTGTGTCCAAGAGATTACATGCTTCGTCTGCTGTTCGGGACATGAAATTTCCTTGCGAGGCCATGTCTAGGAGAGACTTATCATCCTTGGTCAAACCATTGTAAAATGTACAGACATAGTAGTCTGCCCGGCTTAACGAATGATTCAGACATCTTTTAAGCATCATCTTTATTCTATTCCTTGCTAGACACAATGACTCGTTTTCTTTTTGAGAAAAGTTTGTGATGTCATTTCTTAAACAGGTTTGCAGGGATGGTGGATAAAATTTGTTTAAAAATTTAGTGGCTAAAACCTCCCATGAATGGATTGAGTTCGGGTTAAGTTCGTTAAACCATGAACGGATTGGGAAGGTGACTATATTGATAAAATTTATTTCAAATCCGTTGTAATTATTCATGAGACTAGGATTCTTTATACACCAGAATATGATGGTAAATCTTAAAGGAAGAATGAGGTCCTTAATGAAATGGTTAATTTCATGTTTTCATATTCTGGCTTGAGTGAAGGTTTATGGGGGAAGCTATGCTAACAACTTGCTATTTGCTTAATAGAGTTCCTAACAAAATGAACAAGATTACACTCTATGAAATTTGGAACAAAAAGTGGTTTCATAATTGTCTAAACTTTATTAATTGACAATTACAAAGATTGTGGTTTAATGGCATTAAGATTAGTCTTGTAACCAATAATGACATTAAGATTAATTTTGTAATCATTTGTGGTTTAATATAATTAAAATTAGTCTTGTAACTAATAATGTCATCAAGGTTAGTCTTGTGACCATATTTGTGGTTAAGTGTCATTAAGAATAGTCTTGTAATCAGTTGTGGTTTAATGACTAGTCTTGTAACCACCGTTGTGCTTGAATGCCATTAAGACTATTCTTGTTACTTTTTTTTGGTTTAATGACTTAGGAGATGATCTTGTAACCACAAATGAGTAAGACTAGTCTTGTAGTTACTTATGGTTTAATATTATTAAGACTTGGTCTTGTAACCACTTGTAATTTAATGCTTTAAAGACTTAGTCTTGTGTCCGCTTGTGGTTTAATGTCATGAAGACTTAGATATGTAACTACTTGTGATTTAATGTCATAAAACCTTAAGTTTTGTAACCACGTGGTTTAAATGGTGTAAAGACTTAGTCTTTGAATCGCTCATGGTTTAGTGCCATAAAGATTTAGTCTTGTAACCACTTGTGGTTTAATGCTACGAAGACTTAAATCTTGTAACCACTTTCGGTATAATCTTTGAATATCGTTTCATTTATACCTAGTCCAAATTATATGATTTCAAGTACTAATGAAATTGATATGCTACTAACGGGCGGTTTTATTTGTGCGGTGTCGTTAGGTCGCAGGATGTCCGATTCGGTAGCACACAGTGTCTTCGTTTATTTATATTTTGCGGGGCCTAAATTTACTTTTACTTTCTAAGGTGTAGAAGGTGTAAGTTAACCTAGTGTCGTATTTTTTTACTGATTAACGAATTGAAGATCAAGTGGATAATTGTCTTTTAGTAAAATTACCTGGATAAAAGATAGTAGTTGATTTTAGCTAAAGGTCCTAAGTGCAGAAAAGTAAATAAAGTGGAAGGATATCCGGAGTATGCAGATCAGGGAAATGTTGACCAAGATATCAGTATTGGGTTAGTGAAAGGTAATTATGTCTATGTTAAGACTATGCTCGGAATGATGTAGATCTGGTTGGATGAGCCAATTACACAGACCTACTTGTCTCTGAACTCTCGAAGTTCTCTTTGAGCAGTGAGAAGTGTGTCACTTGGTCGTATAATTGAAAGGTAACAATACCTCGGAGGTTATCCTCAGAAAAGTACTAGGTTTATTAGTGAGTTAAGCTCTAATCCTAACCCTCGTTATCAGTTTAGTTAACTGAATAACAACGTGCCATGTTGATTGAACACTGATCACAAACGGAAGGAATCCGTTGGTTTAAGTTGGCAAACCTTAAATGAAAACTAACAACCATTCCATCATACTAATGAGATCATATCAATTCAAACATTATACAGCATCACAGTCAATATACTGATAGTAAAGCAGATAGAAACCTAACGAATACCTAAACAGTTGATATGACTAAGAAGGCAACAATCAGACAAGAAAATGCAATAGGCTTGGGTCACACAGTGAAGGCACTAACTAGATCTTAACTGTAGTGACCCGAACTTTTCCATGTTTATATATATTAAATGAAATTGTTATTTACATGATTAAGTGTTTCCAACATGTTAAGCAATCAAACTTGTTAAGACTTGATTAATTGAAATAGGTTTCATATAGACAATTGACCACCCAAGTTGACCGGTGATTCACGAACGTTAAAACTTGTAAAAACTATATGATGACATATATATGATTATATATATAGTTAACATGATATTATGATAAGTAAGTATCTCACTAGGTATTTTAACAATGAGTTATATACAAAAAATTGAGTTTATTGAATTAAGAAACTCGAAACGATATATATAACGATTATCGTTATAACAACGTCTTACTAAATACATATGAATCATATTAAGATATTGATACACTATGTTTAATCAGGATAAATGATAAGTAAACATGTCATTAAGTGTATTGACAATGAACTACATATGTAAAAAATAGGACTACTAACTTAATGATTTCAAAACGAGACATATATGTAACGATTATCGTTGTAACAATATTTAACTGTATATATATTATAACAACCCTCACATTTCTGTTCTGAAATTACCAAAATACTCTTAGGTTTTTTCATCTGTTCCTCTGAGTAATTAATTTTGAGTTGTTATCCATTTCGACCAACGAGCTAAAATTTATGCTTGCATTAAATTATCACATTTATAATTTAAACCCGAATATTATTTAAAACTCTAAACCTAAACCTACCTATTAACTACTAAACCCTAATCACATATAATATTGAATATTAAACCCTAACCCTAATACTAAATAAAAAATATAAATAATATGTCATGAATTAAAATGTTACAATATTTATAAGTTTCAAACAAATAAGAATTTATATAAACTAATATGAACCAAAATAAATTAATAAAAGTTAGGGACAATTAAATAAATAAAATGTATTTAAATAAATGTAATCCTAACATTAATTATAATAATAATAATAATAATAATAATAATAATAATAATAATAATAATAATAACTATAAATATATATATATGTATATATATATATATATATATATATATATATATATATATATATATATATATATATATATATATATATATATATATATATATATATATATATATATTTATAAAAGGCTAATGCCGTTTAAAAAAATACATGAGATCACAAAATAAAATCGACTGTATAGTTTTGTAGGGTTTTCTTTTAGGAAATTAAACTTGATCCCTAAGTTCACTATCCTAGTTAACCTCTAATTCCAATTCTTGATCACCAATCAAACCTAGTTTAATTAGGAAATCCAACAACACCTATATAAACCCTCATGATCTTCCAAGATATTCACCACAAACCTGCAGCAATTTAGTCGATTAGATCTCCTGTTTTCCCTCAATTCCAGTCGACTAATACTCCAGTCTTCTTTCCTCCAAACCTGTCGATACCTTCAGCCTCTTTTCAGCCTTTTCTGTCGACCAAAACCACCCTCTTGCAGTCGACTACAAGTAGCCTGTCTTGCTTTTTTCAATCGACTAGAACCACCTGCAAAACAGTCCTTTGATTAATCAAATTTTGTTGCTGCATTGTTGCTGCTATTTCTGCTGTGTTTGTCAAACAAAAACAAGCCAAGAAACCCTTCGTTGAAGTTGGGATAACTTCTGCGTTTTCCTGGATTTTAGTTACTGCAGTACGTGATCAAGAAAACCCAAAAGCACCTCAATTGGGTCTTCCTTGCGGCTGTACTGGTTTCTGTTTTCTGCTACGTATCAACATCATCATCTTTAGTCTTGATCTTTAGCTTCTAAGGTAGCCTAAACCCTAGTAAATCTTGTTCTTAATCAAATTTCTTTTAAAGTTATGTATGTTGTTATTATGTATTATGAGTATGATCTTGATCAAGTAATATGGTTAATTATTATTAAGAAGATTATGAAGTATTAATAATTTGATAACTAATAAGTATGATTAGATTAAAAGTTTATGATTAAAAGTTAACGATTATGATTATGAATAAGGCATGGAGTTAGTTATTGTTTATTAATAAGGTTATAGATTGATCTTGGTATGAAAGTAGATAATTAAATGGCTAAAAGATAAAAGATTAAAGATAAAAAAAATTATGATTTTAAGTTTTAAAAGTTGATAATGAATATGAATTGTGAATGTTGTATGGATAATTATAACAAATAATGATAATGAAATAGGTTTGATCATAAAGCTAGTTAATAATAATAGCTAAGAGATTATGAATCATGATTATGATTATGAATAAGTGATGAAACTAGATTATGATTATGATAGTAAAGAATTGATTATGAATATTAAGATTAGGGTTAAAAGTTTTGAATAATAATTACGGTTAATAAAGATTAGGTTATGAATATGAATAAAAGGTATGATTTTATGTGCATGAATCTTGATTAGGAAGTAATAATGATCATGATGTACATGCATGCATGCATACGTACATATGTACATGTATATATTGTAGGTATATGTGTGTGTATATATGCAAGTATATACATACATGTATATGTATGTATATGTACGTGTGTGTGTATGTATGAATGTGTATTATGTAAGTTATGTTAAGTTAGTAAATATAATAATGAAAAGTAATAAGTGTGTGTATATATATATATATATATATATATATATATATATATATATATATATATATATATATATATATATATATATGTAGTTATGAACACGCACATGTATAATAATGAATAAAAAATATATATATGTATGTATCACATAGGTGTATATTATCTATGTAACATATAATGAACAAGTATACATAATAGCTGATTAATTAAATACTAATACTATTATAACTTACACACTTAATTATATAGTAGCATTTAAGTACGCTAAGTATATTATCACTTATGTAAATATAACTTCTCTCGAGAAAAAGGTCACTGTTAATATAGTTTACTATATTAATAAACAAACTTTATGTCTATTAGACATTAACTAATTGAACATTATATCTCTAGGTTGAGATCTCCGATTACATACTCCGTTCTTACTACTTGCGTGGAATATCTACTTGCTACTAAGGTGAACTTCATAGCCCCTTTTTTTACTATTTCTTAACTGTTTTATAACTTTGGGGTGAGACACATGCTTGCTTTTAAACTGTTTTACGCTTAGACACGAGTACATGAAAACTTTATTTTGATTAGTTCAAACTGTGCTAACATGCTTTGATTCATGCTAAATCCCTACGATGATATCATTAGTTGCTACGTATAAAGGCAAGCTTAGTTATTGTGAATAGCGCTATTGAGAGTGACGTCTCTATCCGGATGACCATTGGTCAATGGATACATAATAATGATTCACGACACGAACGTGATGTGTTTAGGGTAACTTATGGTTAGTTTCGATATCATATACACCAGCACTACTACCGAACTGATTAAACTTTATAATTAAATCTTGTGGACTAAAAACTTGGTTATTATTGATAAACCTATGTTGTTCACTCAACCATTTTTGGTTGACACTTTAAGCATGTTTTGTCTCAGGTGAAGATTGCTAAAGATTATTTGCTATTTGGACTTTGCTGCTTTTGGAGTCCGCATTTATACATTCATATTATTGCCTTAGTACATTAAAGTTTACAATTGTAATGACTTAATACTTTCCGCTGCGTTAGTACATTGGTTTTAATTAAAACGTCTCATATAGAGTCATTCTCGTTTATACATACTTATGTTGTGATATTGTGAAGTCATATTTCCCCAGCCCTATTTGGGGTATGACAGAGTGGTATCAGAGATAGGTTTGTTATAGAGAACCAAGATTGCATATTATGTGTGCCTTATGTGTTAATTAGGTGCCTTAGCAATCTATAGGACTATAACCTTTCCTACCTTAGTTTGAAGTGTAATCCTCATATCTATGATTGCCTTACTATGCCCCCATATATCCCTGCCGTCATACTGTGCTTTAGAATATACATAGTACTCCTTCTCTAGGATATCTAGTCATCACCCAGTCATCGTTTTGGATACCGAAGGATTTGACACTGAAGGATCTATCCGCACACCCAAATACTCACTTGCTTCACCATCATTATCACTAACTAACCCATATTACCTTTTCTTATCCATTGGTGTTGCTACCTAGTGCACCATAACTCTCCAACTAATACTGTCTTTGTGTATTGAAGATCAATGGCAACTCGTGGTGCTAACGCTCTTCCCAATGTTACTTTGACTCCCGCACAATTTCAACAACTGCTTGCTGCCGCCCAAGGCAACAATAATCAAGGAAACAACCAAGGGAATCCACCTACATCATGCACCTACAAGGATTTTATGAACTGTAAACCTCTATCCTTCAATGGAAATGAGGAAGCAGTCTAATTGACTCGTTGGTTCGAAAAACTCGAATCAATCTTTCGCATCTGTAACTACGCAGAGGTCGACCGAGTGAAGTATGCCACTCATACACTAAGTGGTCTTGCTTTGACTTGGTGGAACGCTTATGCCCAAACTGTAGGGCTAGATGCTGCTAATGCTATTCCATGGGCTGTTGTGAAAAGAATGATGACGGATAAGTTTTGCCCAAGGAACCAAATTCAAAAGCTAGAGGTTGAGTTTTGGGAATTGAAGGTCAATGGTACCAATATTGAAGCTTATACCAACAGGTTTATAGAGTTGGTTTCATTGTGCCCGGACATGGTGCCCACTGAACAAAAGAAGATTGAGCGATACATAGAAGGTCTTCCTGACGAGATTCAAGAAAATGTTATTGCTGCTAGTAAAGAAACCTTAGATGTAGTGATACTTATAGCTCAAAACTTGATGATGGCTAAGAGGAGAAAGGTCGCGGCTAATAAACAAGCTGGGGCTAAGACTAGTGAAGGAAAAAGGAAGATTGAGCCTACTCAGGAATCAAACCAAGGTTCGAATAAGAAAGTTGCCAAAAATTCAAGAGGAGGTTATTTAGGGAACCAACCTTATTGTAATCGTTGTGAGAGACATCATTATGGGTGGTGCAAGGCTGAGTGTACCAAGTGTAAGAAGATTAGTCATATAGCCAAGACTTGTAGAGTTGCAGTTCCTTCGACTGATGCATCGGCAACAAAAGCCAACGCAATCGTTCCTACATGCTATGATTGTGGAGAAAAAGGGCATTTTTGCAACCAGCATCCAAAGAAAAAGGATAACACGAGAAATGCTAAAGGCCGAGCATTTGTGATGACTGCCGAGGAAGCTCGAGATAATGAGGAAGAAGGGGAAGAGGCACAATGAAGAGTTTTGGCAACTACAAGTGTCATTTAAATTTCTCATAGTGTTCCTTATGTTATCATTTAGTACTTCTATATTTTGGAAGATTTCGTTAAGTTCTGTAATACTCTGTTATTTTCTTTTAAATGAATGAATAATGTTATTTTCTTTCCTTTCATTTTCCATTGAATTATTCGCCTCGAAGAAGATGCATATTGTCTAGATGACATAGTAGTAACCTTATGGAGTGATAAAAGTATGATTTAGAATAATATAATGACACTTGATCAACGTAATTATATTATGATAAGTCATACAGAAAACCTAATGGATCATGATGGGAATAAGATTTGATCAACCTTAGGACCATTGTGTACCATTACATACTCATTATCACTATATTGTCAACTAAAAATATCAACCCTAGGTATTATATATCCTTCACTTATCAATTATCCACGCCCAGTATTGTACCTATTGCATAGGTATCATACCGATTAGCTCCATACGAAATGAGGGAATCATCCAGTCAACTCCAAGAGCTTTTGGAGAAAGGTTTCATTCTTCTTAGCTTGCCTCCGTGAGGAGCACCCATTCTATTTGTTAAAAAGAAAGATGGCACGTTGAGGATGTGTATTGATTACCGAGAACTCAACAAGCTAACCATCAAAAATCGTTATCCATTCCTGCTTATTGATGACCTGTTTGACCAACTACAAGGATCAAGTATCTATTTGAAGATTGATCTTAGGTCGAGTTATCATCAATTGAGAGTCAAGGAAACCGATGTTTCTAAGACTACTATCCGAACTCTTTGTAGACACTATGAGTTTCTTGTCATGCCTTTAGGTTTAACCAATGCTCCTGCTGTATTCATGGATCTTATGAACCATGCATGCAAACCTTATCTTGATAAATTCGTAACCATTTTCATTGATGACATCATAATCTATTCCAAGAGCGAGAAAGAGCATGAGCAACATCTGCGATTGATCTAGAGCTCTTAAAGAAGGAACAACTGTATGCCAAGTTTTCCAAGTGTGAATTTTGGCTGCAAACCGTATAAATTCTCAGACATGTAGTTAATAGTGAAGGAATACATGTCAATCCTATAAAAATCACTGCTATTCAGAAATTTTCGAGAACTAATCATCGATGAAGTCCATAAGACTAGATATTATAATCACCTAGGCTCTTTTAGCTGAAATTTCGTACAATATCATACAATATCACTCAAGTAGATCCCCACTTAATTAAGTGTAAACTTTGCTTTAACAAAACATTGATCGAATGGTAATATTTTTATCCAACACTTCCTGTTAATCAAAGTTCATACATTTCACACCTCGAATCTTAAAAAGTGTCTTGTTGATGAAATACTTGTTATTCCACTGAATGATATCCGCATTAATGATAAAAATGCATTACGTTGAAGAACCGATAGAAGTTATGGATCGTGAGCTTAAAGGCTTGAACCAAAGCTCTGTTCCTAATTGTTAAGATCTGTTGGAATTCACGAAAAGGCCTCGAGTATACCTGGGAACGTGAAGACCTGATGAAGCGAAAGTATCCACATCTATACTCACCTGCTGATGCATCCGAGAAGCCTTCCTGAAACTTCGGGACGAAGTTTAAATTAACGGGGAGGTACTATAACAACCCTCACATTTCTGTTCTGAAATTACCAAAATACCCTTAGGGTTTTTCATCTGTTCCTCTGAGTAATTAATTTAGAGTTATTATCCATATCGACCAATGAGCTAAAATTTATGCATGCATTAAATTATCACATTTATTATTTAAACCCTAATATTATTTAAAACTCTAAACCTAAACCTACCTATTAACTACTAAACCCTAATCCCATATAATATTGAATATTAAACCCTAACCCTAATACCAAATGAAAAATATAAATAATATGTCATGAATTAAAATGTGACAATATTTATAAGTTTCAAACAAAAAAGAATTTATATAAACTAATATGAACCAAAATAAATTAATAAAAGTTAGTGACAATTAAATAAATAAAATGTATTTATATAAATGTAATCCTAACATTAATAATAATAATAATAATAATAATAATAATAATAATAATAATAATAATAATAATAATAATAATAATAATAATAATAATAATAATAACTATAAAAAAATATATATATATTTATGAAAGGCTAATGCCATTTAAAAAAAAAATATATGAGATCACAAAATAAAATCGGCTGTATAGTTTCGTAGGGTTTTCTTTTAGGAAATTAAACTTGATCCCTAAGTTCACTATCCTAGTTAACCTCTAATTCCAATTCTTGATCACCAAGCAAACCAAGTTTAATTAGGAAATCCAACAACACCTATATAAACCCTCATGATCTTCCAAGATATTCACCACAAACCTACAGAAAATTAGTCGATTAGATCTCCTGCTTTCCCTCAATTCCAGTCGACTAATACTCCAGTCTTTTTTCCTCTAAACCTGTCGATACCTTCAGCCTCTTTTCAGCCTTTTCTGTCGACCAAAACCACCCTCTTGCAGTCGACTACAAGCAGCCTGTCTTGCTGTTTTTAATCGACTAGAACCACCTGCAAAACAGTCCCTTGATTAATCAAATTTTGTTGCTGCATTATTGCTGCTATTACTGCTGTGTTTGTCAAACAAAACAAGCCAAGAAACCCTTCGTTGAAGTTGGGATAGCTGCTGCGTTTTCCTGGATTTTGGTTACTGCAGTACGTGATCAAGAAAACCTAAAAGCACCTCAATTGG
Source organism: Rutidosis leptorrhynchoides (assembly GCF_046630445.1). Classification (NCBI taxonomy): domain Eukaryota; kingdom Viridiplantae; phylum Streptophyta; class Magnoliopsida; order Asterales; family Asteraceae; genus Rutidosis; species Rutidosis leptorrhynchoides. Next base: position 412,613,553 of record NC_092335.1, read on the forward strand.
GTCTTCCTTGCTGCTGCACTGGTTTCTGTTTTCTGCTACACATCAACATCATCATCTTTAGTCTTGATCTTTAGCTTCTAAGGTAGCCTAAACCCTAGTAAATCTTGTTCTTAATCAAATTTCTTTTAAAGTTATGTATGTTGTTATTATGTATTATGAGTATGATCTTGATCAAGTAATATGGTTAATTATTATTAAGAAGATTATGAAGTATTAATAATTTGATAACTAATAAGTATGATTAGATTAAAAGTTTATGATTAAAAGTTAACGATTATGATTATGAATAAGGCACGGAGTTAGTTATTGTTTATTAATAAGGTTATAGATTGATCTTGGTATGAAAGTAGATAATTAAATGGCTAAAAGATAAAAAAAAAATTATGATTTTAAGTGTTAAAAGTTGATAATGAATATGAATTTTGAATGTTGTATGGATAATTATAACGAATAATGATAATGAAATAGGTTTGATCATAAAGCTAGTTAATAATAATAGCTAAGAGATTATGAATCATGATTATGATTATGAATAAGTGATGAAACTAGATTATGATTATGATAGTAAAGAATTGATTATGAATATTAAGATTAGGGTTAAACGTTTTGAATAATAATTACGGTTAATAAAGATTAGGTTATGAATATGAATAAAAGGTATGATTTTATGTGCATGAATCTTGATTAGGAAGTAATAATAATCATGATGTACATGCATGCATGCATGCATGCATACGTACGTATGTACATGTATATATTGTAGGTATATGTGTGTGTATATATGTAAGTATATACATACGTGTATATGTATGTGTATATATGTATGTACATGTACGTGTGTGTGTATGTATGAATGTGTATTATGTAAGTTATGTTAAGTTAGTAAATATAATAATGAAAAGTAATAAGTGTGTGTGTATATATATATATATATATATATATATATATATATATATATATATATATATATATATATATATATATATATCATCTTACACTTATGTATATGTAACACCTACACCTAATATATATATATATATATATATATATATATATATATATATATATATATATATGATGCGGTAGCAGAGTGGTATAAAATACTATTAAATTTTTGCAGGAAATACTATTAAATACGATACAATTTTACACAAGATATTTATTTATTTATAGAATGGATATACTTAAACCTTGCTACAACACTTATAGGCAGTGTACCTAATCGTACAGTAGTGTAGTTTTTAGTAAGTCCGGTTCGTTCCACAGGGAAAATCTTTAAACAAAGTTTAACGCTATATTAGTTTACTTTTATAAAAATACAAATATATATATATATATATATATATATATATATATATATATATATATATATAAGTAATATTATTATTATAAAGGGGGTTTTTACCGTTTAATGACCGGTTTGTCGATTTTAAAACTTTAGTCGCAGTTAAAACCAAATGTAAAATAAATACAAGACTTAAATTAAAGCGTAAAGTAAATAACGATAATGAAATTGCGAATAATAAAAGTGCGATAAAATAAACTTGCGATAATTAAAAAGGACGATAATTAAAAGTGCAATTAAATAACAATAAATAAAAGTGCGATAATTAGAAGTGCAATTAAATATAAAATAAAGGAAATTAAATATGAAATAAAAGAATTATGCTTATTTAAACTTCCGTAATCATGATGTTTGACGTGTCAATTTTAGTTTTATGCCCATGGGTTAATTGTCCTTTGTCCTGGATTATTTAATATGTCCGTCTGGTTTTTGTCCATAACAGTCCATCAGTCATAAATATAAAGTGCGAGTGTCCTCGTCAAATTATTCTTAGACCTGAAGTTAAATTTTCCAACTAATTGGGGACTTAAACTGTAACAAGATTTTAATACTTTGTTTAATAATTACACCAGGATGTCGACTGAGTGTAACCCAAAGTTTTAATATTTTGTTATCAATTATACCAAGTGTCCTTGTATATAATTTCACCCCTGTTTTAATTATTCTAGTGGCTATTAATCCATTCCCGTGTCCGGTTAAATGAACGATTATTCGTACGTATAAATACCCCGCCCATCGTGTCCGATTGAGTGTATATGGTAATTTATAGGGACGCCCAATTGTAAATCTTTATATTAACATTAACAAACTATCATTTAGTTAAACAAATATAAAGCCCATTAATAGCCCATAGTCTAATTTCCACAAGTGTCGTTCTTTTGTCCAAACCCCAATTATGGTACAAAGCCTAATTACCCAATTTTAGTAATTAGCCCAACATCATGATTACTTCGTTTTAAATAAGCATAATAATAACTTAGCTACGAGACATTAATGTAAAAAGGTTGAACATAACTTACAATGATTAAAAATAGCGTAGCGTTACACGGACAGAATTTCGACTTACACCCTTACAATATTCGCTAACATACCCTTATTATTAGAATTATAATTAAAATTAAAATTAAAATATAAATTATAAATATAAATATATCGTATGAATGAGGAGAAAAAAGATGATGATTTGCGATCAGAATTCGGTTGCTTTTATAGGAAAATTCGACTTTTGGGGCTCCGCGACTCGCGGTGAAATACTCTTCAAACTCCGCGAGTCCCGGAGAATGAAATTACAGCTCAGTCCCTTTGGAGTCTTTCTTGCCGACGGTTTTTATTATTTATTATAATATATAAATAATTATAAGAATTATTTAAATATTATATTATATTTATGTGCATAGTTGACTAGTAATTTTTAGTCCGTTGCGTCGAGCGTTGAGAGTTGACTCTAGTCCCGGTTCCGGATTTTCGAACGTCCTTGCGTACAATTTAATATCTTGTACTTTGCGTTTTGAATCTTGTACTCTTGTAATTTCGAGACGTTTCTTATCAATAATTGGAACCTCTTTGATTGTCTTTTGTACTTTTGAGCTTTTTGGTCGTTTGCGTCTTCAATTCGTCGAATCTGTCTTTTGTCTTCACCTTTTATTATTTAAACGAATATCACTTGTAAATAGAACAATTGTAACTAAAAGCTTGTCTTTCTTGAGGAATAATGCTATGAAATATATGTTCGTTTTTAGCTTTATCAAATATTCCCACACTTGAGCGTTGCTTGTCCTCAAGCAATATCGTCTTGAAATACTAGAATCACTTCTTTATTCTTCACACTTTGTACATCAGTGATTTCTATACGGCGGTATAAACAATGGTAGTAACGATATGGTTTACAGTCCCACATGACTATAAAAATTTAGATCCATTAAGGAAATTGGATCTTTATGAAAACATTTGATCTTTTGAAAATTAAATCTAGTTTTTACCCTAGATAAGTTTTCCGGAATAACCCTTTACCGGTGTTTGCAAAATATTTTTGTGGGTTTGGTGGGTTTCAGAATTGAAAATTTTAGCTCAAAACTTGCGGTTTTGTGTCATCCACTTGCTAACCTTGTATTTGGAAAGCAACACGTCCAGTTTACTTGTCCCGTATATTACCTTTCGGTAAACTACCGTCCGGTTGAAAGGAAAGCGTTGAACAAGTAACTGTTAAGGCAATGTCCCCTGATATGCTTTTAATTATGGTCTATAATGTGTCGGACGCAATTACTATCCTTTGTAGGAGCAATAGTAAAGCTCACCCTTATAATTTTTCGGTCTGGCACAAGGTCCTGTCTTCGACCATGCTATGCAACCACCGTTCTTATGGTTGACACCCGATTTGGTTCAGGTGACCTAATGAATTCTAGGTGAATTCCTAGGATTTTACGTTCAATGGTAATGAACGCATTGAAAATAGGTTTTCAGAAAACAAATCGGTTTTAATTTTGATCAAAATATTTTCTCGTTCAAGCTCGAGTTTAGATATCATTGAATTCCATGAGTTTGAATTCTCAATCTTTAAGGTCAATCTCAAGGATTGAGTAATATCAGTCTTAAAAGCTGATTTTTAATCTTTAAGGAGATTATCCTTTCTGGGGATCTAATTCATTAGTCTTATCCAGCTAATTTGCATGGTGCCCCCCCCATTGTACGAGATAAATCCTTCTCATGGTTAGGATAAATCTGACCACTTGGCGACCCTGTTTAATGCTGAGGTCCGTGGATTTCCTGCTGATTTTAGTGATGACTTTTCTAGATTTTTCGTCAACCTACAGCTGGTCTGGACGACAACTTCATGACCTAAATCAAGAAGCGCGTTTCTTTTTCGGAAGACTTTACTTCCTTTTAATGATGGAATTGATTCATCGTGTAGATCCATCTCTTCTTTTCTTTCATCAGTTAAAACAGTTTAGTTTAGTCCAAAGCAAAAGTATTTTCAGTTATTTGTTACAGATATATGTGACATATGTTTAAGATAACTTGGTAAATTTTCCCACACTTGACTTTTATTTTCCTTTTTATCGTCCTCTATTCCATTTTAAATGAATTTTAACATTTTAGTTTGTTTCTCAATTTATGTCCTTTCCGAGGTAACAATAATTTCGGTGTTAAAACCTAGTTTTATCGTTCATAAATATGTATAAACATGATTTTGAGTTCATTTAATTGAAAATTTTGAAAAATTTTACTAGAATTGGGTAGTTAGTATATAAGACTAGGGCTGTTCTTTTTTATCAGAGAGCACTAGATTCTAATACAACTACTGCTTTACTAGTATTTTTAATGGTAACCAAGTGTATAAAGTAAAAAATTTTAAAATCCGAAAGAATTTAACCCCTTCCCACACTTAAGATCTTGCAATGCCCTCATTTGCAAGAAATCAGGAATAATTTAAATTATTGAGGGTGATTTGTGTGAAAATGATTAAATTTTTACCAAAGTTTCCAAATATATTGGCGTTTGTTTGCAGAATGATAAATGGTGCACATCATTTGTTCATTCCGTCTTGTTGTTATTTCACATATATTTTGCATCTTGTCGTCAAAATTAGTTGCTTTTGCTGAACTTAATGCCAGTCTTTGAAAATGCGTTGTTTTACCCTGTTGTGTACATAAGATAAACTGCAACCATATATACATATTTTTGAAGTTTGGTATATTACCCCACATTCAAAAATTATTAAAATCTAAGAATAAAAGTTAGACAATTATAAAAACTATTACAATATTAACAAAAGTATTAAACGTATCAATCATTACAAATTAAAAAGAAAATATAAGTATACTAGGGATGATACTGGTACCAATAGGGGTTCCAGGCATAACCATAGGTGCTATAGAATGCTTCGGCAGGGTTATACGTAGGATATGGTGGCTGCATCTCTATAGACCAGGGAGGGAAGATGGGTTTCGGTGTAGGAATATAGTTTCTACCTATATGTTGGCAATGAGCTATGATTTGGTTCTGATGAACTTGCCAATCTTCAAATGCTCTTTGTCTAGCATTTTCGTATTCCTGAGAAGCTATAAACCTTTGCATTTCTTGCATCTCATTCCCCCCTCATACATTACCTTGCTGTTGGTTTCTCTCCACCTGTGGATGTCTACCATGGTATCGTACTGCGGCGTTATTTCGCGTCTTCAAAACTTTCGCACCATGGTATACATTTAAACCTATAGTATCGCGGGGTTCTGGTTCTTCTACTAATAATCCCCCCCGACTTATATCCACACCGAGATATTCACCAATCAAAGTAATAAAAATACCACCTCCTATTATGCTATGCGGTCGCATCCCCCGAACCATAGCTGATAAATAATAACCCACACAATACGGTATACTTACAGCGCTTTGTGGGTCTCGAATACACATATGGTAAAACAAATCCTGTTCATTTACTTTTTCCTTGTTCTTACCCCTTTGTGTAATCGAATTAGCTAAAAACTTATGTATCACTCTTAATTCGGCTCTATCTATATCCAAATAAGAGTAATTTCCCCCTTCGAAACGGTGATGGCTTGTCATTTGACTCCACACACCGTGTGTATCAAAATTTTCATCTATCTTTCTACCGTTTAGTATCAACCCTCTACAATCGGCAGATGCTAACTCCTCAGGCGTATATATACGTAAAGCCTGAGCCATGTCTAGTAAAGACATGTGGCACATCGAACCGCCTAACAAAAATCTAATAAAAGAACGATCGGTTAAACTACCTACCCGATCATTCAACTCTATACTACACAACAATTCTTCACACCATACTTTATATACAGGTCTACGCATGGTGAATAAACGTACCCAGTCATTAAAAGTAGAATTACCATACCTCTGTACAAGTAATTCCTTAATTTGCCTGGCCAATTCTACAGCTTCTAAGGGTCCCCATTCTATGACCCTCGGTACCTCAACAACCTTAGAATGAAGAGTATGCAAACCCCTTTGATATTTTGGATAATCTATCCAAAGTCTGTCAAATCTCAGGTTCGGGTGCAACTCTTCCAAGTGCATATCAGAAAAGGTCATGACTGGATGAGGTATATCCTGCTTGTAGTAGTTATCCACCTCCTGTTGTTCCGCATTCTCAGCAGGAGCATTGCGGGCTTGGGATGAAGATTCACCCCTTTCAGTCTGCAAAACACATCAAACACAAATTTTGTGCATCCAAATATGCATTAGTGTCAGCAAAATCATCAATCAAAATAATTACAATGACATTATCAATTTATATCAAACTTAAGCTCATTTTCATATTTTCATAAAATCTACACTTTTTCAAATAAGCATATATGAAAATGTTCGCCAAGTTCATAAGTATTCAACTCAAATAACATGTCAAAATAATCATTACTAGCAATTAAACAAGTTTCAAATGGCATTATCTTTCAAAAATCAAGTTCATGAATTTTAGACTTGAAAAAGTCCACTTTAATTCTCAAAATCATGTTTAGGCTCAAAGTTTGGATCATTTAACTACCTAGACATGTTACACTACTCAATTTAGCAACAATTCATGACAAAAATCGGCCATAACCTGTTTATATCAAAAAGCCCCAAATTTGCTCAAGAACACAAACCCTAGATTACTCAAAATTTGAAGTTTAAGGCTTCTAATCATGTTAAACAGCATCAATCTAGGTTATACAAGCATAATACATAAACAATTTAAGCATAATTACACTAAAAAGCATCAAAATCAAATTGGGGAAAAAAATGGCTCAAGAACACTAATTTCGGATTAAATGGTGTTTAGGTGTAGAAATTTACCGTTTTTCTTGAGTAATTCCTAGATAGCATCCTTCTCAACATGATTTTAGTAAAAGAATTGGTGATTAACGGTTAAAAATTGTGATTTTGGGGTGTATTTTTCGGGTTTTTGTGGAGTATGTTCGCAGTTATTTTGCTGTTGTGGGGAGTGAACTGATCAGTTGCAGCTCTTTATTTTTTTTCTGTAATCCGGTACTCCCGCGACTCGCGGCATTTAAGCCTTCAAACTCCGCGAGTCGCGGAGTTTGCTATTTTTTTTTTTTATATAATCATTAACTTATGAAACAATTAAGTACTTAATTTTAAAATTTTGTTTCCCTTGTTATTTAGGACGAGGTCGTTTCGGATCGATGTCCTAGTCCGTCCCTCGACAAAATTTTAAAATTTGTCTTTTTGTAGCGATTGTTTTAAAAGCTAAGATTTTTGGGTTTTTTCAATGTTTTTGGCATACTTTAATTCAATAAGATTAAAAATAATGATAATAAAAGTTCTCGTCCCTCCCTCGGGTAAAGCAATTTCGGTTCAAAGACCTAGTCTTCAACTTACGACGAATTTTTAAAAATCATATTCTTAACTTAATGAGATAAAGTAAATTTTTGTTTTTAAATTCACAAAACTTAAATATAAAATTCAAAATTAATATTAAAAATTCACACCAAACTTAAAATTTGAAATGCATAAAATTAAAAATTCATATTTTAAAAATTAAAAGTTCACACCAAACTTAATTTAAAAATTCATATTATAAATTCACACCAAACTTATATTAATTTTTTCAAATATTTACAATTTTAAAAATATTGATTTTACAAAGTTTACAATATTTATAAAGGGTTCAAATATTAATTTTAAAAACATGGTAAAAATAAAATTAAAAATCTTTTTGTCTTTTTATCCCACTTTAATCAATCAAATATTATCAAAAATATGCGCCCCTCTTTTCGGTAAAGTAATTTTGGTTCCAAGACCTAATTTAACTCATGACGAATTTTTGAAATATTTTGGGTTGATTGATTAAAGATATTTATACCTTAAGAATAAACGTTAAATTTCGCAGTGATGTAATAAATTTTTGAATGATATCAATAATTTCGGTCGCCAAACCTAATTTTATTCAATACCAATTTAATACTTTTTAGCGAACAAATTAGCGTTTATTATCAAAAGGTTAAAAATAAAAATAAAAATAAAAACTGTACAGACATACCTGTGAAATAGATTTCTTAGTTATATGATCTATCCCATTCATAAGATAGTCGGTTTAATTGGTTTTCCATGGCTACATAGGCGTAACCTCGAGCATTCAGTGTGTTTTCTTCTAAACATATGAACGGTCCGTCTCTGCATAAAGTAACAAATTCGGTATTTGAATAGGTTTGATTATTTGAACATTTACCTCCATGTGACCATTTTCCGCATTTGTGACATCTTTCTAGGTGTCGTGCTCTTCTTTTTGCTGCGGATTTTGATTTTTTCCTTTACCAAATTGTAACTTATTATCTTCGCATCTGGATTCTTTTCTAACTCCGTCCATTCTTTCTCTGATTACTGATACTATTTCACTTGGTAGTATGTCATTATTTCTTTTAGTGATCAAAGCGTGTAGCATTAGACCATGGTTTAGTTCACAGGCAGTCTTCATTTTGTAAAAACCTAAAAAAAATAAAAATTCAGAATGGGGGGAGAAGGCTAGTTCTTTAGGGTCTGCTAGGGAAAGACCATTCGGGTTCCATTTTCGAGAACTACACGAAAACAGACAATCTAACTCTATCAGAAATACATATTATCCTTTAAAGACTTGATTCTCCCCACACTTAGTTAGCTGTGGTGTCGAAATTGTGATTAACTTCGTTGTCGACTTCCATCGGACCATGTATGTAATGTTTAACTCTGTGACCATTAACTTTAAATTCAATCCCATTTGAATTTATTAATTCTATCGTTCCGTATGGGAAAACTCTTTTGACTATGAATGGTCCAGACCATCTTGATTTCAATTTTCCAGGAAATAGCTTGAATCGTGAATTGAAAAGAAGAACTCTGTCTCCTTCTTTAAATTCTTTTGAACTTCTGATTCTTTTATCATGCCATTTCTTCGTTCTTTCTTTATAGATTAACGAATTTTCGTATGCTTCATGTCTTAATTCTTCTAATTCGTTTAGTTGACTTAATCGTAGACGTCCGGCTTCTTGTAAATCAAGATTACATGTTTTCAAAGCCCAAAATGCTTTGTGTTCAATTTCTACTGGAAGATGACATGCTTTTCCATAAACAAGTCTAAAAGGTGTGGTTCCAATTGGAGTTTTGTAGGCTGTTCTAAAAGCCCAGAGTGCATCCTCCAATTGAATGGACCATTCCTTCTGATTTGATCCTACGGTTTTCTCTAGAATACGTTTTAAGGCTCAGTTGGTATTTTCAACTTGTCCACTTGTTTGTGGATGATATGCGGTGGAGATTTTATGAGTTACTCCATATCTTTTAAGAACTTTCTCAAGTTGATTATTACAGAAATGAGTACCCCGATCACTTATTAAAGCTTTCGGTGTTCCAAACCTTGCAAAAAGACGTTTTAAAAAGTTGACTACAACTCGTGCATCGTTAGTTGGGAGAGCTTGTGCTTCCGCCCATTTAGATACATAATCAATGGCTACGAGTATATATAGATTATTATGAGATTTTGGAAATGGACCCATAAAGTCAATACCCCAAATGTCAAATACTTCACATACTTGGATGACATTTTGTGGCATTTCATCACGTTGACTTATTTTTCCGGCCCTTTGACATGCATCACAGGATTTGCAAAGAAGGTGTGCGTCTTTGTAAATTGTAGGCCAATAGAATTCAGCTTCATAAACTTTTCTTGCTGTTAGTTGAGGCCCATAATGCCCTCCTGTTGGTCCTGTGTGACAATGGTTTAATATTTTACTAGCTTCATCTCCAAATACACATCGTCGTATTATTCCATCGGGACAACTTTTAAACAGATGTGGATCTTCCCAAAAATAGTGTTTTATATCACTGAAGAATTTCTTTCGTCTTTGGTACGATAATCCTTTTTCAAGGAATCCACAAACTAAGTAGTTTGCATAGTCTGCAAACCATGGGATTTCTTTATAATCTATTTTCAATAGATATTCATCAGGAAAGTTGTCTTGTATGGCCGATTCATTTAGAACTTCTAACTCAGGATTTTCAAGACGAGAAAGATGATCAGCGGCGAGATTTTCCGCTCCTCTTTTATCTCGGATTTCAATATCAAACTCTTGTAAGAGTAAGATCCAACGGATTAATCTTGGTTTAGCATCTTGTTTTGAAAATAGGTATCTAAGAGCAGAATGGTCGGTATAGACCACCGTTTTTGCTAGAACGAGATATGATCGAAATTTGTCAAAAGCAAAGACAATAGCAAGGAGTTCTTTTTCAGTAGTTGTATAGTTCGTTTGTGCTCCTTGTAATGTCTTACTAGCATAATATATAGGTTGAAATCGTTTTTCAATCCTTTGTCCTAAAACGGCTCCCATTGCAAAATCACTTGCATCGCACATTAGTTCAAATGGTAGATTCCAATTTGGTGTTATCATGATCGGCGCATTAGTGAGTTTCTCTTTAAGAATATTAAAAGATTTGATACACTCATCTGAAAAGATGAATGGCGCATCCTTTTCTAGGAGTTTATTCATAGGAGTGGCAATTTTAGAAAAATCTTTTATGAAACGTCGGTAAAAACCGGCATGCCCTAAAAAACTCCTAACTCCTCTAACATTGGTGGGATGTGGAAGTTTAGCAATTACATCTACTTTAGCTCTATCCACTTCAATTCCTTCTTTTAAAATTTTATGTCCAAGAACGATGCCTTCTTTAACCATGAAATGGCATTTCTCCCAATTAAGTACTAGATTTGATTGTTCGCATCTAATGAGCATTCGTTCAAGATTAACTAAACATGATTTAAATGTATCACCGAAGACTGAAAAGTCATCCATGAATACTTCCATGCATTCTTCTATCATGTCATGAAAAATCGCCATCATACACCTTTGAAAGGTTGCAGGGGCGTTACAAAGTCCAAATGGCATGCGTTTGTAAGCAAAAGTACCATAAGGGCACGTGAATGTGGTTTTCTCTTGATCTTCGGGTGCTATTGGAATTTGAAAATATCCGGAAAATCCATCTAGAAAACAATAGTAACTATTTCCGGCTAATCTTTCCAACATTTGATCTATGAAAGGTAAGGGAAAGTGATCTTTTCTGGTGGCGTCATTTAATTTTCTATAATCAATACACACACGCCATCCTGTTACAGTCCTAGTAGGAATAAGCTCATCTTTTTCATTTGTGATGACAGTCATGCCACCCTTCTTAGGCACGCATTGAACTGGGCTTACCCATGGACTATCAGAGATTGGATAAATTAAACCTGCATCTAGCAGTTTAATAATCTCTTTCTTAACTACATCTTGCATATTAGGATTTAGTCTTCGTTGGCGTTGCACATACGTTTTATGACCTTCTTCCATAAGGATTTTATGTGTGCAATACGAAGGACTTATTCCTTTAATATCATGAATCTTCCATGCAATGGCTGGTTTATGAGCTTTCAACACAGAAATGAGTTGTGATTTCTCATTTTCAGTAAGAGAAGACGATATTATTACAGGTAATTCAGATTCACCATGTAAATAAGTGTATTCCAAATGGTTTGGAAGTGGCTTTAACTCTAATTTCGGAGGTTCTTATATCGATGATTTGTATCGATATCTGTCTTCTTCTTTTAGCATTTGAATTTCTTCTGTTGTTGGTTCATATCCATTAGCAATAAGTGTAGCTAATATTTCAGCTTCATCAATTGGTTCATTACCTTCTCCTAAAGAACATTCTCCTGTTCCTTGTAATTCTGGAAATTCTTCTAATAATTCTGCATGTGCATCTATAGTTTGAATATAATAACATGTATCATCTGCAGATTGTGGTTGTTGCATTGCTCTATCAACTGAAAAGGTAACACTCTCATCCTCTATACTTAGGGTCAGTTTCTTACCGAACACGTCTATCATTGCTTTAGCCGTGTTTAAGAATGGTCTTCCTAATATGAGAGGAACTTGAGAATCTTCTTCCATGTCCAAAACAACAAAATCTACTGGAAATACTAAAGTACCAACTTTAACTAGCATGTTCTCCATTATCCCTCTAGGATATTTTATTGATCTATCGGCTAGTTGTATGCTTATTCTGGTTGGTTTCAATTCTCCAAGGTCTAGTTTAGTGTATAGTGAATACGGCATTAGATTTATACTAGCACCTAAGTCTGCCAATGCTTCTATTGAACTAAGACTACCCAGAAAACATGGAATTGTGAAACTGCCTAGATCAGATAATTTTTCTGGTATCTTATTCAACAGCACTGCTGAACAATTAGCATTCATAGTAACAGCCGAGAGTTCTTCCATTTTCTTTCTATTTGAAATTAGATCTTTCAAGAATTTAGCATATCTAGGCATTCCTAAAATCACATCAATGAAAGGAAGATTTACATTTATCTGTTTAAACATATCCAAGAATTTGGATTGCTCGGCTTCAAGTTTCTCTTTCTTCATTTTACTCGGGTAAGGAAGTGGTGGTTGGTATGGTTTAACATAAGGTTTATCCTTAACTGTGTTATCTTCATTAACCTTTTCAACTACCGGTTCTTTTTCCTTATCTTGATCAGGTTGTGGTTCTTGTGTAGTAGGAATGGCTTCATCAGAAGTTACAGGTATTTCAGGTGGTTTAAGTGTTGTACCACTTCTTGTGGTAATGGCTTTAGCTGTTTCACTCCGGGGGTTAGCATTTGTATCACTAGGTAGACTTCCCGGTTTTCTTTCACCTATTAACCTTGCTAGGTTACTCACTTCTTGTTCCAGATTTTGAATAGAAGCTTGTTGATTTCTAAATGCTTGAGCATTTTGTTCATTGGTTTGTTTCTGAGATGTGAAAAACTGCGTTTGAGTTTCAACTAGCTTCGTCATCATATCTTCTAAATTTGGCTTTTTATCATCGGTTTGTTGTGATGGTTTGTTTTGAAAATTAGGTCTTTGCTGATTATAAGTATTATTGGATACTTGTTGATTGCTAGGACCTTGTTGGTTGTTGTATGGAATATTTCTGTTATAATTCTGGTTTTGATTGTAAATCGGTCTTGGCGGTTGATAATTATTCTGATAATTATTTCCAGGCCTTTGGTTTATGTATGAAATATTCTCTCTTTGTTCCATTGTTAATTCAATACTGAGACAATCTTTTGTCAAATGTGGTCCTCCACACTGCTCACAACTAATTCGTATTGAGTGAATATCTTTAGTCATCTTTTCCATTCATCTCTCCACAGCATCTATCTTTGCGGAAATGGAATCTAAGTCATGGCTAGAATCGGCTCTAGCTGCTTTAGATGATCTAATGATGTCTTTTTCTTGGTGCCACTCATGTGAGTGGGAAGCAGTATTATCAATAATTTTGTAAGCATCAATTTCGGTTTTCTTCATAATAGAACCACCAGCTGCTATATCTATGTCTTTCCTTGTAGTGATGTCGCATCCTTGGTAGAATATTTGTACTATTTGACAGGTGTCTAAACCATGTTGCGGACATCCTCTTAACAACTTTCCATATCTAGTCCACGCCTCATATAGAGTTTCATTTGGTTTCTGTGTAAACGTAACAATTTCTGCTTAAAGTCTTACGGCTTTAGATGCAGGAAAGAATTGTTTAAGAAATTTGTCAACTAAAACGTCCCATGTATCGATCGCCCCTTCAGGTAACGATTCCAACCAATCTTTGGCTTCTCCCTTTAAAGTCCAGGGAAATAACATGAGATATATCTGTTCATCCTCCACTTCTCGGATTTTAAATAGTGTGCAGATCCTATTAAAGGTACGTAGATGTTCATTTGGATCTTCCTTCGGCGCACCACTAAATTGGCATTGATTAGTCACCATGTGTAGAATTTGTCCTTTGATTTCATAATCTGGCGCATTAATGTCTGGATGAGTAATTGCGTGACCTTGGCCAGTGCGTTTAGCTCTCATTCGGTCTTCCATACTTAAAGGTTCCAGATTCTCCATAATTGAATTTGTTGAATCGGTATCCCTAGATGATTCTGATTTAATGGTTCGTTCCTCAACAATCTCTGTTTGAATGATTGGTGGCTCCGGAGGAAAGTTTAATGGTTCAGGATCTACTAACCGTTCCTGAATATTTTCCGGATTCTCAATTGTGAGGTCGGGTTCAAAAAATGGATTATCGGAAATTTGAACTGAAGTACTTGGTCTACTGGATGACGATTCTAAAGAAAAATCAACGGCGGTTATATTTGCTAAATGTCTTGATCTAGTTACAGGTGGTGAACGTACAAAAGGTGATGAACGTCTTGCTCGGTGCATTCACTGAATATCCTATTAGTTTTTAAAAGGAAAGAAAAATTATAATAAGTTATCCAACCAATAGACTTTTCTGATTTTGCCCACGTTTCGAATAGCCAAAAGATGCAGCAGAGGGGCAGGATTCGTTTGGTCTCAATATAATTGAGGACTGTTTGGCTCCAATAACCCGGTCCACGTACAAATCCAACTATTACTACGAACCAGAAAATTTTGATGTCTATTAATTTAACCACTTAAAATAAATTTTCGTAATTTTAAGAAATTTAGATAAGAAGTAGAATAAAAATCTATGTCCTAAAAACTAGAATAGCGAGAAATAAGAAAGAAAAAGAGTTCGTCGAAAAAGGTCGAAAAAGAAAAATGGTTGAAAAATAAAAGGTGACGAAAAAAATAAAAGAAACTTATAAAACTTAAAAATACTTGACTAACCTAACCTTATTACTACAACTAACTTAAAATTATAATCGCAAATTGAAATTACTAATTGGAATGATAATTGATACATAGGTAAAAGTCGTCTAAAAATATTAAAGCTTACAAGAAAAACTAAATCCCAAATGGAAATAACTTAAAAAGAAACTAAAACTTAAAAAGGCGTCGCAAAATTCTAAAGTACCTAAATCTTAGTCTAAAGAAAAAGCACTTAAGGAATTCTACGGCAAAGCCTAAAAATCTAGGAGTAAAAATGACTATGGCAAAAACTAAGTTTAAAATTAAATATGAGCGAAAAAATACAAATATTACGCTACAACGATTAAAAAGGGACAAAATATAAAAATATACAAAAAGTTGTAAAAATTACAATTTTTATAAAAATATTATTTTTATATTATTTATTTAATAAAACTACTAATTTTACAATTTAATTAAACTAATTTAACTAAAACTTAAATTAAATAAAACTTAAATTAAAAATAAACTTAATTATAATAATAATAATAATTAGGGTTAATAATAATAATAATAATTAATAATAATCCGTAATAAATGCAGGATTAGGGCTTCCTGTTCGTGTGTCAGGTCCCCTCCGCGACTTGTGGTATTCAAAGCTTCAAACCCCGCGACTCGCGGGGTTCAGAAATTCAGATGACAGGTTTAATCTTCGACGCGTTTTTCTTTATTTATTTATTTTTTTTTTTTTTTTATATATTAGCGTTGCGCTTCCGGCGTTTAGAAAGTTCCCCGGCAGCGGCGCCAAAAATACTTGATGCGGTAGCGGAGTGGTATAAAATACTATTAAATTTTTGCAGGAAATACTATTAAATACGATACAATTTTACACAAGATATTTATTTATTTATAGAATGGATATACTTAAACCTTGCTACAACACTTATAGGCAGTGTACCTAATCGTACAGTAGTGTAGTTTTTAGTAAGTCCGGTTCGTTCCACAGGGAAAATCTTTAAACAAAGCTTAACGCTATATTAGTTTACTTTTATAAAAATACAAATATATATATATATATATATATATATATATATATATATATATATATATATATATATATATATATATATATATATATATATATATATATATATATAAGTAATATTATTATTATAAAGGGGGGTTTTTACCGTTTAATGACCGGTTTGTTGATTTTAAAACTTTAGTCGCAGTTAAAACCAAATGTAAAATAAATACAAGACTTAAATTAAAGCGTAAAGTAAATAACGATAATGAAATTGCGAATAATAAAAGTGCGATAAAATAAACTTGCGATAATTAAAAAGGACGATAATTAAAAGTGCAATTAAATAACAATAAATAAAAGTGCGATAATTAGAAGTGCAATTAAATATAAAATAAAGGAAATTAAATATGAAATGAAAGAATTATGCTTATTTAAACTTCCGTAATCATGATGTTTGACGTGTCGATTTTAGTTTTATGCCCATGGGTTAATTGTCCTTTGTCCTGGATTATTTAATATGTCCGTCTGGTTTTTGTCCATAACAGTCCATCAGTCATAAATATAAAGTGCGAGTGTCCTCGTCAAATTATTCTTATACCCGAAGTTAAATATTCCAACTAATTGGGGACTTAAACTGTAACAAGATTTTAATACTTTGTTTAATAATTACACCAGGATGTCAACTGAGTGAAACCCAAGGTTTTAATATTTTGTTATCAATTATACCAAGTGTCCTTGTACATAATTTCACCCCTGTTTTAATTATTCTAGTGGCTATTAATCCATTCCCGTGTCCGGTTAAATGAACGATTATTCGTACATATAAATACCCCGCCCATCGTGTCCGATTGAGTGTATATGGTAATTTATAGGGACGCCCAATTGTAAATCTTTATATTAACATTAACAAACTATCATTTAGTTAAACAAATATAAAGCCCATTAATAGCCCATAGTCTAATTTGTCCAAAGCCCAATTACCCAATTTTAGTAATTAGCCCAACATCATGATTACTTCGTTTTAAATAAGCATAATAATAACTTAGCTACGAGACATTAATGTAAAAAGGTTGAACATAACTTACAATGATTAAAAATAGCGTAGCGTTACACGGACAGAATTTCGACTTACACCCTTACAATATTCGCTAACATACCCTTATTATTAGAATTATAATTAAAATTAAAATTAAAATATAAATTATAAATATAAATATATCGTATGAATGAGGAGAAAAAAAGATGATGATTTGCGATCAGAATTCGGTTGCTTTTATAGGAAAATTCGACTTTTGGGGCTCCGCGACTCGCGGTGAAATACTCTTCAAACTCCGCGAGTCGCGAAGAATGAAATTACAGCTCAGTCCCTTTGGAGTCTTTCTTGCCGACGGTTTTTATTAATTATTATAATATATAAATAATTATAAGAATTATTTAAATATTATATTATATTTATGTGCATAGTTGACTTGTAATTTTTAGTCCGTTGCGTCGAGCGTTGAGAGTTGACTCTAGTCCCGGTTCCGGATTTTCGAACGTCCTTGCGTACAATTTAATATCTTGTACTTTGCGTTTTGAATATTGTACTCTTGTAATTTCGAGACGTTTCTTATCAATAATTAGAACCTCTTTGATTGTCTTTTGTACTTTTGAGCTTTTTGGTCGTTTGCGTCTTCAATTCGTCGAATCTGTCTTTTGTCTTCACCTTTTATTATTTAAACGAATATCACTTGTAAATAGAACAATTGTAACTAAAAGCTTGTCTTTCTTGAGGAATAATGCTATGAAATATATGTTCGTTTTTAGCTTTATCAATATATATATATATATATATATATATATATATATATATATATATATATATATATATATATATATATATATATATATATATATATATATATATATATATATATATATATATATATATTATATAAATATATCATATAGTTATGAACACATACATGTATAATAATGAATAAAGAATATATATATATGTATGTATCACATAGGTGCATATTATCTATGTAACATATAATGAACAAGTATACATAATAGCTGATTAATTAAATACTAATACTATTATAACTTACTCACTTAATTATATAGTAACATTTAAGTACACTAAGTATATTATCACTTATGTAAATATAACTTCTCTCGAGAAAAAGGTCACTGTTAATATAGTTTACTATATTAATAAACAAACTTTATGTCTATTAGACATTAACTAATTGAACATTATATCTCTAGGTTGAGATCTCCGATTACATACTCCGTTCTTACTACTTGCGTGGAATATCTACTTGCTACTAAGGTGAACTTCATAGCCCCTCTTTTTACTATTTCTTAACTGTTTTATAACTTTGGGGTGAGACACATGCTTGCTTTTAAACTGTTTTACGCTTAGACACGAGTACATGAAAACTTTATTTTGATTAGTTCAAACTGTGCTAACATGCTTTGATTCATGCTAAATCCCTACCATGATATCGTTAGTTGCTACGTATAAAGGCAAGCTTAGTTATTCTGAATAGCGCTATTGAGAGTGACGTCTCTATCCGGATGACCGTTATTCAATGGATACATAATAATGATTCACGGCACGAACGTGATGTGTTTAGGGTAACTTATGGTTAGTTTCAATATCATATACACCAGCACTACTACCGAACTGATTAAACTTTATAATTAAATCTTGTGGTCTAAAAACTTGGTTATTATTGATAAACCTATGTTGTTCACTCAACCATTTTTGGTTGACACTTTAAGCATGTTTTGTCTCGGGTGAAGATTGCTAAAGATTATTTGCTATTTGGACTTTGCTGCTTTTGGAGTCCGCATTTATACATTCATATTATTGCATTAGTACATTAAAGTTTACAATTGTAATGACTTAATACTTTCCACTGCGTTAGTACATTGGTTTTAATTAAAACGTCTCATATAGAGTCGTTCTCGTTTATACATACTTGTGTTGTGATATTGTGAAGTCATATTTCCCCGGCCCTATTTGGGGGTACGACATATACCATACTAAGATATATTAATATATCATAATATCATGATAATGTAATAATTTAACATCTCTTTAGATATAATAAACAATGGGTTAACAACATTTAACAAGATCGTTAACCCAAAG
The DNA here is from genome assembly GCF_046630445.1 of Rutidosis leptorrhynchoides. Lineage (NCBI taxonomy): Eukaryota > Viridiplantae > Streptophyta > Magnoliopsida > Asterales > Asteraceae > Rutidosis > Rutidosis leptorrhynchoides. The sequence continues at coordinate 412,632,680 of NC_092335.1, forward strand.
GTTTCAAAACAATATTTACATGTAACGACTAACGATGACTTAACGACTCAGTTAAAATGAATAACATGTAGTATTTTAATATGTATTCATACACTTTTGAAAGACTTCAAGACACTTATCAAAATACTTCTACTTAACAAAAATGCTTACAATTACATCCTCGTTCAGTTTCATCAACAATTCTACTCGTATGCACCCGTATTCGTACTCGTACAATATATGTAGTATTTTAATATGTATTCATACACTTTTGAAAGACTTCAAGACGCTTATCAAAATACTTCTACTTAACAAAAATGCTTACAATTACATCCTCGTTCAGTTTCATCAACAATTCTACTCGTATGCACCCGTATTCGTACTCGTACAATACACAGCTTTTAGATGTATGTACTATTGGTATATACACTCCAATAATTAGCTCTTAGCAGCACATGTGAGTTACCTAACACATGTAGGAACCATCATTTGGCAACTAGCATGAAATATCTCATAAAATTACAAAAATATTAGTAATCATTCATGACTTATTTACATGTAAACAAAATTACACATCCTTTATATCTAATCCATATACCAACGACCAAAAACACCTACAAACACTTTCATTCTTCAATTTTCTTCATCTAATTGATCTCTCTCAAGTTCTATCTTCAAGTTCTAAGTATTCTTCATAAATTCTATAAGTTCTAGTTTCATAAAATCAAGAATACTTCCAAGTTTGCTAGCTTACTTCCAATCTTGTAAAGTGATCATCCAACCTCAAGAAATCTTTCTTATTTACAGTAAGATATCTTTCTAATACAAGGTAATACTCATATTCAAACTTTTATTCAATTTCTATAACTATAACAATCTTATTTCGAGTGGAAATCTTACTTGAACTTGTTTTCGTGTCATGATTCTGCTTCAAGAACTTTCAAGCCATCCAAGGATCCTTTGAAGCTAGATCTATTTTTCTCATTTCCAGTAGGTTTATCCACAAAACTTGAGGTAGTAATGATGTTCATAACATCATTCGATTCATATATATAAAACTACCTTATTCGAAGGTTTAAACTTGAAATCACTAGAACATAGTTTAGTTAATTCTAAACTTGTTCGTAAACAAAAGTTAATCCTTCTAACTTGACTTTTAAAATCAACTAAAAACATGTTCTATATCTATGTGATATGCTAACTTAATGATTTAAAATCTGGAAACACGAAAAACACCGTAAAACCGGACATACGCCGTCGTAGTAACACCGCGGGCTGTTTTGGGTTTGATAATTAAAAACTATGATAAACTGTGATTTAAAAGTTGTTCTTATGGGAAAATTATTTTTCTTATGAACATGAAACTATATCCAAAAATCATGCTTAAACTCAAAGTGGAAGTATGTTTTTCAAAATGGTCATCAAGACGTCGTTCTTTCGACTGAAATGACTACCTCTTACAAAAATGACTTGTAACTTATATTTCTGACTATAAACCTATACTTTTTCTGTTTAGATTCATAAAATAGAGTTCAATATAAAACCATAGCAATTTTATTCACTCAAAACGGATTTAAAACGAAGAAGTTATGGGTAAAACAAGATTGGATATTTTTTTATTGTTGTAGCTACGGGAAATATTGTAACAATTCTATACAAATTATATCCTAGCTAACTTATATTGTATTATACATGTATTCTAATATATTATGTAATCTTGGGATACCATAGACACGTATGAAAATGTTTTGACATATCATATCGACCCATGTATATATATTATTTAGAACAACCATAGACACTCTATATGCAGTAATGTTTGAGTTAGCTATACAGGGTTGAGGTTGATTCCAAAAATATATATACTTTGAGTTGTGATCTAGCCTGAGACTTGTATACACTGGGTCGTGGATTGATTCAAGATAATATATATCAATTTATTTCTGTACATCTAACTATGGACAACTAGTTGTAGGTTACTAACGAGGACAGCTGACTTAATAAACTTAAAACATCAAAATGTATTAAAAATGTTGTAAATATATTTTGAACATACTTTGATATATATATATATGTATATATTTGTTATAGGTTCATGAATCGACCAGTGGCCAAGTCTTACTTCCCGAAGAGTATATTTTGGGAAGATTCACAAATTCCCGAAGAGTAACCGGAAGAAGAGGAATCGGAAGAGGAGGAACCGGAAGAGGAGGAACCGGAAGAAGAGGAACCGGAAGAGGAGGAACCGGGAGAAGAAGAGGTTCCGGAGGAAGAAATATTGATACCTATAGTAAATCGATTAAATAAAAGAAAATCATCAACCAACGGACCAAAGTTAATAATGGTCAATGGTGTTTCCGCCGAGGAAGCAAAATTTTGGGAAGATTACCAATTTTCCGATGAATCGAATCCCGATGAGGATTCCGATGATGTTATAGAAATTACCTCGACCCAATTTAATAAAGTGAAAGAAAATAATAAGGGAAAAGATATAAAAATAGAGAAACCCGATTCCAACCCCGATGAACTTTATATGTATCGGCAACATCCGTATTTCCTAAAATGTAACAATGACCCGGGAACCTCTAAACCACCAGGTTTTTCTAAACCATTGTGGAAAATGACGGCTTATATTAGAGGAACACCATATATTCCTAGAAAATTAGGAAAATGAACCAAGTTCGAACAAGAGGAAACCAGTGATTCAGATTAGAGGGTTGTAATCATGTTGTGTATTATATGTATTGTAGTGTGCTTGTACTTTTATGTTCTATGTAAAAATTGCTTGTATTGTTTGTTAATTATCTTTTACGAATCTAATCCTTGTCTATTTTATAGTATAAAAACAAAATGGACGTTAAGGGTAGACAACCGAATATTTTAGAAGATCTACCAGAGGATATGATTGAGGAAATCTTGTCTAGAGTCGGTCAGAATTCATCAGCACAATTAATTATGGCAAAATTAACTTGTCAAACATTTGAAAGACTTTCCAGAAATGCCTTAGTTTATAAAAGGCTTTCCTTTGATAGGTGGGGTATATCACATTGAGGAGACCGTAAGTTATGCCGTGTTTTCTTTAAAGCGTTAAATGCGGGGAACCCAAATGCAATTTTACGCTACGGGTTAAGAACCTATTTTGACTCAACATATCCCAACATAGGATTTTGTGAATTAGAAAGAGCTTCTAACATGCAACATAAAGAAGCATTTTATGCTTACGGGTTAGTGATATTAGCTTCTTACCAAAGTGAGAAAAAGAACATCGGATTGCAGCTTTTAAATAAAACCTTCCCACAAGTGACGGATACAGTAGTTGGGGTGAGAAACAAGGTTTTTAGATTATTACGGGGCTGTTGGACATTACGAAACCCTCATCCTTTTGACGACATTACAATATGCTGCCTAGCCAATGGTCATAACGGTTATTTTCCATAAGACCAAGGATGGGAAGTCGTCTTAGTAAAACCAGAATGCATGACTTGTTTCTGGACTTATGAATTACGTGTCTTTATTTCCTTTGCTGAACAACTTGCGTATTAACTAGATTTATCTTCAAAACTATCATGTATCAAAGTGTACTATATTTCATGTTATATGTAATATAGCGATGTTGTAAGTTTGAAGAATATTTATATGTGATATATTATTATAATCAGTTTTTCATATGGAATTGTAGTAGTTGAATTGTATATTAGCTACTAAGTATGAACTTAACGTGTAGGTAGTACCCGAATTTAAACTTATAAAACGCTAATATGAAGAAAAAGCTTTTATAAATGAGTTCATATTATGCTACGAAATACTATTGACTACTCTTAATATTCTGTATGATTAACTCGATTCAGTTGGCTATTTTGAAGGAAATGGCACCGACTATTCGACACACCATGAATATGAGCAAAGAGGAATTTCGTACCTTTCTTGCTGCAAACATAGTCGCAGTACAGGCTGCGCTACATACCAACAATAACTCTGAATCTAGCAATGTAGCTAATGGCGCAAGAAATCGTGTAGGATGCTCCAACAAAGAATTCACTGCCTGCAAACCTTTAGAATTTGATGGAACAGAAGGACCAATTGGATTGAAACGGTGGACGAGAAAGTTGAATCGGTGTTTACCATAAGTGAGTGTACTGAAGAGGACAAAGTTAAGTACGCTACACATACCTTCACAGGTACTGCGTTAACGTGGTGGAACACCTATCTTGAACAGGTAGGACAAAATGCTGCTTACGTACTACCGTGGTCGGCATTCAAGCAATTGCTGAACGAGCAGTACCGTCCTAGAAACGAAGTCAATAAGCTCAAGGTAGAGCTTAGAGAGTTACGAACACAAGGGTTCGACATTACCACGTATGAACGACGATTCACAGAGTTGTGCCTACTGTGTCCGGGAGCGTTCGAAGATGAAGAAGAGAAGATCGATGCGTTTGTAAAAGGGTTACCAGTAAGGATTCAAGAAGATGTGAGTTTACACGAGCCTGCTTCCATACAAAAGGCAAGTCAAATGGCTCATAAACTCATAAATCAGATTGAGGGAAGAATTAAAGAGCAGGCGGCCGAAGAAGCCAACACGAAACAACTCAAGAGGAAGTGGGAGGAAAACGGCGATAAGAGTCACCAGTACAACAACAATAACAATTACAACCAAAATCGCAACAACAATCGCAACAATAACTGCAATCCTAACAATAACTACAACAAACATCTCAACAACAACAACAACTACAACAACCATTTCAACAACAATAACAATCCCAACAACAACCTCAATAACAACAACGGCAACAAAAACCAAAAACAGCCATGTCATAGGTGTGAAGAAAATCATCAGGGGTTTTGCACGACATTTTGTAACAGGTGTAAAAGAAATGGTCATAGCGCGACAAAGTGTGAGGTCTACGGACCAAAGTTTAACAGAACTAAAGGAACAAATAGTGTCGGAACAAGTAATGCCGGAACGAATAGTGTCGGAGCAAGTAATACCAACGCTGTTTGTTATAAATGTGGAAAACCAGGCCACATTATTATAAATTGCCCGAATCAGGTGAATACTAATGGGCAGGGCCATGGAAGAGTTTTTAATGTTAATGCGGCAGAAGCACAGGAAGACCCGGAGCTTGTTACGGGTACGTTTCTTATTGACGATAAATCTGCTTATGTTTTATTTGATTCGGGTGCGGATAGAAGCTTTATGAGTAGAGAATTTTGTGCTAAATTAAGTTGCCCATTGACATCTTTGGATAATAAATTTTTACTCGAATTAGCAAATGGTAAATTAATTTCAGCAGATAATATATGTCGGGATAGAGAAATTAAACTGGGTGATGAAACGTTTAAGATTGAATTAATACCAGTCGAGTTAGGGAGTTTTGATGTAATAATTGGCATGGACTGGTTGAAGAAGGTAAAAGCAGAGGTCGTTTGATACAAAAATGCGATTCGCATTATGCGTGAAAAAGGAAAACCTTTAATGGTGTACGGAGAAAAGAACAACGCGAAGTTAAATCTTATTAGTAGTTTGAAGGCGCAAAAACTAATTAGAAAAGGTTGTTACGTCATTCTAGCACACATCAAGGAAGTTAAACCTGAAGAAAATAACATCAGTGATGTTCCCGTCGCAAAAGAATTTTCCGATGTATTTCTGAAAGAATTACCGGGATTACCCCCACATCGATCCGTTGAATTTCAAATAGACCTTGTACCAGGAGCTGCACCAATAGCTCGTGCTCCATAAAGACTCGCACCCAGCGAAATGAAAGAATTACAAAGTCAGTTACAGGAACTTTTAGAGAGTGGTTTCATTCGACCAAGTACATCACCATGGGGAGCTCCTGTTCTGTTGGTCAAGAAGAAAGATGGTACATTCAGGTTGTGTATCAACTACCGAGAGTTGAACAAACTTACCATCAAGAATCGTTACCCATTACTGAGAATCGATGACTTATTTGATCAACTACAAGGCTCGTCGGTTTATTCGAAGATCGATTTACGTTCTGGATATCACCAAATGCGAGTGAAAGAGGATGACATTCCGAAGACTGCTTTTAGGACGTGTTACGGTCATTATGAGTTTATGGTTATGCCGTTTGGATTGACTAACGCACCAGCTATGTTCATGGACCTCATGAACCGAGTGTGTGGGCAATATCTTGACAAGTTTGTCATTGTTTTCATCGATGACATACTTATTTACTCGAAGAATGATCAAGAGCACGAAGAACATTTGAGAAAAGTGCTAGAGTTGCTGAGAAAAGAAAAACTGTACGCTAAGTTTTCAAAGTGTGATTTTGGTTGTAAGAAGTTCAATTCCTCGGTCATATAGTGAACAAAGAAGGTATTCAGGTGGATCCAGCAAAGATTGAAACCGTTGAAAAGTGGGAAACCCCGAAAACTCCGAAACACATACGCCAATTTTTAGGGCTAGCTGGTTATTACAGGAGATTCATCCATGATTTTTCCAAAATAGCAAAACCCTTGACTGCATTTACGCATAAAGGGAGGAAATTTGAAAGGAAAGATGAACAAGAAAAAGCGTTTCAATTGTTGAAGAAAAAGTTAACTACGGCACCTATATTGTCATTACCTGAAGGGAATGATGATTTTGTGATATATTGTGATGCCTCAAAGCACGGTCTTGGTTGTGTATTAATGCAATGAATGAAAGTAATTGCTTATGAGTCTAGACAATTGAAGATTCACGAGCAGAATTATACTACGCATGATTTAGAATTAGGCACGGTTGTTTTTGCATTAAAGACTTGGAGGCACTACTTATATGGGGTCAAAAGTATTATATATACCGACCACAAAAGTCTTCAACACATATTTAATCAGAAACAACTGAACATGAGGTAGTGCAGATGGATTGAATTATTGAATAATTACGACTTTGAGATTCGTTATCAACCTGGGAAGGCAAATGTGGTAGCCGACGCTGACCGAGAACCCATTCGAGTAAAACCTATGAATATAATGATTCACACTAATCTTACTACTTAAATAAAGGAGGCGCAACAAGGAGTTTTAAAAGAGGGAAATTTAAAGGATGAAATACCCAAAGGATCGGAGAAGCATCTTAATATTTGGGAAGACGGAACCCGGTATAGGGCTGAAAGGATTTGGGTACCAAAATTTGGAGATATGAGAGAAATGGTACTTAGAGAAGCTCATAAAACCAGATACTCAATACATCCTAGAACGGGGAAGATGTACAAGGATCTCAAGAAACATTTTTGGTGGCCGGGTATGAAAGCCGATGTTGCTAAATACGTAGGAGAATGTTTGACGTGTTCTAAGGTCAAAGATGAGCATCAGAAACCATCAGGTCTACTTCAACAATCCGAAATCCTGGAATGGAAATGGGAAAACATTACCCTGGATTTCATCACTAAATTGCCAAGGACTACAAGTGGTTTTGATACTATTTGGGTAATAGTTGATCGTCTCACCAAATCAGCACACTTCCTGCCAATAAGAGAAGATGACAAGATGGAAAAGTTAGCACGACTGTATTTGAGAAAGTAATCTCCAGACATGGAATACCAATCTCTATTATCTCTGATAGGGATGGCAGATTTATTTCAAGATTCTGGCAGACATTACAGCAAGCACTAGGAACTCGTCTAGACATGAGTACTGCCTATCATCCACAAACTAATGGGCAGAGTGAAAGGACGATACAAACGCTTGAAGACATGCTACGAGCATGTGTTATTGATTTCAGAAATAGTTGGGATCGACATCTCTCGTTAGCAGAATTTTCCTACAACAACAGCTACCATTCAAGCATTGAGATGACACCGTTTGAAGCACTTTATGGTAGAAAGTGCAGGTCTTCGATTTTTTGGAGTGAAGTGGGGGATAGACAGATTACGAGTCCGAAGATAATACAAGAAACTACCGAGAAGATCATCCAAATTCAACAGCGGTTGAAAACTGCCCAAAGACGACAAAAGAGCTACGCCAACATTAAAAGAAAAGATATAGAATTTGAAATTGGAGAGATGGTCATGCTTAAAGTTGCACCTTGGAAAGGCGTTGTTCGATCTGGTAAACGAGGGAAATTAAATCCAAGGTATATAGGACCATTCAAGATTATTGATCGTGTCGGACCAGTAGCTTACCGACTTGAATTACCACAACAACTCGCGGCTGTACGTAACACTTTCCACGTCTCAAATTTGAAAAAATGTTTTGCTAAAGAAAATCTCACTATTCCGTTAGACGAAATCCAAATCAACGAAAAACTTCAATTCGTCGAAGAACCCGTCGAAATAATGGATCGTGAGGTTAAAAGACTTAAGAAAAACAAGATACCAATTGTTAAAGTTCGATGGAATGCTCGTAGAGGACCTGAGTTCACCTGGGAACGAGAAGATCAGATGAAGAAGAAATACCCGCACTTATTTCCAGAAGATACGTCAACACCTCCAACTGCTTAAAATTTCGGGACGAAATTTATTTAACGGGTAGGTACTATAGTGACCCAAACTTTTCCATGTATATATATATATTAAATGAAATTGTTATTTACATGATTAAGTGTTTCTAACATGTTAAGCAATCAAACTTGTTAAGACTTGATTAATTGAAATAGATTTCATATAGACAATTGACCACCCAAGTTGACCGGTGATTCACGAACGTTAAAGCTTGTAAAAACTATATGATGACATATATATGATTATATATAGTTAACATGATATTATGATAAGTAAGTATCTCATTAGGTATTTTAACAATGAGTTATATACAAAAAATTGAGTTTATTGAATTAAGAAACTCGAAACGATATATATAATGATTATCGTTATAACAACGTCTTACTAAATACATATGAATCATATTAATACACTATGTTTAATCATGATAAATGATAAGTAAACATGTCATTAAGTGTATTAACAATGAACTACAAATGTAAAAACAAGACTACTAACTTAAAGATTTCGAAATGAGACATATATGTAACGATTATCGTTGTAACAACATTTAACTGTATATATATCATACTAAGATATATTAATATATCATAATATCATGATAATGTAATAATTTAACATCTATTTAGATATAATAAACAATAGGTTAACAACATTTAACAAGATCGTTAACCTAAAGGTTTCAAAACAACATGTACATGTAACGACTAACGATGACTTAACGACTCAGTTAAAATGTATATACATGTAGTGTTTTAATATGTTTTCATACTCTTTTGAAAGACTTCAAGACACTTATCAAAATACTTATACTTAACAAAAATGCTTACAATTACATCCTCATTCAGTTTCATCAACAATTCTACTCGTATGCACCCGTATTCGTACTCGTACAATACACAGCTTTTAGATGTATGTACTATTGGTATATACACTCCAATGATCAGCTCTTAGCAGCCCATGTGAGTCATCTAACATATTTGGGAACCATCATTTGGCAACTAGCATGAAATATCTCATAAAATTACAAAAATATTAGTAATCATTCATGACTTATTTACATGTAAACAAAATTACACATCCTTTATATCTAATCCATATACCAACGACCAAAAACACCTACAAACACTTTCATTCTTAAATTTTCTTCATCTAATTTATATCTCTCAAGTTCTATCTTCAAGTTCTAAGTGTTCTTCATAAATTCTATAAGTTCTAGTTTCATAAAATCAAGAATACTTCCAAGTTTACTAGCTTACTTCCAATCTTGTAAAGTGATCATCCAATCTCAAGAAATCTTTCTTATTTACAGTAAGATATCTTTCTAATACAAGGTAATACTCATATTCAAACTTTGATTCAATTTCTATAACTATAACAATCTTATTTCGAGTGGAAATCTTACTTGAACTTATTTTCGTGTCATGATTCTGCTTCAAGAACTTTCAAGTCATCCAAGGATCCTTTGAAGCTAGATCTATTTTTCTCATTTCCAGTAGGTTTATCCACAAAACCTGAGTTAGTAATGATGTTCATAACATCATTCGATTCATATATATAAACTACCTTATTCGAAGGTTTAAACTTGAAATCACGAGAATATAGTTTAGTTAATTCTAAACTTGTTCGCAAACAAAAGTTAATCCTTCTAACTTGACTTTTAAAATCAACTAAACACATGTTCTATATCTATATGATATGCTAACTTAATGATTTAAAACCTGGAAACACGAAAAACACCGTAAAACCGGACATACGCCGTCGTAGTAACACCGCGGGCTGTTTTGGGTTTGATAATTAAAAACTATGACTGTAGTGACCCGAACTTTTTCATGTTTATATATATTAAGTGAGATTGATATTTACATGACTAAATGTTTCCAACGTGTTAAGCAATCAAACTTGTTAAGACTTGATTAAAGGAAATAAGTTTCATATAGACAATTGATCACCCAAGTTGACCGGCGATTCACGAACGTTACAAAATTGTAAAAACTACATGTTGTGGTATATATAGACATATATATATGGTTGACATGAGATTATGATGAGTAAGTGTCTCACTAAGTATATTAACAATGTGTGATATACATAAGAAATGAGATTACTAAGTTAAGAAACTCGAAATGATATATATAACGATTATCGTTATGATAACGTCTACTAAATATATAGTATCATATTAAGATATTGATACACTATATTTAACATGCTAAAATGATATTTAAATATATCATTAAGTGTGTTAACAATGAACTACATATGTAAAAACAAGACTACTAACTCAAGAATTACGAAACGAGACTTATATGTAACGATTATCGTTGTAACGATATTTTAATGTATATATCATATTAAGAGATATTCATACATCATGATATCATGATAATATTATAATTTACCATCTCATTTGATATAATAAACATTGGGTTAACAACATTAATTGAGATCGTTAACTTAAAGGTTTCAAAACAACACTTACATGTAACGACTAACGAAGACTTAACGACTCCATTAGAATGTATATACATGTTGTGTTTTGATATGTATTCTTACACTTTTTAAAGACTTCAAGACACATATAAAAGTACTTCTACTTAACAAAAATGCTTACAATTACATCCTCGTTCAGTTTCATCAACAATTCTACTCGTATGCACCTGTATTCGTACTCGTACAATACACAGCTTTTAGATGTATGTACTATTGGTATATACACTCCAATGATCAGCTCATAGCAGTCCATGTGAGTCACCTAACACATGTGGGAACCATCATTTGGCAACTAGCAAGAAATATCTCATAAAATTACAAAAAATATTAGTAATCATTCATGACTTATTTACATGAAAACAAAATTACATATCTTTTATATCTAATCCATATACCAACGACCAAAAACACCTACAAACACTTTCATTCTTCAATTTTCTTCATATAATTGATCTCTCTCAAGTTCCATCTTCAAGTTCTAAGTGTTCTTCAAAAATTCCATAAGTATAGTTTCATAAAAATCAAGAATACTTCCAAGTTTGCAAGTCTACTTCCAAGCTTTCTAATCCATTCCAAGTAATCATCTAAGATCAAGGAACCTTTGTTATTTACAGTAGGTTATCTTTCTAATTCAAGGTAATATTCATATTCAAACTTTGATTCAATTTCTACAACTATAACAATCTTATTTCGAGTGAAAATCTTACTTGAACTGTTTTCGTGTCATGATTCTGCTTCAAGAACTTTCAAGCCATCCAAGGATCCTTTGAAGCTAGATCCATTTTTCTCATTTCCAGTAGTTTTATCCTGAAAACTTGAGGTAGTAATGATGTTCTTAACATCATTTGATTCATACATATAAAGCTATCTTATTCGAAGGTTTAAACTTGTAATCACTAGAACATAGTTTAGTTAATTCTAAACTTGTTCACAAACAAAAGTTAATCCTTCTAACTTGACTTTTAAAATAAACTAAACACATATTCTATATCTATATGATATGCTAACTTAATGATTTAAAACATGGAAACACGATGAACACCATAAAATCGGATATACGCCGTCGTAGTGAAATCGGGGGCTGTTTTGGTTTGGATAATTAAAAGATATGATAAAATTTGATTTAAAAGTTGTTCTTCTGGGAAAATGATTTTTCATATGAACATGAAACTATATCCAAAAATCTTGGTTAAACTCAAAGTGAAAGTATGTTTTTCAAAATGGTCATCAAGATGTCGTTCTTTCGACGGAAATGACTACCTCTTTAGTAATTGACATGTAACTTAAATTTCCGACTATAAACCTATACTTTTTCTGTTTGGATTCTTAAATTAGATTCAATATGAAACCATAGCAATTTGATTCACTCAAAACGGATTTAAAATGAAGAAGTTATGGGTAAAACAAGATTGGATATTTTTGATCTTTTTAGCTAAGGGAAATGTTTAACAAATCTATACAAATCATATCCTAGCTAACTTATATTGTATTATACATGTATTCTAATATATTATGTAATCTTGGGATACCATAGACACGTATGCAAATGTTTTGACATATCATATCGACCCATGTATATATATTATTTGGAACAACCATAGACACTCTATATGCAGTAATGTTGGAGTTAGCTATACAGGGTTGAGGTTGATTCCAAAAATATATATACTTTGAGTTGTGATCTAGCCTGAGACGTGTATACACTGGGTCGTGGATTGATTCAAGATAATATATATCGATTTATTTCTGTACATCTAATTGTGGACAACTAGTTGTAGGTTATTAACGAGGACAGCTGACTTAATACACTCAAATCTTTAAAACATAATAAAAATGGTTGTAATTATATTTTGATCATACTTTGATATATATGTACATATTTGTATAGGTTCGTGAATCGATCCGTGGCTAAGTCTTATTTCCGAGGAAGGAAATATCTGTGAAAGTGAGTTATAGTCCCACTTTTAAAATCTAATATTTTTGGGATGAGAATACATGCAGGTTTTATAAATGATTTACAAAATAGACACAAGTACATGAAACTACATTCTATGGTTGAATTATCGAAATTGAATATGCCCCTTTTTATTAAGTCTGGTAATCTAAGAATTAGGGAACAGACACCCTAATTGACACGAATCCTAAAGATAGATCTATTGGGCCTAACAAACCCCATCCAAAGTACTGGATGCTTTAGTACTTCGAAATTTATATCATATCCGAAGGGTGTCCCGGAATGATGGGGATATTCTTATATATGCATCTTGTTAATGTCGGTTACCAGGAGTTCACCATATGAATGATTTTTATCTCTATGTATGGGATGTATATTGAAATATGAAATCTTGTGGTCTATTATTATGATTTGATAATATATAGGTTAAACCTATTGTCACACCCCCAAATTAGGGCCTAGGGTATTTGTGACTAATTATATCAAATCACAGTTGTATAAACGAGAACGACTCTATATGAGACGTTTTGAATAAAACATTTATTAATAAAACAGCGGAAGCATTAAAAGTTTTACATCAAATTTAAACTGAAATAATAATAATAGTCTTAATGCAAAGTAAATGTAATGAAATGAAGACTCCATGTAGCAGCATTCAATTCATCAGGTAGCAATCATGGCAATCATCTTATTCGTCACCTGAGACAAAACATGCTTAAAGTGTCAACCAAAAAGGTTGGTGAGTTCATTAGTTTATCAAAATCAATCATTTCCGTTATAATAATAGGCCACAAGATTTCAGTTTCATAAATATCCGTACACTAGCAAGTGTATAAAAGCATTCTATAAGTTGTAGGCACCCGGTAACAAGCCTTAACGTTCATGTTTTACCCTCTGAAGTACACCAGATCAGGTGTGTTTAAAATAACCTCGAAGTACTAAAGCATCCCATAGTCAGGATGGGGTTTGTCAGACCCAATAGATCTATCTTTAGGATTCGCGCATACCGTACATAGACAAGTAGTTTAATGTTACCAAGCTAAGGGTATATTTCTGGTTTAAACCCACATAGAATTAGTTTTAGTACTTGTGCCTATTTCGTAAAACATTTATAAATCAGCGCATGTATTCTCAGCCCAAAAATATATATAAAAAGGGAGCAAATGAAACTCACCTTAAATAGCAGTTGAAGTATTCCACGCAAGAAAGGAAAGTAAAGCAAGTAAGTGACAGAGATATCAACTAGAAGTAGTTCTTTAAGAGAGAAATGAGAGATTAAGGTGTAAGTTTGAAATGAGAAATGTATGTGGTATTTATAGTTGAAAATGTTAGGTAAAAAAAATTAAAATAAAATAAGTAAATCTTAAAAGTTAAAATAAGAAAAATTATTTTGTATTTTTATTAAAAGTAAATCTTAAAAGTTAAAATAAGAAAAAGTAGTTTGTATTTTTATTAAAAGTAAAATCTTAAAAGTTAAAATAAGAAAAAGTAGTTTGTATTTTTATTAAAAGTAAAATCTTAAAAGTTAAAATAAGAAAAAGTATTTTGTATTTTTATTAAAAGTAAATTTTAAAAGTTAAAATAAGAAAAAGTAGTTTGTATTTTTATTAAAAGTAAAATCTTAAAAGTTAAAATAAGAAAAAGTAGTTTGTATTTTTATTAAAAGTAAAATCTTAAAAGTTAAAATAAGAAAAAGTATTTTGTATTTTTATTAAAAGTAAATCTTAAAAGTTAAAATAAGAAAAAGTAGTTTGTATTTTTATTAAAAGTAAAATCATAAAAGTTAAAATAAGAAAAAGTAGTTTGTATTTTTATTAAAAGTAAAATCTTAAAAGTTAAAATAAGAAAAAGTATTTTGTATTTTTATTAAAAGTAAATCTTCAAAGTTAAAATAAGAAAAAGTAGTTTGTATTTTTATTAAAAGTAAAATCTTAAAAGTTAAAATAAGAAAAAGTAGTTTGTATTTTTATTAAAAGTAAAATCTTAAAAGTTAAAATAAGAAAAAGTATTTTGTATTTTTATTAAAAGTAAATTTTAAAAGTTAAAATAAAAAAAAGTAGTTTGTATTTTTATTAAAAGTAAAATCATAAAAGTTAAAATAAGAAAAAGTAGTTTGTATTTTTATTAAAAGTAAAATCTTAAAAGTTAAAATAAAAAAAGTATTTTGTATTTTTATTAAAAGTAAATCTTAAAAGTTAAAATAAGAAAAAGTAGTTTGTATTTTTATTAAAAGTAAATCTTAAAAGTTAAAATAAGAAAAAGTAGTTTGTATTTTTATTAAAAGTAAATCTTAAAATAAAAGTAGTTTGTATTTTTATTAAAAGTAAATCTTAAAAGAAAAAGTAGTTTGTATTTTTGTATTTATTTATTTATTAAAAGTAGATATAGTTTTGATTTTTTTTGTATAAAATTCTAAAAAAAAAATTTGTTTAATATATTTCTAAGAACATTTAACATTTTATTTCTATATTTGTTTAATTATTAAATACGAATTTTATATAAAAATTATTATTATATTTAGTTTTTATAAGAATTAAAATTTATGATTATTAATTTATAGTTTTTATTAGTTTTATAAATGTTATAATATTATGTATTATTTAGTTAATTATATATTCTATTAACTAAATAACAAAAGTAATATAAATATTATATATATATTCATTGATGTAATTATGTTATATTATATATCATAATCTTATTTATAATATTTATAATTATATTATTTATTTCAAGCGTACGTTTATTCGGTCAACGTTAAATTTATTCGTATATAACAACTCTAGGTATTTTAGTAAAATCGGAAGTCGAAAAGTGAGGGTTGTTATAGTACCTACCCGTTAAAAGAAATTTCGTCCCGAAATTTAGTTTTTACCATCAATCAGCGTTGTTCGTACCTAAACGAGGATATTTACATTTTATCTGGTCTTCACGTTCCCAGGTAGGTTCGGGGCCTTTCGTGAATTCCAACGGATAGAATATTGTTCTGTTTCTTACATTTAAATAATACGAACCCTAATTTCTTACAGGTTCTTCTATAAAGTGCATTTTATCATTAATGCGGAGGTTATCTAAAGGATTAATAAGAGTGTCATTTGACTAGGTTATCCTCAAAAGGGATGATGGTGTTATACGAGCATTTTAGTAAACTGAACACATGAAATGTGTTATGAATAGTATTGAGCTTATTTAAAACTTTGAGTGTTTATGTCACAATATTAGGGTAGACAAAACAGATAGTAGTTCATGAAAATTATAGTCATGAAGTTTGATAGAGATCATCATTGTTTACAACAAGAATATTGTAATGATGAATATAAGTTGAAAAAATAAAGTTTTATCACTACTGAATAATATGGATAAAACGATTTGATTATAGGAAGTGTATAAACGAAGCTATTGTAAAAGAGTGAATGAGAAATTAAATGTTCGCCTTAACTTTTGACGTAGTCACGATTGATTTTTGGAATTCAAGGGATTAAAGGAAATCTTCGTAATCCATAAGATTTGATTCTCCGGTAATTAAGGAATTTGAAATTTTCTTTGATTAAATGAGGTGAATTGCTTCAATTGCTGTGTTTGGAATTTTGCTATAAATTAGCTTCTTCCGTTTCATTATCTTCACCACTTCTATACTTTCTTCCTCAATTCATACTTCCAAAGATTGTGAGAATGCTCCATCCAGTTCTTATCCTGGATATTTTTCTGACTATCATTTCAGTCATTCTTCTTTTTCATTTACCACTAGAGGAATTTGTTTTCTTCTACTATTACCTTCGGGTTATAGTGTTTTTAATTCTCCCATGTCTTTACGTTGCAATACGTATTGATATACACGGTTTGTAATTTCGATATCGTTATCGGGCTACATATTTTCCCTTATATGTCGGAGCTCTTTGCCTTTTTATTCTCCTCTCGACTCTAAGTAAAGCGAGTAATGGTCCAGAATTTGTAGGTATGAAGTTTCGAATGGACCTACTGTTCTAAGCGTAATATCACGATTTGATTTGGTAAATTACCAGAATTACTGAGGATAGAACTATCAAGAATATATTTGCTTGATATGTTCAGAGATTAAGTAGAATGTAAGAGTCATGTAACATGGCAAATGATGATTATAAAGTCTATGAATCATCATCTTCCATTAAAAATTTAGCATGACTTACTGTAATATAATCACATTGGCCTGACGTCATTATATTATACTAACTCATGCTTCAATTCTCAACACTACTTCAAATCATTCAAAATTTGAATTTAAATTTTACGGAATATAGAAACTTAAACAGTTTTCCTTTATGATGTAATAAAGATATTGCAAAGAGATAATTAATTGCGAACAAGAATCGTTATGAAGATATCTTTAGAAATATCGAGGATATTTATAACGAAAGATATGATGATATTTTAGAATTTCTAAAATCGATGGATAATGAAGAAATTCTTCTGTAAGGATTTAGAATGCGTAAAAAGATCTTCTGTGATTTCCTTCAGAAATCGAATCATCTAGATTCTTTGGTTATAGGTTTAGTCCTTGGGATTTGTCCTTAGTCTCCTTCATGTTTTTCTCAATCCGTCTTTCAATACCAGATATTCTTTTGAGCTTTTCCAACACACAATTCTTTATTATCAAGCTTCTGGTCATTAAGGCCATCTATAGCTTTTGCTGCTTCATCAGCATTCTCAAGGTTAACTGATCTGAATCATTGATTATCAATCTGATATGTTTTCAAGGATTTTGAAGAATGTACAATGTAATATATTAATGTGAATGTTAGATATTTCTTGGGTATTACCTACCCGTTAAAATATTTTCACAATTAACAGTTTGTACAAAAGAATTTTTAAATACAATCTTTATGAAAATATACATACATATATATTTTGATCAGATATAATTATGGATTTAATAAGTTAATATAATATTAAACTCATTTGATTTACGGTTGAAACGAGAATAAATAATCTCCAAAACTTTAGAGATTACATAATCGTCGCGGAATATTTCTTTAATGAAGTTATGAATCAATACTTCATCGTTCATTGTTATTAATATACCTCAGTAAATGATGTTGATGCTCGTGGATTTCTTGTGAAATTCATAAGGCACAAATGATGTTTTCGAGAAATTTTCGAGTACATCGAAAAATAGGAGTGTAAAATCACACATGCATTTGAATAATACACTTAGTTTATTATGAAATGGAGTTTATTGTACTGAAGCAGTGATTAATGATTGTTAAGTCATTAACGAAGGATGTACATCATAGCGTATTAGTGATATGAATTA
Organism: Rutidosis leptorrhynchoides; assembly: GCF_046630445.1. Lineage (NCBI taxonomy): Eukaryota > Viridiplantae > Streptophyta > Magnoliopsida > Asterales > Asteraceae > Rutidosis > Rutidosis leptorrhynchoides. Next base: position 412,650,843 of record NC_092335.1, read on the forward strand.
ACCAAGTAGTACATACTAGTTAAGATTCACACGTAATAGTTTAGTACGAAAAGATTTATTATTGTTCCAAACCATATATATATAAAGTATACATATATAATTCTTCAGGAAGAATGAGTCAATACATCTTAACTCATTATTACAAATATTCCTTAGTATCTATGGGCGTATGATGTCGATGTTTGAGGTACCGATTATGATGTTGAGACGTGGGATGCTGATGTTATTGTTGGTGAAGCTGATGCTGTTGGTGGTGATGCTGATAGTACTGGTGCTGGTGCTGGTGCTGGTGCTGGTGCTGGTGCTGGTGCTGGTGCTGGTGCTGCTGTTGGTGCTGCTTGTGGTACTTGGTTAGTAAGTGTGAGCCTAGCTACCAAATCGCGCACTATTTCCTCCAGGGTTTCTACTTTACGCTCGAGTCTATGGATTTGTTCTACCCATTCCTCTGTAAGGTTTGTCAATTCTTGATATTTAGTTTGAAGTCTTCTAACTTCTTCTAATAACCCTTTCTGGTTAGAATTCGAGAGTAGAGGACGAATATTGTCGTTGGTTACATCAAGTCGACCTTCGAGGCGGAAAATCCTTGCGAAAAGAGTGAAAACGGTATTGCGAACAGGTTCGCCAGTAAGAGGATCGAGTACTCCGACGTTTGGTGGTAAGTTTGGCTCGTGATAAGGAGTACCTTCTTCATTTCTCCATAGGGTGAGTATTTTGCGAACCCATCCCCATTTTCTAAAGAAATCACGGTAATTGATCGGTGGGTGTGCTCCTGTCACGCTATCTTTGGAGCTAGAAGAACTTGAGGAATTAGGTGAGAAATCCATATTATGTGTTTGGAATAGGGTTTGATATGAAATGGGTGTTGAATATTGAATGATATATTCATCTCCTTGAATACGTATATATAGCAGAAAGATTTCCGTAATTTACGGAGGAAATTTAGGAAAAGTGTTAGACAAGGTCTATTGGGAATAGATATGCTAAGATATGATTTGTCTATACTCTAATAATGGCAGTATGACGTGTCGAGATTATAAAATGATAAGTATGTAATTTAATAATCTTTCGATTAAAGACTTTCAATTCGTATACTGTGATAACCCAATGACATTTCCCGGTTCGCAAACCGATGCATAAAGGCATAAGGCATATAGGTTCGTGATATAACAGGGAGTTATATACGTTTGAGTATGAATTATAGGAGTTTCAAAAATCTTGGATAATATTTCATGTAATACATATGTAATACACAAAACCAGGATAGATGACTAGGTGAGTTGTTCTTAATAAGTTCACCACTTATTAAGTGCGTAAGTGACTAAGTGTTGTATGATCACTATAGTCAGGTTTGATATTGTGCACCATACCCAAACATCTATGCCACCGCCGAGTCACTTGAATGATCAATTGTTACCGGTTGGCCCAGGAATTCTCGACCAAAATCTAAGTTTGGCATTCGAAATCCACAAGCGTCCCATAGTGGTACCAAGGATTACCCTAGGCCTTAAGTAGCGTTGACGTTCGAGTAATTTCACATTATCGTGTATGTTATAATCTTAAGATTTAAATATAGTTTCTAAGGTATAGTGTAGCATTTATCAATTAAAGGCAACAATTAAAGGCACTATGGTCAAGGAAAATTGTAGTCCTACATTGCTAAGGTACCTAATTGTATAAGGCACACATAAAATGCAATCCTGGTTCTCTACAACAACCTGCTCTGATACCAATCTGTCACACCCCCAAATTAGGGCCTAGGGTATTTGTGACTAATTATATCAAATCACAGTTGTATAAACGAGAACGACTCTATATGAGACGTTTTGAATAAAACATTTATTAATAAAACAGCGGAAGCATTAAAAGTTTTACATCAAATTTAAACTGAAATAATAATAATAGTCTTAATGCAAAGTAAATGTAATGAAATGAAGACTCCATGTAGCAGCATTCAATTCATCAGGTAGCAATCATGGCAATCATCTTATTCGTCACCTGAGACAAAACATGCTTAAAGTGTCAACCAAAAAGGTTGGTGAGTTCATTAGTTTATCAAAATCAATCATTTCCGTTATAATAATAGGCCACAAGATTTCAGTTTCATAAATATCCGTACACTAGCAAGTGTATAAAAGCATTCTATAAGTTGTAGGCACCCGGTAACAAGCCTTAACGTTCATGTTTTACCCTCTGAAGTACACCAGATCAGGTGTGTTTAAAATAACCTCGAAGTACTAAAGCATCCCATAGTCAGGATGGGGTTTGTCAGACCCAATAGATCTATCTTTAGGATTCACGCCTACCGTACATAGACAAGTAGTTTAATGTTACCAAGCTAAGGGTATATTTCTGGTTTAAACCCACATAGAATTAGTTTTAGTACTTGTGCCTATTTCGTAAAACATTTATAAATCAGCGCATGTATTCTCAGCCCAAAAATATATATAAAAAGGGAGCAAATGAAACTCACCTTAAATAGCAGTTGAAGTATTCCACGCAAGAAAGGAAAGTAAAGCAAGTAAGTGACAGAGATATCAACTAGAAGTAGTTCTTTAAGAGAGAAATGAGAGATTAAGGTGTAAGTTTGAAATGAGAAATGTATGTGGTATTTATAGTTGAAAATGTTAGGTAAAAAAAATTAAAATAAAATAAGTAAATCTTAAAAGTTAAAATAAGAAAAATTATTTTGTATTTTTATTAAAAGTAAATCTTAAAAGTTAAAATAAGAAAAAGTAGTTTGTATTTTTATTAAAAGTAAAATCTTAAAAGTTAAAATAAGAAAAAGTAGTTTGTATTTTTATTAAAAGTAAAATCTTAAAAGTTAAAATAAGAAAAAGTATTTTGTATTTTTATTAAAAGTAAATTTTAAAAGTTAAAATAAGAAAAAGTAGTTTGTATTTTTATTAAAAGTAAAATCTTAAAAGTTAAAATAAGAAAAAGTAGTTTGTATTTTTATTAAAAGTAAAATCTTAAAAGTTAAAATAAGAAAAAGTATTTTGTATTTTTATTAAAAGTAAATCTTAAAAGTTAAAATATGAAAAAGTAGTTTGTATTTTTATTAAAAGTAAAATCATAAAAGTTAAAATAAGAAAAAGTAGTTTGTATTTTTATTAAAAGTAAAATCTTAAAAGTTAAAATAAGAAAAAGTATTTTGTATTTTTATTAAAAGTAAATCTTCAAAGTTAAAATAAGAAAAAGTAGTTTGTATTTTTATTAAAAGTAAAATCTTAAAAGTTAAAATAAGAAAAAGTAGTTTGTATTTTTATTAAAAGTAAAATCTTAAAAGTTAAAATAAGAAAAAGTATTTTGTATTTTTATTAAAAGTAAATTTTAAAAGTTAAAATAAAAAAAAGTAGTTTGTATTTTTATTAAAAGTAAAATCATAAAAGTTAAAATAAGAAAAAGTAGTTTGTATTTTTATTAAAAGTAAAATCTTAAAAGTTAAAATAAAAAAAGTATTTTGTATTTTTATTAAAAGTAAATTTTAAAAGTTAAAATAAGAAAAAGTAGTTTGTATTTTTATTAAAAGTAAATCTTAAAAGTTAAAATAAGAAAAAGTAGTTTGTATTTTTATTAAAAGTAAATCTTAAAATAAAAGTAGTTTGTATTTTTATTAAAAGTAAATCTTAAAAGAAAAAGTAGTTTGTATTTTTGTATTTATTTATTTATTAAAAGTAGATATAGTTTTGATTTTTTTTTGTATAAAATTCTAAAAAAAAAAATTGTTTAATATATTTCTAAGAACATTTAACATTTTATTTCTATATTTGTTTAATTATTAAATACGAATTTTATATAAAAATTATTATTATATTTAGTTTTTATAAGAATTAAAATTTATGATTATTAATTTATAGTTTTTATTAGTTTTATAAATGTTATAATATTATGTATTATTTAGTTAATTATATATTCTATTAACTAAATAACAAAAGTAATATAAATATTATATATATATATTCATTGATGTAATTATGTTATATTATATATCATAATCTTATTTATAATATTTATAATTATATTATTTATTTCAAGCGTACGTTTATTCGGTCAACGTTAAATTTATTCGTATATAACAACTCTAGGTATTTTAGTAAAATCGGAAGTCGAAAAGTGAGGGTTGTTATACCTATAACTCACCAACATTTTTGTTGACGTTTTAAGCATGTTTATTCTCAGGTGATTATTAAGAGCTTCTGCTGTTGCATACTAAAATAAGGACAAGATTTAGAGTCCATGCTTGTATGATATTATGTAAAAACTGCATTCAAGAAACTTATTTTTGATGTAATATATTCTTATTGTAAACCATTATGTAATGGTCGTGTGTAAACGGTATATTTTAGATTATCATTATTTGATAATCTACGTAATGCTTTTAAACCTTTATCGATAAAATCAAGGTTATGGTTGTTTTAAAAATGAATGCAGTCTTTGAAAAACGTCTCATATAGAGGTCAAAACCTCGCGACGAAATCAATTAATATGGAACGTTTATAATCAATATGAACGTTTATAATCAATATAGTATCCGAGCGTTGGTCTTAGAGAACCAGAAAATTTGCATTAGTGTGTCTTATCGAGTTTGTTAGGATGCATTAGTGAGTCTGGACTTCGACCGTGTTTTCTTTAAAAATGATTGCTTAACATTTTTGTTGGAAACTATATATTATTAACATGTAAATATTATGTGATATATTAATCTCTTAACATGTTTGATATTGTGTGATAGATGTCTACCTCTAGCACAAATCCCATTGACTCACCTAATAATAATGAAGAGTCGAATATATATTGGCAAGATTCACAAGTTCCCGAAGAACCGGAAGAAGAGGAAACGGAACCGGAAGAAGAGGAACCGGAAGAAGAGGAACCAGAAGAAGAGGAACCGGAAGAAGAAGAGGTTCCGGAGGGGGAATAGTAGGAACCACAGAAAACCGGTCAAATAAAAGAAAATCCGCAACCAATGGACCAAAGTTAATAATGGTCAATGGTGTTTCCGCTAAGGAAGCAAAATATTGGGAAAATTACCAATTTTCCGATGAATCGGATCCTGATGAGGATTCTGATGATGTTATAGAAATTACCCCGACCCAATTTAATGAGGCAAAAGAAAATAATAAGGGAAAAGGCATCAAAATAGAGAAATCTGATTCCAACCCCGATGAATTTTATATGTACCGTTAACACCTGTATTTTCAATATCGTGACAATAATCCGGGAACCACTAAACCACCAGGTTTTTCTAAACCAATGTGGAAAATGATGACTCGTATTAGAGGAACATCATATATCCCTAGAAGATTAGAAAAAAGAACCAAGTCCAAAGAAGAAGAAACCAGTGATTCAGATTAGAGGGGTGTGAGCATGTTGTGTAATATATGTATTGTAGTGTGCTTGTACTTTTATGTTCTATGTAAAAATTGCTTGTATTGTTTGTTATTACGAATCTAATCCTTGTCTATTTTACAGTATAAAAACAAAATGGACGTTAAGGGTAGACAACCGAATATTTTAGAAGACCTACCAGAGGATATGATTGAGGAAATCTTGTCTAGAGTCGGTCAGAATTCATCAGCACATTTAGTTATGGCGAAATTAACTTGTCAAATATTTGAAAGACTTTCCAGAAATGCCTTAGTTTATAAAAGGCTTTCCTTTGATAGGTGGGGTATATCACATTGGGGAGACTTTAAGTTAAGCCGTGTTTTCTTTAAAGCGTTAAATGCGGGGAACCCAAATGCAATTTTACGCTACGGGTTAAGAACCTATTTTGACTCAACATATCCCAACATAGGATTTCGTGAATTAGAAAGAGCTTCTAACATGCACCATAAAGAAGCATGTTATGCTTACGGGTTAGTGATGGTCGCTTCTTACCAAAGTGAGAAAAAGAACATCAGATTGCAGCTTTTAAATAAAACTTTTCCACAAGTGACGGATTCAGTAGTTGGGGTGAGAAACAAGGTTTTTAGATTATTACGGGGCTGTTGGACATTACAAAACCCTCGTCCTTTTGACGATATTACAACATACTGCCTAGCTAATGGTCATAACGGTTATTTTCCACAAGACCAAGGATGGGAAGTCGTCTTAGTAAAACCAGAATGCATGACTTGTTTCTGGACTTATGAATTACGTGTCTTTATTTCCTTTGCTGAACAACTTGCTTATTAACTAGATTTATCTTCAAAACTATCATGTATGATAGTGTACTATATTTCATGTTATATGTAATATAGCGAAGTTGTAAGTTTGAAGAATATTTGTATCTGATATATTATTATAATCAGTTTTTCATATGGAATTGTAGTAGTTGAATTGTATATTAGCTACTAAGTATGAACTTAACAGGTAGGTAGTACCCGAATTTAAAATTATAAAATGCTAATATGAAGAAAAAGTTTTTATAAATGAATTCATATTATGCTACGAGATACTATTGACTACTCTTAATATTTTGTATGATTAAATTGTTTCATTTGACTATTTTGAAGGAAATGGCACCGACTACTCGACACACCTTGAATATGAGCGAAGAGGAATTTCGTGCCTTTGTTGCTTCAAACATAGCCGTAGTACAGGCCGCGCTACATACCAACAATAACTCTGAATCTAGCAATGCAGCTAACGGCGCAAGAAATCGTGTAGGATGCTCCTACAAAGAATTCACTACCTGTAAACCTTCAGAATTTGATGGGACCGAAGGACCAATCGGATTGAAACGGTGGACCGAGAAAGTTGAATCGGTGTTTGCCATAAGTAAGTGTGCTGAAGGAGACAAAGTGAAGTACGCTACGCATACCTTCACAGGTATTGCGTTAACATGGTGGAATACCTATCTAGAGCAAGTGGGACAAGATGCTGCTTACGCGCTACCGTGGTCAGCATTCAAGCACTTGATGAATGAGAAGTACCGTCTCAGAACCGAGGTCAATAAGCTCAAGTCAGAACTTAGAGGGTTACGGACATAGGGATTCGATATTACTTCGTACGAAAGACGATTCACAAAATTGTGCCTATTGTGTCCGAGAGCGTTCGAAGATGAGGAAGAGAAGATCGACGCGTTTGTGAAAGGGTTATCGGAGAGAATTCAAGAAGATATAAGTTCACACGAGCCTGCCTCCATACAAAAGGCATGTAGAATGACTCACAAACTAGTGAACCAGTTTGAGGGAAGAATTAAAGAACAGGCGGCCGAAGAGGCCAACGTGAAGCTAGTCAAAAGAAAGTGGGAGGAAAACGGTGATAAGAGTCACCAAAACAACAACAACTATCCAAACAATCGCAACATCAATCGCAACTACAACAAACGGCACAACAACAACAACAACAACAACAACAACAACAACAACAACAACAACAACAACAACAACAACAACAACAACAACAGCAATAGCAACAACAACAACAACAACAGCAGCAACAACAACAGCAGCAACAACAACAGCAGCAACAACAACAGCAGCAACAACAACAACAGCAGCAACAACAACAGCAGCAACAACAACAGCAGCAACAACAACAGCAGCAACAACAACAGCAGCAGCAACAACAACAACAACAACAACAACAACAACAACAACAACAACAACAACAACAACAACAACAACAACAACAACAACAACAACAATCCCAACAACAATAACAACCGCAACAACAACAACAATCAGAAGCAGCTATGTCAAAGGTGTGAAAAGTATCACTCGGGGTTTTGCACCAAATTTTGCAACAAGTGTAAAAGAAATGGTCATAGCGCGGCGAAGTGTGAGGTCTACAGACCAGGGGTTAACAGAAAGACAGGAATAAATGGTGTCGGAACGAGTAATGGCGGAGCAAGTAGTGTCGGAGCAAGTTATGACAATGTAGTTTGTTATAAATGTGGAAAACCGGGCCACATTATTAGAAATTGCCCGAACCAGGAGAACACGAATGGACAAGGCCGCGAAAGAGTTTTCAATATTAATGCGGCAGAGGCACAGGAAGACCCGGAGCTTGTTACGGGTACGTTTCTTATTGACAATAAATCTGCTTACATTTTATTTGATTCGGGTGCGGATAGAAGTTATATGAGTAGAGATTTTTGTGCTAAATTAAGTTGTCCATTTACGCAGTTGGATAGTAAATTTTTACTCGAATTAGCAAACGGTAAATTAATTTCAGCAGATTATATATGCCGGAATCGAGAAATTAAACTGGGTAGCGAAATATTTAAGATTGATTTGATACTAGTAGAGTTAGGAAGTTTTGATGTAATAGTTGGCATGGACTGGCTAAAGGAGATGAAAGCAGAGATCGTATGTTACAAAAATGCAATTCGCATTGTACGAGAAGAAGGAGAACCCTTAATGGTGTACGGAGAAAAGGGCAACACGAAGCTACATCTTATTAGTAATTTGAAGGCACAAAAACTAATAAGAAAAGGTTGCTATGCTATTCTAGCACACGTTGAGAAAGTACAAACTGAAGAAAAGAGCATCAGTGATGTTACCGTCGCAAAAGAATTTCCCGATGTATTTCCGAAAGAATTACCGGGATTACCCCCACATCGATCTGTTGAATTTCAAATAGACCTTGTACCAGGAGCTGCACCAATAGCTCGTGCTCCATACAGACTCGCACCCAGCGAAATGAAAGAATTACAAAGTCAGTTACAGGAACTTTTAGAGCGTGGTTTCATTCGACCAAGTACATCACCATGGAGAGCTCCTGTTCTGTTGGTCAAGAAGAAAGATGGTACATTCAGGTTGTGTATCGACTACCGAGAGTTGAACAAACTTACCATCAAGAATCGTTACCCATTACCGAGAATCGACGACTTATTTGATCAACTACAAGGCTCGTCGGTTTATTCGAAGATCGATTTACGTTCTGGATATCACCAAATGCGAGTGAAAGAGGATGACATTCCGAAGACTGCTTTTAGGACGTGTTACGGTCATTATGAGTTTATGGTTATGCCGTTTGGATTGACTAACGTACCAGCTATGTTCATGGACCTCATGAACCGAGTGTGTGGGCCATATCTTGACAAGTTTGTCATTGTTTTCATCGATGACATACTTATTTACTCAAAGAATGATCAAGAGCGTGAAGAACATTTAAGAAAAGTGCTAGAAGTATTGAGGAAAGAAAAACTGTACGCTAAGTTTTTAAAGTGTGCATTTTGGTTGGAAGAAGTTCAATTCCTCCGTCACATAGTGAACAAAGAAGGTATCCAGGTGGACCCGGTAAAGATCGAAACCGTTGAAAAGTGAGAAACCCCGAAAACTCTGAAATACATACGCCAGTTTTTAGGACTAGCTGGTTACTACAGAAGGTTCATCCAAGACTTTTCCAGAATAGCAAAACCCTTAACTGCATTAACGCATAAAGGGAAGAAATTTGAATGGAAAGATGAGCAAGAGAAAGCGTTTCAATTGTTAAAGAAAAAGTTAACTACGGCACCTATATTGTCATTACCTGAAGGGAATGATGATTTTGTGATATATTGTGATGCCTCAAAGCAAGGTCTCGGTTGTGTATTAATGCAACGAACGAAAGTAATTGCTTATGCGTCTAGACAATTGAAGATTCACGAACAGAATTATACGACGCATGATTTGGAATTAGGCGCGGTTGTTTTTGCATTAAAGACTTGGAGGCACTACTTATATGGGGTCAAAAGTATTATATATACCGAGCACAAAATTCTTCAACACATATTTAATCAGAAACAACTGAATATGAGGCAGCGTAGGTGGATTGAATTGTTGAATGATTACGACTTTGAGATTCGTTACCACCCGGGGAAGGCAAATGTGGTAGCCGACGCCTTGAGCAGAAAGGACAGAGAACCCATTCGAGTAAAAGCTATGAATATAATGATTCACACTAACCTTACTACTCAAATAAAGGAGGTGCAACAAGGAGTTTTAAAAAAGGGAAATTTAAAGGATGAAATACCCAAAGGATCGGAGAAGCATCTTAATATTTGGGAAGATGGAACCCGGTATAAGGCTGAAAGAATTTGGGTACCAAAATTTGGAGATATGAGAGAAATGGTACTTAGAGAAGCTCATAAAACCAGATACTCAATACATCCTGGAATGGGGAAGATGTACAAGGATCTCAAGAAACATTTTTAGTGGCCAGGTATGAAAGCCGATGTTGCTAAATATGTAGGGGAATGTTTGACGTGTTCTAAGGTCAAAGCGGAGCATCAGAAACCATCAGGTCTACTTCAATAACCCGAAATCCCGGAATGGAAATGGGAAAACATTACCATGGATTTCATCACTAAATTGCCAAGGACTGCAAGTGGTTTTGATACTATTTGGATAATAGTTGATCGTCTCACCAAATCAGCACACTTCTTTCCAATGAGAGAAGATGACAAAATGGAGAAGTTGGCGCGATTCTATTTGAAGGAGGTTGTCTCCAGACATGGAATACCCATCTCTATTATCTCTGATAGGGATGGTAGATTTGTTTCAAGGTTCTGGCAGACGTTGCAACAAGCATTGGGGATTCGTCTAGACATGAGTACTGGCTATCATCCATAAACTGATGGGCAGAGCGAAAGGACAATACGAATGCTTGAAGACATGCTACGAGCATGTGTTATTGATTTCAGAAACAGTTGAGATCAACACCTACCGTTAGCAGAATTTTCCTACAACAACAGTTATCATTCTAGTATTGAGATGGCGCCGTTTGAGGCACTTTATGGTAGAAAGTGCAGGTCTCTAATTTGTTGGAATGAAGTGGGGGATAGACAGATTACGGGTCCGGAGATAATACAAGAAACTACCGAGAAAATCATCCAAAATTAACAACGATTGAAAACCGCCCAGAGTCGACAAAAGAGCTACGCGGACAGTAAAAGAAAAGATATAGAGTTTGAAATTGGAGAAATGGTCATGCTTAAGGTTTCACCTTGGAAAGGCGTTGTTCGATTTGGTAAACGGGGGAAACTAAATCCAAGGTACATTGGACCATTCAAGATTATAGATCGTGTCGGACCAGTAGCTTACCAACTGGAGCTACCTCAACAACTCGCGGGTGTACATAACACTTTCCACGTCTTGAATTTGAAGAAATGTTTTGCTAAAGAAGATCTCACTATAGTTTGGACGAAATCCAAATCAATGAAAAACTTCAATTCATTGAAGAACCCGTCGAAATAATGGATCGTGAGGTTAAGAGACTTAAGCAAAACAAGATACCGATTGTTAAGATTCGATGGAATGCTCGTAGAGGACCCGAGTTCACATGGGAGCGTGAAGATCAGATGAAGAAGAAATACCCGCATCTATTTCCAGAAGATTCGTCAACACCTTCAACAGCTTAAAATTTCGGGATGAAATGTATTTAACGGGTAGGTACTGTAGTGACCCGAACTTTTCCATGTTTATATATATTAAGTGAGATTGATATTTATATGACTAAATGTTTCCAACGTGTTAAGCAATCAAACTTGTTAAGACTTGATTAAATGAAATAATTTTCATATAGACAATTGATCACCCAAGTTGACCGGCGATTCACGAACGTTACAAAATTGTAAAAACTACATGTTGTGGTATATATAGAAATATATATATGGTTGACATGAGATTATGATGAGTAATTGTCTCACTAAGTATATTAACAGTGTGTGATATACATAAGAAATGAGATTACTAAGTTAAGAAACTCGAAATGATATATATAACGATTATCGTTATGATAACGTCTACTAAATATATATGTATCATATTAAGATATTGATACACTATATTTAACATGATAAAATGATATTTAAATATATCATTAAGTGTGTTAACAATGAACTACAAATGTAAAAACAAGACTACTAACTCAAGAATTACGAAACGAGACTTATATGTAACGATTATCGTTGTAACGATATTTTAATGTATATATCATATTAAGAGATATTCATACATCATAATATCATGATAATATAATAATTTAACATCTCATTTGATATAATAAATATTGAGTTAACAACATTAATTGAGATCGTTAACTTAAAGGTTTCAAAACAACACTTACATGTAACGACTAACGAAGACTTAACGACTCCATTAGAATGTATATACATGTTGTGTTTTGATATGTATTCTTAAACTTTTGAAAGACTTCAAGACACATATAAAAGTACTTCTACTTAACAAAAATGCTTACAATTACATCCTCATTCAGTTTCATCAACAATTCTACTCGTATGCACCCGTATTCGTACTCGTACAATACACAACTTTTAGATATATGTACTATTGGTATATACACTCCAATGATTAGCTCATAGCAGCCCATGTGAGTCACCTAACACATGTGGGAACCATCATTTGGCAACTAGCATGAAATATCTCATAAAATTACAAAAAATATTAGTAATCATTCATGACTTATTTACATGAAAACAAAATTACATATCCTTTATATCTAATCCATATACCAACAACCAAAAACACCTACAAACACTTTCATTCTTCAATTTTCTTTATCTAATTGATCTCTCTCAAGTTCCATCTTCAAGTTCTAAGTGTTCTTCATAAATTCCATAAGTATAGTTTCATAAAAATCAAGAATACTTCCAAGTTTGCAAGTCTACTTCCAAGCTTTCTAATCCATTCCAAGTAATCATATAAGATTAAGGAACCTTTGTTATTTACAGTAGGTTATCTTTCTAATTCAAGGTAATATTCATATTCAAACTTTGATTCAATTTCTACAACTATAACAATCTTATTTCGAGTGAAAATCTTACTTGAACTGTTTTCGTGTCATGATTCTGCTTCAAGAACTTTCAAGCCATCCAAGGATCCTTTGAAGCTAGATCCATTTTTCTCATTTCTAGTAGTTTTATCCAGAAAACTTGAGGTAGTAATGATGTTCTTAACATCATTCGATTCATACATATAAAGCTATCTTATTCGAAGGTTTAAACTTGTAATCACTAGAACATAGTTTAGTTAATTCTAAACTTGTTCGCAAATAAAAGTTAATCCTTCTAACTTGACTTTTAAAATCAACTAAACACATGTTCTATATCTATTTGATATGCTAACTTAATGATTTAGAACATGGAAACACGATGAACACCATAAAATCGGATATACGCCGTAATAGTGAAACTGGGGGCTGTTTTGGTTTGGATAATTAAAAGCTATGATAAAATTTGATTTAAAAGTTGTTCTTCTGGGAAAATGATTTTTCATATGAACATGAAACTATATCAAAAAATCTTGGTTAAACTCAAAGTGAAAGTATGTTTTTCAAAATGGTCATCAAGATGTCGTTCTTTCGACGAAAATGACTACCTCTTTAGTAATTGACATGTAACTTAAATTTCCGACTATAAATATATACTTTTTCTGTTTGGATTCTTAAATTAGAGTTCAATATGAAACCATAGCAATTTGATTCACTCAAAATGGATTTAAAATGAAGAAGTTATGGGTAAAACAAGATTGGATATTTTTGATCTTTTTAGCTACGGGAAATGTTTAACAAATCTATACAAATCATATCCTAGCTAAATTATATTGTATTATACATGTATTCTAATATATTATGTAATCTTGGGATACCATAGACACGTATGCAAATGTTTTGACATATCATATCGACCCATGTATATATATTATTTGGAACAACCATAGACACTCTATATGCAGTAATGTTGGAGTTAGCTATACAGGGTTGAGGTTGATTCCAAAAATATATATACTTTGAGTTGTGATCTAGCCTGAGACATGTATACACTGGGTCGTGGATTGATTCAAGATAATATATATATCGATTTATTTCTGTACATCTAACTGTGGACAACTAGTTGTAGGTTATTAACGAGGACAGCTGACTTAATACACTCAAATCTTTAAAACATAATAAAAATGGTTGTAATTATATTTTGATCATACTTTGATATATATGTACATATTTGTATAGGTTCGTGAATCGATCCGTGGCCAAGTCTTATTTCCGAGGAAGGAAATATCTGTGAAAGTGAGTTATAGTCCCACTTTTAAAATCTAATATTTTTGGGATGAGAATACATGCAGGTTTTATAAATGATTTACAAAATAGACACAAGTACGTGAAACTACATTCTATGATTGAATTATCGAAATCGAATATGCCCCTTTTTATTAAGTCTGGTAATCTAAGAATTAGGGAACAGACACCCTAATTGACGCGAATCCTAAAGATAGATCTATTGGGCCTAACAAACCCCATCCAAAGTACCAGATGCTTTAGTACTTCGAAATTTATATCATATCCGAAGGGTGTCTCGGAATGATGGGGATATTCTTATATATGCATCTTGTTAATGTCGGTTACCAGGTGTTCACCATATGAATGATTTTTATCTCTATGTATGGGATGTATATTGAAATATGAAATCTTGTGGTCTATTATTATGATTTGATAATATATAGGTTAAACCTATAACTCACCAACATTTTTGCTGACGTTTTAAGCATGTTTATTCTCAGGTAATTATTAAGAGCTTCCGCTGTTGCATACTAAAATAAGGACAAGATTTGGAGTCCATGCTTGTATGATATTATGTAAAAACTGCATTCAAGAAACTTATTTTTGATGTAATATATTCTTATTGTAAACCATTATGTAATGGTCGTGTGTAAACGGTATATTTTAGATTATCATTATTTGATAATCTACGTAATGCTTTTAAACCTTTATCGATAAAATCAAGGTTATGGTTGTTTTAAAAATGAATGTAGTCTTTGAAAAACGTCTCATATAGAGGTCAAAACCTCGCGACGAAATCAATTAATATGGAACGTTTATAATCAATATGAACGGGACATTTCAATGATAAACTTTGATTTAAAATTTGTTCTTCTGGAAAAATGATTTTTCTCATGAACATGAAACTATATCCAAAAATCATTGTTAAACTCAAAGTGGAAGTATGTTTTTCAAAATTGTCATCAAGACGTCGTTCTTTCGACTGAAATGACTACCTCTTACAAAAACGACTTGTAACTTATATTTCTGACTATAAACCTATACTTTTTCTGTTTAGATTCATAAAATAGAGTTCAATATGAAACCATAGCAATTTTATTCACTCAAAACGGATTTAAAACGAAGAAGTTATGGGTAAAACAAGATTGGATATTTTTTATTGTTGTAGCTACGGGAAATATTGTAACAATTCTATACAAATCATATCCTAGCTAACTTATATTATATTATACATGTATTCTAATATATTATGTAATCTTGGGATACCATAGACACGTATGCAAATGTTTTGACATATCATATCGACCCATGTATATATATTATTTGGAACAACCATAGACACTGTATATGCGGTAATGTTTTAGTTAGCTATACAGGGTTGAGGTTGATTCCAAAAAAATATATACTTTGAGTTGTGATCTAGCCTGAGACGTATATACACTGGGTCGTGGATTGATTCAAGATAATATATATCAATTTATTTCTGTACATCTAACTATGGACAACTAGTTGTAGGTTACTAACGAGGACAGCTGATTTAATAAACTTAAAACATCAAAATGTATTAAAATGTTGTAAATATATTTTGAACATACTTTGATATATAAATGTATATATTTGTTATAGGTTTGTGAATCCACCAGTGGCCAAGTCTTACTCCCGACGAAGTAAAAATCTGTGAAAGTGAGTTATAGTCCCACTTTTAAAATCTAATATTTTGGGATGAGAATACATGCAGTTTTATAAATGTTTTATGAAATAGACACAATTAAATGAAACTACATTATATGGGTGAATGATCGAAGCCGAATATGCCCCTTTTTGCTTGGTAACCTAAGAATTAGTAAACCGATCTACTAATTGATGTGAATCCTAAAGATAGATCTATTGGGCCTAACGAACCCCATCCAAAGTACCGAATGCTTTAGTACTTCGAATTCCTTTTTATCATGTCCGAAGGGTGTCCCGGAATGATGGGGATATTCTTATTTATGCATCTTGTTAATGTCGGTTACCAGGTATTTACTATATGAATGATTTTTATCTCTATGTATGGGATGTATATTGAAATATGAAATCTTGTGGTCTATTATTATGATTTGATAATATATAGGTTAAACCTATAACTCACCAACATTTTTGCTGATGTTTTAAGCATGTTTATTCTCAGGTGATTATTAAGAGCTTCCGCTGTTGCATACTAAAATAAGGACAAGATTTGGAGTCCATGCTTGTATGATATTATGTAAAAACTGCATTCAAGAAACTTATTTTTGATGTAATATATTCTTATTGTAAACCATTATGTAATGGTCGTGTGTAAACGGTATATTTTAGATTATCATTATTTGATAATCTACGTAATGCTTTTAAACCTTTATCGATAAAATCAAGGTTATGGTTGTTTTAAAAATGAATGTAGTCTTTGAAAAACATCTAATATAGAGGTCAAAACCTCGCGACGAAATCAATTAATATGGAACGTTTATAATCAATATGAACGGGACATTTCAATGATAAACTTTGATTTAAAATTTGTTCTTCTGGGAAAATGATTTTTCTCATGAACATGAAACTATATCCAAAAATCATTGTTAAACTCAAAGTGGAAGTATGTTTTTCAAAATGGTCATCAAGACGTCGTTCTTTCGACTGAAATGACTACCTCTTACAAAAACGACTTGTAACTTATATTTCCGACTATAAACCTATACTTTTTCTGTTTAGATTCATAAAATAGAGTTCAATATGAAACCATAGCAATTTTATTCACTCAAAACGGATTTAAAACGAAGAAGTTATGGGTAAAACAAGATTGGATATTTTTTTATTGTTGTAGCTACGGGAAATATTGTAACAATTCTATACAAATCATATCCTAGCTAACTTATATTATATTATACATGTATTCTAATATATTATGTAATCTTGGGATACCATAGACACGTATGCAAATGTTTTGACATATCATATCGACCCATGTATATATATTATTTGGAACAACCATAGACACTGTATATGCGGTAATGTTTTAGTTAGCTATACAGGGTTGAGGTTGATTCCAAAAAAATATATACTTTGAGTTGTGATCTAGCCTGAGACGTATATACACTGGGTCGTGGATTGATTCAAGATAATATATATCAATTTATTTCTGTACATCTAACTATGGACAACTAGTTGTAGGTTACTAACGAGGACAGCTGATTTAATAAACTTAAAACATCAAAATGTATTAAAATGTTGTAAATATATTTTGAACATACTTTGATATATAAATGTATATATTTGTTATAGGTTTGTGAATCCACCAGTGGCCAAGTCTTACTCCCGACGAAGTAAAAATCTGTGAAAGTGAGTTATAGTCCCACTTTTAAAATCTAATATTTTGGGATGAGAATACATGCAGTTTTATAAATGTTTTATGAAATAGACACAATTAAATGAAACTACATTATATGGGTGAATGATCGAAGCCGAATATGCCCCTTTTTGCTTGGTAACCTAAGAATTAGTAAACCGATCTACTAATTGATGTGAATCCTAAAGATAGATCTATTGGGCCTAACGAACCCCATCCAAAGTACCGAATGCTTTAGTACTTCGAATTCCTTTTTATCATGTCCGAAGGGTGTCCCGGAATGATGGGGATATTCTTATTTATGCATCTTGTTAATGTCGGTTACCAGGTATTTACTATATGAATGATTTTTATCTCTATGTATGGGATGTATATTGAAATATGAAATCTTGTGGTCTATTATTATGATTTGATAATATATAGGTTAAACCTATAACTCACCAACATTTTTGCTGATGTTTTAAGCATGTTTATTCTCAGGTGATTATTAAGAGCTTCCGCTGTTGCATACTAAAATAAGGACAAGATTTGGAGTCCATGCTTGTATGATATTATGTAAAAACTGCATTCAAGAAACTTATTTTTGATGTAATATATTCTTATTGTAAACCATTATGTAATGGTCGTGTGTAAACGGTATATTTTAGATTATCATTATTTGATAATCTACGTAATGCTTTTAAACCTTTATCGATAAAATCAAGGTTATGGTTGTTTTAAAAATGAATGTAGTCTTTGAAAAACATCTAATATAGAGGTCAAAACCTCGCGACGAAATCAATTAATATGGAACGTTTATAATCAATATGAACGGGACATTTCAATGATAAACTTTGATTTAAAATTTGTTCTTCTGGGAAAATGATTTTTCTCATGAACATGAAACTATATCCAAAAATCATTGTTAAACTCAAAGTGGAAGTATGTTTTTCAAAATGGTCATCAAGACGTCGTTCTTTCGACTGAAATGACTACCTCTTACAAAAACGACTTGTAACTTATATTTCCGACTATAAACCTATACTTTTTCTGTTTAGATTCATAAAATAGAGTTCAATATGAAACCATAGCAATTTTATTCACTCAAAACGGATTTAAAACGAAGAAGTTATGGGTAAAACAAGATTGGATATTTTTTTATTGTTGTAGCTACGGGAAATATTGTAACAATTCTATACAAATCATATCCTAGCTAACTTATATTATATTATACATGTATTCTAATATATTATGTAATCTTGGGATACCATAGATACGTATGCAAATGTTTTGACATATCATATCGACCCATGTATATATATTATTTGGAACAACCATAGACACTCTATATACAGGGTTGAGGTTGATTCCAAAAATATATATACTTTGAGTTGTGATCTAGCCTGAGACATATATACACTGGGTCGTGGATTGATTCAAGATAATATATATCAATTTATTTCTGTACATCTAACTATGGACAACTAGTTGTAGGTTACTAACGAGGACAGCTGACTTAATAAACTTAAAACATCAAAATGTATTAAAATATTATAAATATATTTTGAACATACTTTGATATATAAATGTATATATTTGTTATAGGTTTGTGAATCCACCAGTGGCCAAGTCTTACTCCCGACGAAGTAAAAATCTGTGAAAGTGAGTTATAGTCCCACTTTTAAAATCTAATATTTTGGGATGAGAATACATGCAGTTTTATAAATGTTTTACGAAATAGACACAATTAAATGAAACTACATTAAATGGGTGAATGATCGAAGCCGAATATGCCCCTTTTTGCTTGGTAACCTAAGAATTAGTAAACCGATCTACTAATTGACGTGAATCCTAAAGATAGATCTATTGGGCCTAACGAACCCCATCCAAAGTACCGGATGCTTTAGTACTTCGAATTCGTTTTTATCATGTCCGAAGGATTTCCCGAAATGATAGGGGATATTCTTATATGCATCTTGTCAATGTCGGTTACCAGGTGTTCACCATATGAATGATTTTTATCTCTATGTATGGGATGTATATTGAAATATGAAATCTTGTGGTCTATTATTATGATTTGATAATATATAGGTTAAACCTATAACTCAAAAACATTTTTGTTGACGTTTTAAGCATGTTTATTCTCAGGTGATTATTAAGAGCTTCCGCTGTTGCATACTAAAATAAGGACAAGATTTGGAGTCCATGCTTGTATGATATTATGTAAAAACTGCATTCAAGAAACTTATTTCTGATGTAATATATTCTTATTGTAAACCATTATGTAATTGTCATGTGTAAACGGTATATTTTAGATTATCATTATTTGATAATCTACGTTATGCTTTTTAAATCTTTATAGATAAAATAAAGGTTATGGTTGTTTTAAAATTGAATGCAGTCTTTGAAAAACGTCTCATATAGAGGTCAAAACCTTGCGATGAAATCAATTAATATGGAACGTTTATAATCAATATGAATTGGACATTTCATTAACAGCTCCTAAGAGGTCTCCTCAGAATAGTCAATAGGCATACTAGGTCATTCATGTCTCAATTCCTAAGTTTCGTGTCCCAAAAGCGCATTAAATGCCTCTCGGGAACTCCGGCCATACCGAGTTCATAGAATCTTCAGATACAGTATAACCAGGGGTCTTAATCCTATGAAGTAGCTAATTTCATATAGGTGGACAAGTCCTGATCACAACCTAGGTTGGTCAATGCTTAAGATGCTAGCAAACAAATCTATCAGACTTCCTAGTTCAGTATTATAACAGTAATCGTACTAAATTAACATAATTACGCTAACCCAAACTTCTATCATGGCAACATACAGATTAATTAAGCTATCATGGTAATATCGGAACGCATTATTAAACATAAAAAGTATGAACACATGTTTAATACAAAAGAAAAGCATTTCGGATAAAAACCTGAAAAGGCCGAAGAAATCTGCCCGAGATCGCAGGGACTCGCCGGGATATCCTCCGAAAAATAAAAGCTAAGCTAACTACTACTAAAGACTAACTAAAAGCTTGAAAATATGAAATGAATTACAAATTGAGTGTGTGTTGAAATGGATGGAGAAAGCCCTTTAAATAGACTTGAAAAATGCCTGCAAACGGCTGGCAGGCCGTTTGGCAGGCAGTTTGGCAGGCTGTTTTTGGAGGACGTTTGCCATACTGGCAGACTGTTTGGTAAGCTGTATGGCAGGCCGTTTGCTGGCCTGGTCAGCCTGATTTCACTGGATCGTAAATTGATTTCTTGTCTTTACCCGTTTTCGCTCTAGAATCTTCGTTTTAGCTCCGTTTTACTTGATTCTTTTTGCATCGCCTTCGTAATTACTTAATCTACAAAATCAACTAAAAAGTGATAATTTTGCTAACAAAGTTTAAATCTTTATTGTTCTAGGGCTTAATATTGGGGATAAAAATGTGACTTTTTGCCCGATATCAGAAATCAATGAAGTTTTTGAAATGACCGTTGATTAGTCACTTGAACTTCGAAAAGAAAAAGAGAAAGGAAACATAAATCATTTAGACCATATTTTCAATTATTCTTAGTTGAAGGTTCCAGGGATGATATTTCTACCCAATATTTGTATTGCTTCAATGTTGAGGATGATCCTAAAACATTTGATGAAGAAATGAGGTCTCGAGATGTTCCATTTATGGAAAGAGGCAATTAATGATGAGATGGATTCCATCATGGGTAATAACACTTGGGTGTTAACTGATCTACCTCTTGGTTGCAAACCATTGAGTTGTTAATGGATCTTCAAAAAGAAAATGAAGGTAGATGGAACTATTGAAAAGTTCAAAGCAAGGTTAGTCATTAAAGGCTTTAGACAAAAACCTAGAATTGACTATTTTGATACTTATGCTCCAGTGGCACGTATCACTACCATAAGATTTCTGATTGCATTATCTTCAATTCACAATCTAGTTTTTCACCAAATGGATGTGAAGACGGCATTCTTGAATGGTGATTTGGATGAAGAAGTTTATATGAACCAACCTCAGGGCTTAGTCATGCCAGGTAATGGAAGCAAGGTGTGCAAACTTGTAAAATCCTTATATGGATTGAAACAAGCACCTAAGCAATGACATCAAAAGTTTGATGAAGTGGTTTTATGTAGTGGTTTTAAATTAAACCATGCCGATAAATGTGTATATAACAAATTTTATGACTCTGGTAAAGGAGTTATAATTTGTCTATATGTTGATGACATGTTGATCTTTGGGACTGACCAAAGTCAGGTTGATTTAACAAAAGATTTTTTGTCATCAAAGTTCTCTATGAAAGATATGGGAGAGGCTGACGTTATCTTTGGTATTAGGATCAAACGTGAAAGCAATGGAATTTCCATTTCTCAATCTCATTATATTAAGAAGGTGTCGAGAAAGTTCAATTGCTTTGATTGTACTCCTGTGAGTACACCTGTGGATCCAAGTGAGAAGCTTATGCCTAATCAAGGTGAAGGTGTATCGCAACTTGAGTATTCACAGGTGATTGACTGTTTGCTGTATGCCATAACTTGTACAAGGCCGTATATTGCTTTTGCTGTGGGAAAATTGAGTAGATATACTAGTAACCCTAGTACTCATCATTGACAATCAATTAGGCGGGTACTGAAGTATTTCAAGAAAACTATGGACTATAGTTTATCTTATAGTGGGTTTCCTTCGGTAGTAGAAGGATACACTGATGCTAGTTGGATAAGTAATGTCGAAGATCATTCTTCAACAAGTGGTTGGGTGTTCTTGCTTTGGGGAGGTGCCATTTCATGGGCTTTCAAGAAGCAGACATGTATTACCAACTCAACGATGGAGTCAATTTTCAGAAATTGTTTTTTGATCATATCTTTTGAATCGTTCGATCGATTAACGGATTTTCTATATGAAAAATTATGTACTCTTCATGAACAGTCCAAATCTTAAATATTATCATACAAAAAAGTCATCTACCAACCTAAAAAATCAAAATCAAATTCGAAATTTTACAAAAATACACAAACATTAATTTAAACTCACATACGCATATGTACAAATAAAGACCCAAGCCAAAGACTATATTACACCATGAATTATAAATAAAAATTGAGATTTAAGATATTAGGGTTTTGAGTTTTTATTCAAAAAGCAAAATTGAAACTGTAGATGCGTAGAGTTAATCGCATAGAGCACAAATATATAAATAATTTAATGATCAAGTGAAGATTTAATGGTGCTATGATGATGATAGATGGTCGACGATGGTGGTGGCGTAGGAGAGAAAAACCATGGCAAAAAAAAGATGAAGAAAAGAATAAAATGCAATTAGGTTTAATGAAGTTTAAGTCAAATTTTATCCTAATATAACTAATCACCAAAATTTAATAAAAAGGGCAAGCCTAGGCCAATCGGCCCAAAAAGGAGAGGGAACATAGTTTTTTTATTTTTACAAATTGACACGAACAAATAAAGTCTAACAATAACGGGATACGAAAACAATAAAACATTAATGCTTTCTAACAGTTGTAAAGTTTAATTAAAAAATAAAGATAGAAATTATTTTTAATATCTCGTCATTAAATAAATATTACAAATAATATTTGTAGAAAATTATAACATATAAATGTTATCTTCCGAACATTTAGCACAAAAAGTCAACTAATGGTCGTTAAAGAATTAACGGAAAATTTAAAGGAAAAAGTAGAGTCATCACACGTGATGTTAACCGTACATTCCAAGATCTGTTTAGACTAGGGAATGTGATTGTAACATCTCACCTTTTTCCGTTTACTTTTCCCTTTAATTATTTAAAGTCCGTTATATGATTATAACATCCTTCGTCAATATGCGTTTTAAAAATATCTCGTTTAGGTAATTCATGCAACCGCAATCGAACTCGAGGGACTAGTTTCGCTAAGGGAGCAAAGATGTGACTAGCTTTTGACTAGTCAACACCCATCTCCTTTCATTTCTATTTTCCATTTTCATTTTTTTTTTTACACTTTCACATTTTCTTTCAATTCTCCATTAGAAAGATTCATCATCCAAATCAAATCTAGCAAGCTTCAATCCAAATAAATTACATATTTGGAATCCTTGCAACTTCCTCTTCGATTTCATACCGATTTCATTACATTTGGGTAACTTTCTAAAATCACTAGATTTCGTGTTCTTGATGTTTTTAACTTATAAAGTTGTTAATTAGTGTCTATGACTCAAGTCTAACATGAATATATGATTTATATGTTCGATCTTGTTATTTTTAGTAACTAGCATGAACTTGAAAGTTTGGTGTGTTTGATTGTTGATTTTGTTGCTTAAATGTTGTTGTTATGATAAAGTGCAAGTATTAAATGTGTTCCTAGTATCACTAGCTTCAATTTAATGTGTAGGTTGCTTTAGAAAACTTCATGAACTTGATTAGTGATTTTGGTGAAATTGGGTTAGGGTTTGATGAACTTGAAATGGACTTTTGATGCTTTGAATGACATGAAATGTTATTTGTAAGTGTTAGGTTGTATTGTATGCTTGATTACCTTCGAAACGGCATATCATTCATGTAAATTGGTTGCCGAATCATCGAATGGCATTTATGAACTTGAATGCATTAAATGAGGAGCTTTGAATGTGATTTTGGTTATTGTAAAGGTAAATGTGATTAATGAAATGTGTTTGGTTGTTTTCCTTGTCAAATTACCTTTCCGATGATATAAGATACATGTTTTGGTTGTTTGCGGGTCATAAATGGTGATTATTTGAAGTTAGGTTCGTGCATTAAACTTGAAAACTGCCAGAATTTCTGCACAGGTACTGGCGCGGCGCGCCAAAGTGGGCTGACCAACTTGTTAATTAGAGGAAAAATGTTTGCTATGCTAGGGACCTCCGATTCACATGAAACTTATTCTAATATGCTTATATATGAATAACTAGTACAGAAAAATAGTTCGAGACCCGACCCGAACGTGTTGACTTTTTCGTTGACTTTGACCGACCAAAGTTTGACTTTTTGTCAAACTTAACCAAATGATTATGCAATCTTTCTAACTTGTTTCTATACTTGTATCTTGCATGAAACTTGACAATTTGATTCACATGCTATATAATCGAGTCGTAACGAGCCATAGGACTAATTGAACTCTTTGACCTATCGTGTTTACCGTTATTGATACAAACCTATTTGTTTAGGTCAAGACTAGCATTCGTTCTTGCACACGTTTACTTGTTGAAGTACTTTTACATACGTGCACTCAAGGTGAGATCATAGTCCCACTTTTACTCTTTTGAACTTACATTTAGGATGAGAAAACATAAACGTTTCTTTTTACTAAGTGAACACAAGTACAGGAAAACAAACATTCTACATACGAGTTTTAACAAAAATCCTCAATTCGATTATCATTAGTTACACTTGCCGGGTGTAAGCGAAAACTTATGTTATATGGCCATATGGGTTTGACAAACCCTCATTCAAACGGTTCGCTACCATTTACGAATGGAATATATTTTCGAGAAACAGTGTATGTTCTAACACTATTGTGATGGGGTTCTATGGAAGGAATGTTAAGCATTGATAATTGGGTGCTCGTGAAACAAACTTTTGGAATGTATTACTATTATATCAATGTTACAAATCTTGTGGTTCACTTGTACTTACTTACTTAAACCTATGATTTCACCAACGTTTTCGTTGACAGATTTCTATGTTTTTCTCGGGTCCTTGAACGTTTTGTGATACATGCTTCCGCTCATTACTTTTGATACTTGCTTGGATGTCGAGTATACATGCATACGTGGAGCGCCTTTTGGCTACTTTCAAATTGTGTCGCATATGTTTCAATTGTACTTTAAACTTTGTTATGTAACTAGTTGTCGAACTACTTTGTAAACCTTGAAACATCTTTACTTTTTAAATGAATGCGACATACTTTTGGTCAAACGTTGTTTTAAAGACTTATGACCACGTAACGGGACCTAAGTAGACGGCGCCGTCAATGTCGATTTTGTCGGGTCGCTACAGATGGTATCAGAGCGTTGGTTGTAGGGATTTAGAGTTCATTGGTGTCAACCCCGAGTCATAGGGTACATTAGTGAGTCTAGACTACAACCGGCATATAGACTTGAAGTAGGAATTACTTGACTACTTGTGCATTTATACTCGAACGTTTCTACTCATATCTACTCTTATTTCATCTTAATCTCATGTTATTTAATTTGATTGACACGCCACCTTGACTTAGTGAAATAATGTCGAATGCACATATGAATTAGGGTAATATAATTTCCGGGATTATATTACGGTGACTCATATGAACGTTCCGACATTTTGGCATAAAGAATTTAAGGCGAGTCAAGGAAAATTTTTCTCTCTATCCTGATTTCATATCATGATTAGTATTATTGAAAATACTAATCAACGGTATTCTAGTGTTTTGAAGGAACAATGCCTCCTCGTCGTGTGCCACGCCATGAGACTCCCGAACAAGCTCTACAACGAATGATAGCCACCGCCGTGGATGCGGCCATGGCTGGTCACTCCTCCAACAACAACAATAACAACAACTACAACAACAACAATCAAGGAGCCGGTAACTCAAGCGAAGGGTGCTCCTACAAAGCCTTCATAGGGTGCAAACCTCACACTTTCGTTGGAACCGGAGGACCGGTTGTGCTCACCCAATGGTTTGAGCAAACGAAAGCCGTTTTTAGCATAAGCGGTTGTCGGGACCAAGATAAGGTCAAATACTCCAATCACACTTTCGTCGGTGTCGCCCTCACATGGTGGAACACCTATGTACAATCGGTGGGTACCGATGAAGCTCACGCCCTCTCTTGGGCCGACTTAAGGGAAAAGATGATCGTCGAATATTTCCCTCATGAAGAAACCCGAAGGCTCGAACAAGAGCTAAGAACTTTGAAGGTGGTCGGAAACGATCTCAAGGCTTATAATCAACGATTTTCCGAACTAGCCTTGATGTGCCCAAACCTTGTGAACCCCGAAGATTTAAGGGTTGAACTTTACATGGATGGTCTCCCAAAGAGCATCAAACACGGGGTAATGTCATCCAAACCCACTAATCATCAAGAAGCTTTGAACATGGCCCTCAAGTTGATAGAAACGGTGGACGAAATTATAGTGCCGGCACCTAAAGCCGAGGATAAGTCGGGTAACAACAAAATAAAATGGTAAGTCCCCCAATCAAGCAACAACAACTTTACCAAGAAGCCTTACACCTCCGACGACAAGAAAAGTTATGCCAGAAACCTACCTCTTTGCAACAAATGCAACAAGCACCACTTTGGTGAATATGACAAGCTAATTTGCCATCGGTGCCAAGGAGTAGGTCATAAGGCCAACAAATGTAAAAGTGTCGCCCCCATCGCTCGAAAGGGGGCCAATGCACCAAAAACGGGCACTTGTTACGAATGTGGCCAAACGGGCCATTATAGAAATGCATGCCCGAAGAAGAAAGATAACCCCAATACGCGTGGCCGAGCTTTGTAATGACCCACACTTTTTCGATCGTTCTATACTTATAAGATTAATATTTACATAAATTAAACCTTACCAACATGATAAACAATCCAAATTATTGAGATTTATGTTTTTGAAAAGAGTTTTACACAACGTTTGACCGTCTAGTTTGACCGATGATATCACGAACTATATAACATATGATAATTATACGTTTGTGTATATATATGTATATATACATATTTAACATGATCTAAAAATGTTTTAATACCTCATTTTGTATTAATAACAATAAGTTATAAGTATATTTTGAAACTACTAACTTAAGTTTTCAAAACAATAACCATACGTAACGTTTTTTGATATAAATACTTATGACCTATAATGTTTATACATATATCGTATATATAATGTATTTAATCACTTTTTAAGGACTTAAATACATAAAACAATATAAGTATATTCACAAAAGATAGCTATATTTGAATTCTCATTCCATTTTTCACAAGATTTCTATACGTATATCTAGAGTATATGTACTCGTATCATACCTAGCTTCTATACGTATTTACTATTGGTATATACACATCAAATCAACTTATAATCAATCCTATATCTGCCCTCATCAAGAGGGAAGTTCATTTTGACATCTAGCTTCAATAATTATACAAAAATACAAGTTGGAAAATTATTTTGTCTCCCCCATGTTTCACGCCAAAAATGGGGATATATACCCATCCATTTGATTCAAGTTTGTTACACCAATTACTCTACAAACACATATACTCAAACCCTCTCATAACCTTCATCATGTTCAGCAACTTTTAGGTCATAAGCTAAGCCTTAAACACCATAAGAAAACTCTTTCAAGAACATATCAAAATAACCACTTATTTGAAGAAGTTTACTTCCAACCTTTTGATCCAACTCCATCACTCTTTTGGTTCTAGGTTTTTACTCCTCTTTTACAGCAATCTTGTCCAAGTAACTTGAGGTAGTAACTTTGTTCATAACCTTATTCGATTCATATATATATAGCTATCTTATTTTATGGTATAAAATTTTAACAACAAGAACATAGTTTGAATGTTTTCAAACTTGTTTGCAAACTAAATAGATCCTTCTAACTTAACTTTTAAAATACTTCAATACCTGTAATATATCATAAATATATTCTAATTTAACAAGGTATAACTTGGTTTTTCAAAGAACACCTTAAAAACTGTTTTTACGACGTCGGAGTGCAACCGGGGGCTGTTTTGGGTTGGATAATTAAAAACTATCTTGAACCTTGAATTGGAGGTTTATTTTCTGGAAAAATGATATTTACTATGAATATGATAACACATAAAAATTTCATGATTTAACTCAAAGTATAAGTATTTTTAGAAAAATAATCATTTAAGGTTGTTTACATGATGGAAAATGATTAACTTCATAAGTTTCACCAAAGTTTGACCTATGACCTGTGATTTCGAATACAAACTAAGGTATTTACAGTTCATATTCTTAAAGAAGGACTCGATCCAAGGAAGTGGCAAGTTGAACTAACGAAAACGGAGTTGTAACGAAGAAACTATGACCAAAACAAAATCGGATATCCAAGACTAGTTTAGCCACGAAAATAATTGGAGAAAAATTAAATAAATCACATCTTTTTAAAATAACATGATATTTTATATATATGTACTCATAATTTAATTTTATATATTTCAGGATCACCCGTAAACAATACGAGAAGATTAATCATAAGATCCCATGATTGTACGCAACACGTCATTTGACAACACCGGTACTTTATGTACGCAACACGTCATTTGACAACACCTGTACCGTGGGTCAAGATTAATCCCGACCAATACGAATACGATGGGGGTTTTATTTATTTCGATGGGGGTTTTATTTATTAAACACCTAAATATGAACCATTAAAATTGAATTACTAACATCGGACTGCTAACTACGGACTAAGAAATTATTAAAACTATTAAAAGTATAATAAGTATATATATGTGACGATTGTTTAAAATGGAAATATATTGATAAACTATATATGGATAGGTTCGTGATATCAACCGGAGACCAAGTCAAAATATATATATCTTCAAGGCAAAAGTGAGTATATAGTCCCACTTTTAAACTCTAAGTATTTCGGGATGAGAATACATGTATTTTATGTTTTACGTTATGGACACAAGTAACTGAAAAATATATTCTACGTTGACTTGTACCACCGGCATACTTCCCTGTAGCTTGGTAACTATTATTTACAGCGGTATTGTAAACGCGAATCCTGTTGATAGATCTATCGGACCTGACAACCCCAACCGGACTGGACGACCAGTATTCAACGGTTGCACAGTACTTCGTTTCGTGACTACACTTGGTACGGTGTAGTAAGATTTCATAATAAAGGGAATATGCGATGTGATTAAATGTTAAGTATGGTTACCAAGTGCTCAACCACTTAGAATATTTTTATTAAAATGTTTATATATGAAATCTTGTGGTCTATATATATATATATATATATTGCTGCCGGCATTAAACCTATATCTCACCAACTTTATGTTGACGTTTTAAACATGTCTATTCTCAGGTGATAACTAAAAGCTTTCGCTGCAATATGTTGAATTTAAGCAAGATCTTGAGTATGCATATTTGTGTCAAAAATAAAACTGCATATCCGAGGAATTGTAATGTAAAATATGCTAGAAATCGTATTGTTATCATCACATGTAAAGTTTGTAAGTCTAAGATTATCGCTAAACGATAATCATCTTTATATTGTCTAAAGCTTGTATTAAAATAAGAGTTATGGTTTGTAATGTAAAATAAATGCAGTTGTTCTTTTAAAAATGTCGCATATAGAGGTCTATACCTCGCAATGAAATCATACGTTATCTAACTTGTTCTTATGGTTAAGGACGGGTTATGACATGTGGTATCAGAGCGGTGGTCTTAGCGAACCAGGTTTGCATTAGTGTGTCTAACTGATAAGTCGTTAGGATACATTAGTAAGTCTGGACTTTGACCGGGTCTGATTTAAAAACCATTGCTTATCATTGTTGGTTAAAATTTATATGTAAATATTATGTAGTACTAATGGGTTAGTTGTTGTGTGATAGATGTCGGGCTCAAAACTTGTTATCACATTCAGCGACTCCGAACCAGAATCTTCAGATGGTGTTCCAGTCATTAACCTATCCGATGACGAAAATAATATCTTTGGGGAAGACTCACAAATTCCGGATGAACCGACTATAGAGAACCTGGAAAGTGAACCCGAGGAGGAAAGTGAACCCGAGGAGGAAAGTGAACCCGAGGAGGAAAGTGAACCCGAGGAAGAAATACAGGAAATTACAAAAGACGAGTTCGAACTAGGAAAGAAATGAAAGGCTAATGAATTAGAAAATTCAAATCCCGAGTTTAGTGAGGATGATGTGGCACCAACTCCACTAGACACTACCACCCCTATTCCCGCTATTCCTATTTGTTCTATCCCAGCATCCAGTTCTGCAGCCCCACAGCTAAAATATAGGCAGACAGCCAGGATAAGCGTTAAGCGATTCTTTGAACCTAAACGTCCTAGAAAATAGACCAAACGATGCGCTGCTGTATTAAACCATGGGATCATATAATGTTTTGTATAATATTATTAGTGTGGTTTGCTTAATGTTCGATGTAAGATAAGCATATGTAAAATAGTGAAGTGTGAAATGCAATAATTTTCCATGGTTAAGTATTATTTGGGTGGTAGTAATTGATTTTCGTACTAAGCTATTAAGTATGAACTTTAACGGGTAGGTACTACCCTAGATATAATTATAAAATGCTAATAAGAAGAAAAGGCTTTTATAATAATAACTGGTTCATATTATTAATAAGCTACGATGTACTGTAAATACATACTACATCTATAATATTCCATGTGAATAATTTTTTTTTTTTATTCTTATTGAAGATTATGGCGCGATTGAACCGAATGACGGAACAAGAAATCCAGGAACTCATCAATCAGCGAGTGAATGACAGAATGTTATGGGTTGAGGCTGCAAGAGCTGCTGCAGTTAACCCAAATCCTCATGTAGGATGCACCTACAAAACTTTTCAAGCTTGCAAGCCCTCATCATTCAGTGGAACGGAAGGACCGATCGGTTTAACCCGGTGGATAGAAAAGATGGAGACTGTGTTTAAAATCAGTGGTTGTGTTGAAAAGGACATGACCAAGTATGCATCGTGCACTTTACAAGATAGTGCACTCACGTGGTGGAAAAATTTTGTGAAGGCTGTAGGAGGAGATGTAGCTTATGATACTCCATGGGAAGAATTCAAAACAATGTTAATCAACGAATATTGTCCAAGGAACGAGGTTAGGAAGTTGGAAGATGAATTACGAAGTCTGAAGGTTATTGGTACTGAAATCACCAACTACAATCAGCGATTCATGGAATTAGTTTTACTATGTCCTGAATTGGTTCCAACCGAAGAACGGAAGATTGAAATGTACAAAGATGGTTTGCCCAAAAAGGTCAAGGCAAACGTTACAGCATCGAAACCTAAGACAATTCATGAAGCTATAACCATGGCAAACGAGCTAATGGATCAGGTCATCATGGATAAGAAAGTATCCAATACTGATGTGAAGGTATCAGGTAACAAAAGAAAGTGGAATGGAAATTATGATCGAGGTAACCAACAACAATCTTTTAAGAAACAAGAAATCACGCAAGGTGCGGGTAGTAGTTTAAGCTTTGGTTACAAAGGACAAAATCCTTTATGTAACCGATGCCACAAACATCACTCTGGCTACTGTAATGTGGTATGCAACAAATGTAATCGAAAGGGTCATCTTGCTGAAGATTGTAGGGCTCTCGTTACAAATACAAATGGTACCAAGACTCCTGCCACCAATGCAAATAGAACTGCTTTGGCTACCGTTACTTGTTTTGGGTGTGGAAAACAAGGTCACTATAAGAGCCAGTGCCCGAATCCAGAGAAGAATATCGGACCTGCACGTGGGAGAGCATATGTTATTAATGCTAGAGAGGCATGTGAAGACCCGGAGCTTGTTACGGGTACGTTTACCATTAATAACTTATCAGCATCTATTATATTTGATACTGGTGCCGATAGAAGTTACGTGTGTAGAAATTTTTACACTGAATTAAATTGTTCATCATTACCTCTAGATGCTAAGTACATGATTGAGTTAGCTAATGGTAAACTAATTAAAGCCGATAAAATTTGTCGTGATTGTAAAATAAATTTAGCCGGAGAAACGTTTAAAATTGACTTGATACCCGTAGAATTAGGAAGTTTTGATGTAATAGTCGGCATGGACTGGATGTCCAAAATAGGAGCTGAAGTTGTGTGAACCAAGAAGGCAATTCGCATTCCTCGTAAGGATAAAACGCCAGTAATGATTTATGGAGAGAAGGGTAACTCAAAGCTAAAACTCATTAGTTATTTGAAAGCTCAAAAGTGCTTGAAGAAAGGGTGCTATGCTATCTTAGCACATGTTAATAAAGTCAAAACGAAGGAAAAAGTGAAGAGCATCAATGACGTGCCTGTGGCAAGAGATTTTTCTGAAGTCTTTCCGGAAGAGTTGCCGGGATTACCTCCATTTAGATCTGTAGAATTTCAAATAGATTTAGTACCAGGAGCTGCACCAGTTGCCCGTGCTCCATATAGACTTGCACCGTCCGAGTTAAAAGAACTTCAGAGTCAGTTAAAAGAATTACTGGATCGTGGATTCATACGACCAAGTACTTCACCGTGGGGAGCTCCGATTCTATTTGTTAAAAAGAAATATGGATCTTTTAGGATGTGTATAGATTATCGTGAATTAAATAAGTTAACTATCAAGAATCGGTATCCACTACCGAGAATTGACGAATTATTTGATCAACTCCAAGGATCATGTGTGTACTCGAAAATTGACCTAAGATCGGGCTATCATCAATTACGCGTCAAAGAAGAAGATATACCGAAAACTGCTTTTCGGACACGTTATGGTCATTACGAATTTTTGGTTATGCCGTTTGGGTTGACAAATGCGCCAGCTGTATTCATGGACCTCATGAATCGAGTTTGTAGTCCGTATTTAGATGAGTTTTTTATCGTTTTCATTGATGATATTCTTATCTATTCCAAGAGTGAGCAAGAGCATGAGCAGCATTTAAGGTTAATATTAGAGTTGTTGAGAAAAGAACAGTTATATGCTAAATTTTCTAAATGTGCTTTCTGGTTGAAAGAAGTGCAATTTCTTGGCCACGTTGTTAGTAGCAAAGGAATTCAGGTTGATCCAGCAAAAATTGAAGCCATTGAAAAATGGGAGACCCCTAAGACACCAACGCAGATACGCCAATTTTTGGGTTTAGCCGGTTATTATAGAAGGTTTATTCAAGATTTTTCCCGAATAGCTAAGCCGTTGACAGCGTTAACGCAAAAAGGGAAGAAATATGAATGGACATCTGAGCAGGAGAGTGCATTTCAATTACTAAAGAAGAAGTTAACTACGGTGCCTATTTTATCGTTACCAGAAGGGAACGATGATTTTGAAATATATTGTGACGCTTCGCGACAAGGTTTTGGTTGCGTTCTTATGCAACGGAAGAAAGTTATTGCATACGCATCCCGACAATTGAAGATTCACGAGCGGAATTATACGACGCATGATTTAGAACTGGGAGCAGTCGTGTTTGCATTGAAGATATGGAGACACTACTTGTATGGGGTTAAATGCACTGTGTTCACTGATCATAAAAGTCTTCAACATATTTTTGATCAGAAACAGCTGAACATGAGGCAACGTAGGTGGGTCGAGCTGATAAACGACTATGATTATGAAATTCGTTATCATCCCGGGAAGGCGAACGTGGTGGCCGATGCTCTAAGCAGAAAGGAACGAGAACCAATTCGAGTACGAGCAATGAACATAAAAATTCGCATGAATCTCAACTCACAAATCAAAGAAGTTCAACGAGAAGCACTTACTAAAGAAAATATAGGAAATGAAATAATGAAGAAGTATGAGAAGCAACTCGTTATACGGGAAGATGGAACTCGATATTTTGCAAATCGTATTTGGGTACCAAAGTTGGGTGGATTAAGGAAGTTGATATTGAATGAGGCACATAAGACAAGATACTCGATACATCCTGGAGTTGGAAAGATGTACCAAGATCTTAAGACACATTATTGGTGGCCTAATTTAAAGACAGACGTTGCAACATATGTTGGGGAGTGTTTAACTTGTTCCAAAGTCAAAGCAGAACACCAAAAGCCGTCAGGGTTACTTCAACAACCAGAAATCCCATAATGGAAATGGGATGGTATTACCATGGATTTCATCACGAAGTTACCAAAGACTGCCTGGGGATACGACACCATTTGGGTGATTGTTGATCGCCTCACCAAATCTGCACATTTCTTGCCTATAAAGGAAACGGATAGAATGGAGAAACTATTACGATTGTATATAAAGGAAATTGTTTCAAGGCATGGAATACCTATTTCCATTATATCCGATCGTGATAGTAGGTTTACATCAAAGTTCTGGCAATCGCTACAAGAGGCCCTAGGAACTCGTTTGGATATGAGCACCGCATATCATCCGCAAACCGACGGGCAGAGTGAAAGAACGATTCAAACTCTTGAAGACATGCTCAGGGCATGTGTGATCGATTTTGGAAACGGATGGGATAAATATCTACCATTAGCAGAATTCTCGTATAATAATAGTTATCATGCGAGCATTAAAGATGCGCCATTCAAAGCACTGTATGGAAGGAAGTGTAGATCTCCTATCTGTTGGAATGAAGTAGGAGATCGATAATTAACTGGTCCCGAGATCATACATGAAACTACAGAAAAGATAGTACAAATTAAGGAAAGATTGAAAACAGCCCGTAGTCGCCAAAAGAGCTACGCCGATGTTCGAAGGAAACCATTAGAGTTTCAGATCGGTGACATGGTTATGTTAAAGGTGTCACCGTGGAAAGGTGTAATACGCTTTGGAAAAAGGGGTAAACTGAACCCAAGATATGTAGGCCCGTTCAAGATCATCGAACGCATTGGACCGGTAGCTTATCGACTCGAGTTACCGCAACAACTCGCCGGAGTACATAATGCCTTTCATGTCTCAAACCTTAAGAAGTGTCTTGCAAAGGAAGACCTCACCATTCCTCTTGAAGAAATCCATGTCGACGAGAAACTACAATTCATCGAAGAACCAATCGAAATCATGGATCGTGAAATTAAACGGCTCAAGCAGAGCAATATACCGATCGTTAAGGTTCGTTGGAATGCTAGAAGGGGTCCCGAGTTTATATGGGAACGGGAGGATCAGATGAAACAAAAATATCCACACTTGTTTTCCGATGACGCAAAATAGGTACAATTTTAAAATTTCGGGACGAAATTTATTTAACGGGTAGGTACTGTAATGACCCGCACTTTTTCGATCGTTCTATACTTATAAGATTAATATTTACATAAATTAAACCTTACCAACATGATAAGCAATCCAAATTGTTGAGATTTATGTTTTTGAAAAGAGTTTTACACAACGTTTGACCGTCTAGTTTGACCGATGATATCACGAACTATATAACATATGATAATTATACGTTTGTGTATATATATGTATATATACATATTTAACATGATCTAAGAATGTTTTAATACCTCATTTTGTATTAATAACAATAAGTTATAAGTATATTTTGAAACTACTAACTTAAGTTTTCAAAACAATAACCATACGTAACGTTTTTTGATATAAATACTTATGACCTATAATGTTTATACATATATCGTATATATAATGTATTTAATCACTTTTTAAGGACTTAAATACATAAAACAATATAAGTATATTCACAAAAGATAGCTATATTTGAATTCTCATTCCATTTTTCACAAGATTTCTATACGTATATCTAGAGTATATGTACTCGTATCATACCTAGCTTCTATACGTATTTACTATTGGTATATACACATCAAATCAACTTATAATCAATCCTATATCTGCCCTCATCAAGAGGGAAGTTCATTTTGACATCTAGCTTCAATAATTATACAAAAATACAAGTTGGAAAATTGTTTTGTCTCCCCCATGTTTCACGCCAAAAATGGGGATATATACCCATCCATTTGATTCAAGTTTGTTACACCAATTACTCTACAAACACATATACTCAAACCCTCTCATAACCTTCATCATGTTCAGCAACTTTTGGGTCATAAGCTAAGCCTTAAACACCATAAGAAAACTCTTTCAAGAACATATCAAAATAACCACTTATTTGAAGAAGTTTACTTCCAACCTTTTGATCCAACTCCATCACTCTTTTGGTTCTAGGTTTTTACTCCTCTTTTACAGCAATCTTGTACAAGTAACTTGAGGTAGTAACTTTGTTCATAACCTTATTCGATTCATATATATATAGCTATCTTATTTTATGGTATAAAATTTTAACAACAAGAACATAGTTTGAATGTTTTCAAACTTGTTTGCAAACTAAATAGATCCTTCTAACTTAACTTTTAAAATACTTCAAGACCTGTAATATATCATAAATATATTCTAATTTAACAAGGTATAACTTGGTTTTTCAAAGAACACCTTAAAAACTGTTTTTACGACGTCGGAGTGCAACCGGGGGCTGTTTTGGGTTGGATAAGTAAAAACTATCTTGAACCTTGAATTGGAGGTTTATTTTCTGGAAAAATGATATTTACTATGAATATGATAACACATAAAAATTTCATGATTTAACTCAAAGTATAAGTATTTTTAGAAAAATAATCATTTAAGGTTGTTTACATGATGGAAAATGATTAACTTCATAAGTTTCACTAAAGTTTGACCTATGACCTGTGATTTTGAATACAAACTAAGGTATTTACAGTTCATATTCTTAAAGAAGGACTCGATCCAAGGAAGTGGCAAGTTGAACCAACGAAAACGGAGTTGTAACGAAGAAACTATGACCAAAACAAAATCGGATATCCAAGACTAGTTTAGCCACGAAAATAATTGGAGAAAAATTAAATAAATCACATCTTTTTAAAATAACATGATATTTTATATATATGTACTCATAATTTAATTTTATATATTTCAGGATCACCCGTAAACAATACGAGAAGATTAATCATAAGATCCCATGATTGTACGCAACACGTCATTTGACAACACCGGTACTTTATGTACGCAACACGTCATTTGACAACACCGGTACCGTGGGTCAAGATTAATCCCGACCAATACGAATACGATGGGGGTTTTATTTATTTCGATGGGGGTTTTATTTATTAAACACCTAAATATGAACCATTAAAATTGAATTACTAACATCGGACTGCTAACTACGGACTAAGAAATTATTAAAACTATTAAAAGTATAATAAGTATATATATGTGACGCTTGTTTAAAATGGAAATATATTGATAAACTATATATGGATAGGTTCGTGATATCAACCGGAGACCAAGTCAAAATATATATATCTTCAAGGTAAAAGTGAGTATATAGTCCCACTTTTAAACTCTAAGTATTTCGGGATGAGAATACATGTATTTTATGTTTTACGTTATGGACACAAGTAACTGAAAAATATATTCTACGTTGAGTTGTACCACTGGCATACTTCCCTGTAGCTTGGTAACTATTATTTACAACGGTATTGTAAACGCGAATCCTGTTGATAGATCTATCGGGCCTGACAACCCCAACCGGACTGGACGACCAGTATTCAACGGTTGCACAGTACTTCGTTTCGTGACTACACTTGGTACGGTGTAGTAAGATTTCATAATAAAGGGAATATGCGACGTGATTAAATGTTAAGTATGGTTACCAAGTGCTCAACCACTTAGAATATTTTTATTAAAATGTTTATATATGAAATCTTGTGGTCTATATATATATATTGCTGCCGGCATTAAACCTATATCTCACCAACTTTATGTTGACTTTTTAAACATGTCTATTCTCAGGTGATAACTAAAAGCTTCCGCTGCAATATGTTGAATTTAAGCAAGATCTTGAGTATGCATATTTGTGTCAAAAATAAAACTGCATATCCGAGGAATTGTAATGTAAAATATGCTAGAAATCGTATTGTTATCATCACATGTAAAGTTTGTAAGTCTAAGATTATCGCTAAATGATAATCATCTTTATATTGTCTAAAGCTTGTATTAAAATAAGAGTTATGGTTTGTAATGTAAAATAAATGCAGTTGTTCTTTTAAAAATGTCGCATGTAGAGGTCAATACCTCGCAATGAAATCATACGTTATCTAACTTATTCTTATGGTTAAGGACGGGTTATGAAAAGCTTTCAACATCAACACCGAGGAAGCCCGAGATGACAATGAATTAGTCACGGGTACCTTTCTTCTCAATAACACTTATGTTACTTGTTTATTCGATTCGGGTGCTGATAAATGCTTTGTATTCAAGACTTTGATTCATTCTTTTAGCACTCCACCACTCCCACTAGATACCACTTATACCATTGAAGTGGCCAACGGGAAACTATTGAGTGCCGACACATATTACCGGGGGTGTACGTTAAATATTTTGGGTAATGAGTTTGAAATTGACTTGATACCCATGGAACTAGGAAGCTTCGATGTAATAATCGGTATGAATTGGTTAGCCAAAATGAAATCTCACATCCTTTGTGATCTTAACGCAATCCGAATTCCTATCGAGAGTGGTGAACCCTTGATTGTTTATGGCGATAAGAGTTGCACCGGACTCAACCTTGTTTCGTGCCTTAAAGTTAGAAAACTACTCCATAAGGGTTATTTTGCAATCCTTGCCCATGTTAAGAAAGTAGAGTCCGATGAGAAGCATATCGATGATGTGCCAATTGTTAGTGACTTTTCCGATGTATTTCCGAACGAATTGCTGGGTCTTCCACCTCATCGACCGGTTGAATTCCAAATCGATCTTGTTCCGGGAGCCGCACCCGTAGCACGTGCACCATATAGACTCGCTCTATCCGAAATGCAAGAATTGCAAAGTCAAATCCAAGAACTACTTGATCGTGGTTTTATCCAACCTAGCCATTCACCTTGGGGCGCTTCAATTTTATTCATTAAGAAGAAAGATGGATCCCTAGAATGTGTA
This sequence comes from Rutidosis leptorrhynchoides, assembly GCF_046630445.1. Taxonomy (NCBI): domain Eukaryota; kingdom Viridiplantae; phylum Streptophyta; class Magnoliopsida; order Asterales; family Asteraceae; genus Rutidosis; species Rutidosis leptorrhynchoides. The sequence goes on from NC_092335.1 coordinate 412,689,790, forward strand.
TTGACTATCATGAACTAAACAAATTGACGGTTAAGAACCGATATCCTCTTCCGCGCATCGATGACCTCTTTGATTAATTACAAGGATCACGTGTATATTCAAAAATCGATCTCCGCTCGGGTTATCATCAATTAAGGGTTAAGGGGGAAGATGTCTCCAAAATCGCTTTCCGAACTCGTTTTGGTAGTTATGAATTCCTTGTCATGCCATTTGGTCTCACTAACGCACCGGCAGTGTTCATGGACCTTATGAACCGCGTGTGCAAACCGTATCTCAATAAATTCGTCATTGTGTTCATTGATGACATCTTGGTCTATTCTAAAAGCGAAGAAGAGCACGAACAACATCTCCGACTTGTGCTCGAACTCTTAAGACAAGAACGACTATATGCCAAATTCTCCAAGTGTGAATTTTGGTTGAAGGAAGTTCAATTTCTTGGTCATGTTGTAAGTGATCAAGGTATTAAAGTCGATCCAACGAAAATCGAAGCCATTAGTAAATGGAAGACTCCTACTACTCCTACTCACATTCATCAATTTTTGGGTCTCGCCGGATACTATCGTAGATTCATCAAGGATTTCCCTTTGTTTGCTCGTCCTCTAACCGCGTTAACTCACAAGGGAAAGAAATTCATTTGGGTGACCGAACAAGAATCCGCATTTCAAATCTTGAAAATAAAGCTAACCACCGCTCCTATCTTGTCACTTCCCGAAGGCAATGACAATTTTGTTGTATACTGCGATGCCTCGAAACATGGTTTTGGGTGTGTATTGATGTAACAAAAGAAAGTCATTGCTTATGCCTCTCGACAATTGAAAATCCATGAACGAAACTATACGACACATGATCTCGAACTCGGAGCCATTATCTTTGCACTTAAAATGTGGAGACACTATCTTTATGGAACCAAAAGTACCATCTTCACCGATCACAAAAGCCTTCAACACATCTTCGATCAAAAGCAACTAAACATGAGACAACGATGGTGGATTAAAACTTTAAACGATTATGATTGTGAGCTTCGTTACCATCCGGGAAAGGCAAACATAGTAGCCGATGCCTTGAGTCGAAAAGAAAGAGTTGTGCCTCTTTGTGTTTGAGCTTTAAACATCACCATTCACACCAACCTAAATAGTCAAATTCGTGTAGCCCAAGATGAGGCTCTCAAGGATGAAAACATCTCTCTCGAACACTTGAACATCCTCACCTCTCGATTCGAAGTTAAAGAAACCGGACTCTGATATTTCGTCGGAAGAATTTGGGTGCCTAGTTATGGGGACTTGCGAAGCCTTATTTTAGACGAAGCCCATAAGTCACGATACTCGATTCACCCCGGTGCCAATAAGATGTACCATGACCTTAAAGAACAATATTGGTGGCCGAACATTAAAAAGGACGTTGCTACTTATGTTGGAAAGTGCCTAACTTGCTCCAAAGTCAAAGCCGAACATCAAAGACCGTCCGGACTACTTCAACAACCCGAAATCCCGCAATAGAAGTGGGAAAGGATAACGATGGATTTTATCACCAAACTACCAAAGACGGTTGGCGGATATGATACTATTTGGGTTATTGTTGACCGTCTCACCAAATCCGCGCATTTCCTAGCCATGAAGGAAACTGACAACATGGAGAAACTCGCACAACTTTACATTAAAGAAATCGTAGCCCGACACGGTATACCCTTATCGATTATCTCTGACCGAGATGGCCGTTTTATTTCTAGATTTTGGCGTACTTTACAAGAAGCGTTGGGAACACGTTTAAACATGAGCACTGCATACCATCCGCAAACCGACGGACAAAGCGAACGCATAATTCAAACCTTGGAAGACATGCTACGAGCTTGCGTTGTCGAATTTGGAAAAGCTTGGGATAAGCACTTGCCTCTCGACGAATTCTCCTACAATAATAGTTATCACGCGAGTATTAACGCCGCACCATTCGAAACTTTATATGGCCGAAAATGTCGTTCACCTCTTTGTTGGGCCGAAGTAGGCGACACACAAATCACCGGACCAGAACTCATTCATGAAACAACCGAGAAAATCGTTCAAATTCGAGATAGGCTTAGGACGGCCCGAAGTCGTCAAAAGAGCTATACAGACAGACGACGCAACGACCTCGAATTTCAAGTCGGTGATCGCGTAATGTTAAAAGTCGCACCATGGAAAGGTGTAATCCGTTTTGGGAAACGCGGGAAGCTAAATCCGCGGTATATTGGTCCTTTTGAAATCTTGGAGCGTATTGGAACCGTTGCTTATCGATTAGATCTTCCATCTCAATTGAACTCCGTTCATCCTACCTTCTATGTATCTAACTTGAAAAAGTGTCTTGCCAAACCCGATATCGTCATCCCTCTCGAGGAACTTACTGTTGATGACAAATTTCATTTTGTGGAAGAACCGGTTGAAATTGTGGACACCTCCGTCAAGACGTTGAAACAAAGCTGAATCCCAATTGTCAAGGTTCGTTGGAATGCCAAAAGAGGACCCGAGTTTACTTGGGAAAGGCAAGATCAAATGCAAAAGAAATACCCTCACTTGTTCCCGGTTCCGGAAACACAAGATTCCGAGGAAGAAACAACGACTACTACGCCTACTTAAATATCGGGACGAAATTTCTTTTAAGGAGTAGGTAATGTAACATCCCGCCTTTTTCCGTTTACTTTTCCGTTTAATTATTTAAAGTCCGTTATATGATTATAACATCCTTCGTTAATACGCGTTTTAAAAATATATCGTTTAGGTAATTCACGCAACCGCAACCGAACTCAAGGGGCTATTTTCGCCAAGGGAGAAAAGATGTGACTAGCTTTTGACTAGTCAACACCCATCTCCTTTCATTTCTATTTTCCTTTTCCATTTTCTTTTAACACTTCCACATTTTCTTTCAATTCTCCATTACAAAGATTCATCATCCAAATCAAATCTAGCAAGCTTCAATCCAAACAAATTACATATTTGGAATCCTTGCAACTTCCTCTTCGATTCCATACCGATTTCATTACATTTGGGTAACTTTCTAAAATCACTAGATTTCGTGTTATTGATGTTTTTAACGTATAAAGTTGTTAATTAGTGTCTATGGCTCAAGTCTAACATGAATATATGATTTATATGTTCGATCTTGTTATTTTTAGTAACTAGCATGAACTTGAAAGTTTGGTGTGTTTGATTGTTGATTTGGTTGCTTAAATGTTGTTGTTATGATAAAGTGCAAGTATTAAATGTGTTCCTAGTATCACTAGCTTCAATTTGATGTGTAGGTTGCTTTAGAAAACTTCATGAACTTGATTAGTGATTTTGGTGAAATTGGGTTAGGGTTTGATGAACTTGAAATGGACTTTTGATGCTTTGAATGACATGAAATGTTATTTGTAAGTGTTAGATTGTATTGTATGCTTGATTACCTTTGAAATGGCATATCATTCATGTAAATTGGTTGCCGAATCATCGAATGGCATTTATGAACTTGAATGCATTAAATGAGGAGCTTTGAATGTGATTTTGGTTGTTGTAAAGGTAAATGTGATTGATGAAATGTGTTTAGTTGTTTTCCTTGTCAAATTACCTTTCCGATGATATAAGATACATGTTTTGGTTGTTTGCGGGTCATAAATGGTGATTGTTTGAAGTTAGGTTCGTGCATTAAACTTGAAAACTGCCAGAATTTCTGCACAGGTACTGGCGCGGCGCGCCATAACCCCGCGTGGCACGCCAAAGTGGGCTGACCAACTTGTTAATTAGAGGAAAAATGTTTGCTATGCTAGGGACCTCCGATTCACATGAAACTTATTCGAATATGCTTATATATGAATAACTAGCACAGAAAAATAGTTCAGGACCCGACCCGAACGTGTTGACTTTTTCGTTGACTTTGACCGACCAAAGTTTGACTTTTTTTCAAACTTAACCAAATGATTATGCAATCTTTCTAACTTGTTTCTATACTTGTATCTTGCATGAAACTTGACAATTTGATTCACATGCTACATAATCGAGTCGTAACGAGCCATAGGACTAATTGAACATCTTTGACCTATCGTGTTTACCGTTATTGATACAAACCTATTTGTTTAGGTCAAGACTAGCATTCGTTCTTGCACACGTTTACTTGTTGAAGTACTTTTACATACGTGCACTCAAGGTGAGATCATAGTCCCACTTTTACTCTTTTGAACTTACATTTGGGATGAGAAAACATAAAATTTTCTTTTAACTAAGTGAACACAAGTACAGGAAAACAAACATTCTACATACGAGTTTGAACAAAAATCCTCAATTCGATTATCATTAGTTACACTTGCCGGGTGTAAGCGATTACTTATGTTATATGGCCATATGGGTTTGACAAACCCTCATTCAAACGGTTCGCTACCATTTACGAATGGAATATATTTTCGAGAAACAGTGTATGTTCTAACACTATTGTGATGGGGTTCTATGGAAGGAATGTTAAGCATTGATAATTGGGTGCTCGTGAAACAAACTTTTGGAATGTATTACTATTATATCAATGTTACAAATCTTGTGGTTCACTTGTACTTACTTACTTAAACCTATGATTTCACCAACGTTTTCGTTGACAGATTTTTATGTTTTTCTCAGGTCCTTGAACATTTTGTGATACATGCTTCCGCTCATTACTTTTGATACTTGCTTGGATGTCGAGTATACATGCATACGTGGAGCGTCTTTTGGCTACTTTCAAATTGTGTCGCATATGTCTCAATTGTACTTTAAACTTTGTTATGTAACTAGTTGTCGAACTACTTTGTAAACCTTGAAACATCTTTACTTTTGAAATGAATGCGACATACTTTTGGTCAAACGTTGTTTTAAAGACTTATGACCACGTAACGGGACCTAAGTAGACGGCGCCGTCAATGTCGATTTTGTTGGGTCGCTACAGTGATTATAGAGCATGAACGGTTAATCATGTGGTCTAATCGTGATATTTACTGTATGCATGGTCTTTGTTAAAACAACACATTTAGATTTAGACATTGTGTGTTTTAGTCGTTCGTAAGAGAAAAAGTAGGTTTATGAACTTGCGTTTTCACTTTAGTATTATTTGTCATTGCTTATGATTATTGTCGTCATCAAAACCTAAAGTAACGTTTGGATCTTAAACTAACATAAGGGATAACAAGGGTAATTGTGATCTAGGCTCGGTAGTTGTACGCATGGATTGTAATAGTAATCTATTTTAAAATGTTATGTATTTTGATTTAGTTATGTAAATATTTAATTCTTTATATTATGTATTGTTGGGGGTTATAGATTTGCAATATATTTAAAAAAAATTCATAAATTATACAATGTAACATAACATCTTTGTTCTTTTAATACATTTATTCCTTACGAGGTACTTTATAATAACACAATTCATTATTGCTAAGATCAAGAAAACGAAATAATTTCGTAAGAAGCATTCCGAAAGAGAGTGGATCCATAATTGTTTGACCTGCACACTACATCTTATTAACAATGATGTACATGACGTCAAATTTGATACCATTTATGAACCATAAGATCATAATGGCCTCTATAGTAAGAATGTCATCATATTTACTCTCAGGTCCACATCACGTTATGTTGCTACGATGTATAAATCCTTCACATAACTTTTAAGATGAAAAATAATGATACCTCTAGCCGCAATGCAAAGGTCTACAAATTGTGGTTAAAGAGCGACTAACAACATGGTGAAGTCAGCACGTTATGTTAAACGCGGGGCAACATCATAACACGTTGGATCATAACTCTATGCTAAAATTGCCATCCTCCATTTGAGAAGCCTAAAACCGTATTAAACGTCTTTATGTCCCAATTATAGACCATAAAGCTCGAATTTGATTGACTTTGCATGATAATCATTATCGTCAGTCCAATAGAGTTCACGAAATGATTTGGATAACCACGAAGATCGTATGTTATAAGAAATTCTAGAGACAACTCTTCAAACCAGATGTATTCTCGACAATGAAAGTATGTGTTAGTGTTATATGTTCTTGAAAAACAACAACCTTATCGAATTCCATCTGGTAGTGAATTGAACGAAGTAGGCACATCCATTTTCAAAGATATTATTTTTTTGTGTAAGTGATTAAAAAAGCTGAGAGTTTTTTGTGATGATAATAAGTGGATTCTGGCAATTGTATTTATAATGCTGAAAACTTATCTGAAAATAGTAAAACCCTGAAAAGCAAAGTCAGAACGAAGTCGGTAAAACAAAGCAACACGCACACGCATGATCCATGCAGTGTGTGTGGTGCGCGCTGTGAGAGAGCATTTGAACAAGTTAAAATTTCAAGAACATATCGTTAAACACTTTTTAAATTGGAGGCATTATTATTCTTATATACTAAATTTATATACTAAATAGCATGGTAAAATATGTCGTTTTTGCCATCATGCCACATTTCTCAAAGGATATCAACCAAACAAATTATAAAACCGACCCCTGAAATATGATATAATTTGCAACTTCTTCATGAGTATAAAAGGTAAAATTAATATTTTATTAAAAAACCTTAAACAAACTTGAGACGACCCGTCCTAATCCATAAGGATGAATACATTAACAAATGATTACATTGCGAGGTATTTGACCTCTATATGATACATTTTACAAACATTGCATTCATTTTTAAAGACAAACTTTCATTACATCGAAAGTTGATAGGCATGCATACCATTTCATAATATCCAACTATAAATGACCTAATCTGTCATTTGCTTAACCATAATCTTTAATGAACTTAACGACTTGAATGCAACGTTTTTTGAAATATACCATGAATGACTCCAAGTAATATCTTTAAAATGAGCAAATGTACAATGGAAGATTTCTTTCAATCCTGGGAATAAACATGCTTTAAAGTGTCAACCAAAAGGTTGGTGAGTTCATTAGTTTATCAACAATAATCATTTCCAATCATTTTTAATAGACCACAAGATTTCATATTTTCATTTCTCATAAACATCATGCATGCATATAGCCATCTGCATAAAAAACATTCATATGGATTGAACACCTGGTAACCGACATTAACCATATTGCATAGAATATCCCCACAGACATCGACGTCTATATAATAATAATCTCGAAGTACTAAAGCCATCCATAGACATGAATGGGGGTTGTTAGGCCCAATAGATCTATCTTTAGGATTCGCGTCAATTAGGGGCCATTTCCCTAATTCTTAGGTTACCAGACTTGAAGGGCGATATTCGATTTCGATAATCCAACCATAGAATGAAATTTTGATTACTTGTGTCTATTTCGTAAAACATTTATAAAAGTGCATGTATTCTCAGTCCCAAAAATATATATTGCAAAAGCATTTAAAAAGGGAGCAAATGAAACTCACAATACTGTATTTCGTAGTAATTACGCATATGATGGCACTGAACAATTGTAAGGTAGGCCTCGGATTCACGAACCTATATTAAGTATATATATTTATATGCTGGTCAATATCTGTCTAACAATTTAGGTCAAGCCATAGTGTATCACAATCCTAATGCTCGAGATTATCATGCAAAAGTCAACAGAAGTCAACTTGACCCAAAATGATTTCCAAAATCTATACATGTTTATTATTTAACATAAATATAGTCGTTTTATATATTTAAATATATTTATCAGATTTTATTAGAATAAATAATACAAGTCATTTATTAAAATTTAAATATGATAAAAAATACACTTTTATATATCTTAACTACTAAAATTTATTACGTTCACTTAATATCATAAAACATAGGGCATGTATTATTGATGTAATTATATTACCTGTGGTAAAATATCTTTGTATCACATATTCATTTGATAAAATAATTTTGATAATAATAATAATAATAATAATAATAATAATAATAATAATAATAAGTAAAAGTTGTATTATTTTGTAATAATAATTATTATTATTATTCTACTAATAATAATAATAACAATATTTATTTACTAACGATGATATTAATTATAATAAAGTGATAATTCTAATCATGATAATTTTAATAATAACGATACTTTTTTTAATATTAACTATAATAATAATAATATTTTATATAAAAATAATACTTTTATTCAAAATGATAATTTTTAGTAATAATAATACTAAAATGATACTAAAAAAATGATATCTTATAATAACAATGATATTTCTATTAAAAATTATAATTTTAATAGAATGATAGTTTTAATATTAATGATACTTTTAATAATAATAATAATGATAAAAATAATAAAAACAATATTTTATTTAAATTAGTATCTTACAATATTTTAATTTCATCATTTATTATAATGTGTTAATGATAAAAATTTATGTTAATATATAGTAAAAATATATTTTTATATACTAAGTATTATAATTTGTATAATGTTCACATAATATCTTTTTAATGATAAAAAAATGTAGTGATATGTATCATAAATATATATTTGTATCAAGTATTTATTTGATTAAATAATATAATATTGATAATAATAATAATGAACCAAAAGTTGTATTATTTTATAACAATAATAATATTAATTATTTTAATAATAATAATAATAATAATAATAATAATAATAATAATAATAATAATAATAATAATAATAATAATAATAATAATAATAATAACAATATTGATATTTACTAATGATAATAATAATTTTGATATCAAATAATAATCTTTTGTAATAATACTAATGTCATAATAATATTACTAATAATGATAAAAAAAAATAATGAAAATGATATTTTTATCTAAATCATAATTTTAACTGAATCATGATACTTATGCTCATTATTTCCTAATCGACTTGTTTAATAGCTTTTAGTTCTCTTTTATATCGTATTCATAATAATGATAATAATAGTAATCATAATAATTAGATGATACTAATATTAGTTTTAATGATAATGATACTAATAAGTATTATAATAATATTAATGATAATAATAATAATAATAATAATAATAATAATAATAATAATAATAATAATAATAATAATAATAATAATAATAATAATAATAATAATAATGATAATATTAATAATAACCTTAATGATAATAACGATAGTAATAACACTAACAATAATAATACTTTTATTAATAACGATAATGATATTAATAATAATAATTATTATTATTATTATTAAATAATAATAATAACGACGATAATAACGACGATAGTAATAATAATAATCATTTTAATAATAATAATACTAAAATAAATAATAATTCAGTTGACCATATCTTTTAATCCGTCATCGAAACCATAAGCTTTCTAAATGAAAAGTTATTAATTTTTCGTCAGCTTTCCAACGACATGCATATCATATACCTTATCTTAGTAGCATATGTATTAAATTCATGGTTTATCATCAACTATTTAACGACGAAACTAAGCATACAAACATGCATAATCATATATACTCGAGCACTAGTCAGGGATACACTATTAATATATAAAATATAAGATATGAATGCTCACGTATCAATATTATGATTCAATATTGCAGGAAAGTACGTAGAAGTAACGAAAATGATAAACGTTAGGTTGACCTCTCGAGCAATACCCTCGAACAATACCCATAACCTCCATAGCTATAACCTATAATTTCCTTAGTTCTATCCCGTTTGAAAACTTATTTTGAAATCGCCTGAACATAACTCCATCGTAGTATTTTATGTATACTAATAATATCTTGTAATAATACTGAGTAAATATATATATGTAAATCGATTGAGAGAGTTTAGAGAAATATAATTTCAAGTTTATATGAAATAATGAAACCTATTGAATTCTATTTATAATAGATTTTTGAATTATCAAAGTGAATTATTAAAGTATGAATTATTAAAGTGAATTATTAAAGTATGAATTATTAAAGTGAATTATTAAAGTATGAATTATTAAAGTGAATTATTAAAGTATGAATTATTAAAGTAAATTATTAAAGTTAAAGTAAAAGTAAAGTAAATGTAAAATTAAAGTATAGTAAAAGTATAAACTATGTACGTATAATACGCGTATAAATATATGACTTTTTTGCTCAGTTGGTCCCTCTATTATACCCCAAATCGCTGGTTTGGTCCCTCAGTTTTTAATTTGGCAATCAGAGTCCCTTTATTATTTTAATTTTGCAATTGGAGTCCCTCCGTCAACTGGACATCCAAATCGAACGTTAACTCTCATCATGTGAGTTACACGTGATGGGTATTATCGGAATTAAATTTTTTTTTTTTGGTATTTAATAACGCCAACGGGTAAGGTCCCCACTTTCATCCTCCGCTTTTCACTCTCTTCTCACTTGAAACCCTAATTCATTTACATAACGTATTAATCAGAAATTGGAGCTACAAATCGATAACAATGGAATGCTGGTGTGGTCGACCTTGTGTAATTCGAATATCTGGCACTGAATCTAACCCTGGATGTCGATTCTATACATGTGAAAAAAAGGTAAGATTGTTTATGTTGTTTCGAATTTTATGAAATAATTAACAAGATGTTAGCATTTCCTGTTTATGTTGTTGCTCAGATCACTAGGTGCGACTTCTTTGCTTGGTATGATCCTCTAAATACAATCAATGCCCTAGCTACACTTATGAATGCCAAAATGGAAGTGGATGAAAAGCTCAAAGATGCAGAAAAAAGAGAGACGAATTGGAAGATGATGTGTATATTTAGCTGGATTGTGTTTGGTATTTATTTTTTTAGTCATTGAAATTGTGGTGTATGTATGATGTACTTTGTAAAATGGTAATGGAATGAAGCTTGTTTTGTTAAATTTTGCATCTGTTTTATATCTGTATCAGTAACCTTATAACACAAGACAATGACTCCAAGTGTAGACAATAAATTGTAACCAAAGTCATACAGTGTAACCAAAAACACAAGACAATACATTGTAACTAAAGTGAAATGATAAACATACAGACAATACATTGTAACTAAAGTGAAATGACAAACATACAAGCATTACCAAATGTCATAGATTCCAAAAGTCAACATAAGTACGTAGTACCAGTTACCAAATGTGCTTAAACTTACCAAAAGACAACAACACACCTTAATAAAATACAAACATTGTACCAAGTCACATAACAAGTTTTAAGTAGACATAAAACACATGATTAAAACACAAACCACCACCAACATTCACTTCTTCTTCTTCCCTTTTCCAACTACCATTGTCTTCTTTGAAGGAGATAGCTTAACTTTCACCGTCTTTTTTGTCCACTTGTTATCCACATTCCCACTTCTTTTCTTCTCACCTGTACAAGTACTCTTATTGTGTCCATAAGTACCACATGTGCCACACTTCTTTAGCTTGCCTATAAATATTAACAAAATAAATACCATATTAATTGAAATGGTACTAGATGTAATTAATAAATAAAATGAGCATACCTTTTGAGCTAAGTTTACCACTATCACCAATGACATCAACTTCATTTTTGGACAACCTTCTTTTCTTTTTTGGACGACCAGGTGTGGAAATAGTCTTTGGTGATACCAGAGTGAACATGCCTTCTGCCTTTGGCCATAAGCTTCTCCCATTCAATGGCTCAATGGTGTATTGGTAAGTTTTGATCCATGTATCTAACAAATACACTGGATGAACCCATGTTTCTGGTTCACCAGTTTCCAAACCATTTTCACTCATGTTATAAAACACTGCAATTGCATGCTTACAAGGTATCCCTGTTAGTTCCCACTTTCTACAAGCACATGATCTAGTCTCCATATCCACAACATATTGATTAACTTTTCCACTCACTTGGTACCTTTGATCTCCACCCCATAAGACAGTACACTGGTGAGCCTCAGATTTGATTTTCTCAAACAATTTGGTGGCTGCAGGTGTTAAAGGGCCATTAGTCTTGGAAATGTTTTTCTTTACATTAACAATTCTCTTCATGCAATACTCTCGGATGTATTCTAAAGCTGTAACTATGGGTTTGTCACGTGCATCAACTAACCATCTGTTGAAACACTCACACATGTTACTGAGCAACACATCTGATACAGCCCTTCCTGTAAAATGACTCCTTGCCCACTGATGGGCAGGAATTTTAGCTAACCAAACAAAAGCTTCATTATCAAACTCCTTCAATTGTTGCATAGCCTGCTCAAACTCAGGAACTGTTGTTACACTAGCACATCTCCACAAGTGATTCTTATAAGCAACACCCCTGAAATCCCCTTTCATATTCCCATGAATATGTCTAAGGCAATGTCTATGCTCAGCACAAGGAAACACATTTGTAACAGCTTGTATTAAACCCTAACAGCATAAAACAATAAAAGTTAAAGTAACTAACCATTAACAAATGTAATGTAATTAAATTAAATATGAATTAAACAAGTAATTTTTACCTTTTGCCTGTCACTGATAAAAGTAAAGTTAGAATTGGTAGACAAGTCAAGATCTTGACCCAAGCACTCTAAGAACCAAGTCCAGGATGAACCACACTCTTGTTCAACAATGGCATATGCTACAGGATATATGCCATTGTTTGAATCAACCCCTACAGCACTCAAAATACAACCAGATGCAGGTTGTTTCATAAAAGCACCATCCAACCCAAGTAGATCTCTACCTATTGCTTTAAAACCCTTCTTAAATGGTCCCAAACAAATGTAAATTCTCTTGAAACCCTAGTTTCAGACTTTAGGGTTCCTGGCTCAACCTCAAACTTAACAGTAGTATCAACATTACCTCTCTTTAATTCACAAACATAATCTCTGAGCTCAGCACACTGAGATTTATAATCCCCTTGAATCATCTTTGTTGCCTTTCTCACAGCACGATATGCTTTATGCTCACTGATGATTAATTCAGTTTCTGTTTCCAAATATGATCTGACAGCTTTAATTGGTATCTTTGGATTCTTTTGAATTTGAGGTACCAACCGATTTGATAAAAATTGGTAAGTGCAGAATTTTAGTATTCTTGCAGGTTGACATTCATGTTGGTGTCTGTAGGTTCTAACCTCCCATTCTTCACTATCTTTTTCTTTGGATACCAACAACACCCACTCACAAACAATGTGTAATTCCCTTTTTGCCCATTTGTTAGTCTTCCCACTACAAGATTCCCCTGCTTTTTTAATTTGACTAGTCACTTTGTCTTTACTCTTCCCAACTACACCACCTTTAACTCTTAAGTTACTGGGCCCCACATCACATTTTGTCTTCTTTGACAAATCACTTTGACTAACTATCTCACCACCTTTTGAATTTATACACAACCCTTCACATTTAACCCTAATTCTTCTTTTGTCATTCTTAACAATAACTAGCTTTCTCCTAGTTTCAATAGCATGCATTCTCACAGCTTCCCTAACCTCTGATTTACTTTCAAACTTTTGTCCAAGATAGAAGAAAGTTTTTCCCACTTGAACACTACCTTCAACCTCCTTTTTATGATTACGAATTCTCTTCTTCCTTACCCCTTCTTCATCACTTTGAGAATCATAGCTTTCAAAACCATCATTGTTCAACACTTCCAATTCTGTACCCTCAATATTGACCTCATCATCTTCAAATGAGTTACAGCCATTTCCCATAAACTCTACATTCTTATCAATGTTAAAATTAAAATCTTTCATCTCTACATGAACATCCAAAATCTCATTTTCATCATCAACAATGTAATCACTATCCTCAGAGTCACTACCTTCACTGTTATCACCCTCTACTAAGCTCCCATCACTGTGAACACCACCAACTACTAAGTTATCATTATTAATTTGTTCTGACCATAACCTCTTCCCTTTAATATCCTCATGTTCAGCATACACATCAATTTGCTTATAAATCACATCACCATCTTCTAGACAACTAAGCAAATAGTCCCTATGTTCATTATCATTTAAAAGATTTAACCCAGTATCCATGTTTGTATTGGGTTTAAGAAAACGATATACCACAGACCTGGTGGGATCATAACCTAATTCTTGCATGACTGAATCCAGTTGTCCTAAACAAAACTTTTCAATGTCAAAACAATCAATGTAATCAGTTTTACCTTCTGTGTACACAACTTCACTACCCATTCTAAAATATCCACCATGATGTAACACAATCGTGAACAAATCAGGGTATACATCTGAAAAATGTGTAAAAAATTAAAGTTAACAAAACAATTACCTAATAATATTTAGGGTTCCACAGAATTATGAGCTTTGGGTGCATAAAACATACCGTATAATTGGTCGATAGCCTTTTGATCAGTTTCTGATGTACGAATAGTCCATGAATCATCCATTGAATCATCCATTGATAATCAATTTTGCTTTTAGGTTTTACTTCGTGGTTAACACTATTTGGAGGGATGAGTGTGAAAATCGGTGGATAAAAGTGGGGGACCATACCCGTTTGGGTTTATTCAGTACCAAGAATTAAAATTAATTCCGATATTACCCATCACGTGTAACTCACGTGATGGGAGTTAACGTTCGATTTGGATGTCCGTTAGACGGAAGACTCCAATTGCAAAATTAAAATAATAAAGGGACTCTGATTGCCAAATTAAAAACTGAGGGACCAAACCAGCGATTTGGGGTATAATAGAGGGACCAACTGAGCAAAAAAGTCTAAATATATATAATATTAATTTAAATCGTTATATATATTTAATAAAATAAAATATAAATATCGTTATCTTTATCATACTGGTTAAGTAATGAGTTGTCAAAAGTGGTTCTAGATATTTATAAAAGTTATATACGTTTTAATAATAAAGTTCTTTTTAAACTGAAAACGTTTTTATACGTTTGAAACTAAATCAAATAAATATGATAACTTTGTTTTTCAAAACTAAATATATTTAAGAATCATTTTGTTAAAAGGTTAAAATAATGGAAATCATTATATCATAAAACGTTTTAGAAAAGTAGAATTATATATATTCATAATAGGTTTCAAGTTTTTTTTTAAATTACAGTTTGTGGGTGAAGCGTGGGATAAAGTCCAAAAGTTAAATAATCGTATGAAATCATTTTAAAGTAAAACGTCGATATCTATTTTCTAAGTTATCTATATTCCATAATCTTACTTTCATCTTAAATAATATTAAAGTTAAATAGTTGATGCATATAAATAGAACATCGAACAGGAACTACACTAACCCTTGTCTAGTTCCCGTTAATTGACACTTTTGTTCTTACTTGTAAATCACTTTACCAATTAATCCGAATACCGTTAAAAAGGAAAGGTTTTCTAAATCAAAGTGGACCTCTCAACCGAGACTCGTAATCATATCACAATGTTTCTGATAATTCAATCATTTGATATTATCTTCTAATTCCATCGACAAACACATTGAAGCAAATACGTTCATGTACAGTATTATATGTTTAATACTTTGTTAACATTTTCAGATTATAATATATATACATATATATATAATCATATCCATTTATATAATGGTTCGTGAATCGTCGGAATTTGGTCGAGGTTAAATGAATGTATGAACACAGTTTAAAATTCTTGAGATTTAACTTAACAACTTTGCTTATCGTGTTGGAATAATATAAAGACAAAGTTTAAATTTGATCGGAAATTTCCGGGTTGTCACAAAACTCCACCAAATTTTTTAACGGGTCGTATCTTCTCGCTTGCTGCAAGTTAAATTTTTCGACACCACCGTTCAACTCGAAATAATTTTACGAACACAATGCAACTAACTACACGCGAAACGAACGCTTTTTAAAAAACGCTAAACATTTCAGGCTATCTTTCATACGTATATATACACATACAATAAAATACACAACCTAACTATATCATATCAATGATTCCGTCCCCTTTTATACACGTTTTTTTGGCGTTAAAAACGCACAGACCATTAGGTATACTAGTGTTAAAAACGCACGTCCCCTTTTATACACGTTTTTTTGGCGTTAAAAACGCATCAACGTGTTTTTAATTCTTTAAATATATAACGCTACATTAAATATAAATATGCAACCCGAAAGATCCCGCCACATCGAACGGGCCTTTATTAATAGTTTAGACTAATTTCCATATTCCATTGGGATTATCACCAAAATACCCTTTTTTTGAAGCTTGTTTGACTGACAGCCCTAAAAAAAAGTTTGACAATTTGCCCTCGCAGGGCGCAAGACACCTTGCGTCCTTGCGACCTTGCGTCTTTGCGACCTTGCGACGACCTTGCGTTAATGACAAACGCAACAAAGAGACTTGCGTCCCCTTGCGTATTGCATCTTGCGACTTGCGCCTTTGCGTCTTGCGTCTTATCCCGATAAGATTTTCATGATTTCGTGGATAAGATTTTGTACGATTTTTGTACTATTACGGATAACTTTTTCACTTCATATAAGGTACATATTACCAGCTCTATTTTCACTTCATTTCCACCATTTCCACATAAATCATATAATTTCAAGCGTCATTAAGGTAACTTTCTTTGTTTTAAATAATGAGTTTTAGTGATAATGAAACCTTTGTTATTCATATATGTTGTGGTGGTTCTTTTCAATTTATTAATAACTTACCTATGAATTTGCCTCTAGATTGTTTTAGAACACGATTAAAACTCCCAGTTGCTCCCCAAAAACTAATTACTCGAAGAATATTGTTAAAAAATGTTCTTAGAAAAATTAATTTGCTACCTAATGCTCCTGTTTCAATGAGATATGTTGTCGATAATCTTGTTTTTGATATTACTGATGATTATGAAAAATTTCGTGATTTTCTACAACATGCAATATCAAATGCTCCTATTAATATTTACATTGTCGACAAAGTTACAATGCATCAACTCCCAGAAAACTTACAATTAGTGAAAATCCTACCAATACACAATGTCCATCAAAACCTACCAACACACGATGTCCAACAAAACCTACCAACAAACGAGGAGAGCACAAACCTTCAGACACCTAATTTGGAAGAAGCACGACCTGAAGTACCACCTCCAAACACAGAAGATTTTAATTTCTTCAACTATGGAGTTGAGAACGTATGTAAAATTAAAAAAAAGATCACCCTTTTGAATCAGTTGTCGCGTCTAGTGCTTCGAAGGAAGAAAATGACAGAGAAGATCAAGATGAAGATGAAGATGAAAAAGAGGAAGAAAAAAAGGATGTATTCTGGAATATGCCACTTTTATTGAGTGAGCATGACCAAGAGACTGAATCTACGAGCCAAATAACAACCAGTTATAGAGTATCTGATTTGATTAAAGTTCGACAAACTTTTTTAAACAAGGATGATTTTGTAAATCATCTATACACAAAATGTCTTGAAGAAAACTTCCAAATTAAGCCTGTAAAGTCGGACAAATCTCGATTCACTGCTAAATGCATGTTGCCAAATTGTGAGTGGAAATGTAGTGCATACAAAATACGCCACACTGACAACTTCATCGTAAAGAAATTGCATGACGTACACACATGCTCACGTACCCAAATTATGGAAAATAATAAACATGCTTCCAAAAAGGTGCTAGGAAGTATTCTGATGGAATCGTTCAAAGCTGCAAATCGAGACTATAATCCAAAAGATATACGTGATGATGTTGGCAACCGTTTTCGGGTGAGCATTTCTTACAATCAAGCATGGAGAGCCAAGTGTCATGCAATAGAGATGCTTCGTGGCAATATGGATGACTCGTTCCGAATGCTTCCCATTTATCTTCATAACATTAAGATTCATAACCCAGGAAGCATGACAAATGTGGTGACTGACAATGAAAATAGATTCGTGATGTGTTACATGTTTTTTGGCGCAGTTGTAAGTATCACTCATCCTAAAAATGTTTTATCTTAAACTAATAGCAATCTCATTTGCTTTGTTTGCGTGCAGATTCGATCATTTGTCCAAAATGTTCGCCCTATTATCATCGTTGATGGTGCACATTTGAAAGCTGGATACTTGGGTATAAATTTAGTCGTTGTTGCAATGGATGCCAATAACGGAATTTTGTCATTGGCTTATGGAATTGGTGAAGGCGAGACAAATGAGGTTTGGTCATGGTTTTTTGGCAATCTAAGAGATCATTTAGAGAGTTGTGGTATGAGTAATCGTATGTCAGAGATTACCTTTATTTCTGATCGTGCTCCTTCAATAGCACATGGTATTTCAAATGTGTTTCCTGAAGCCTTTCACTCTTTTTGCGCACGTCATCTATTCATGAACATAAAAACGATGTCCAACAAATTCAAATATTTTGAATGGAACTATTGGAAAATGGTTAAGGCTTATCGTTTGTCAAATTTTCAAGATCATGTTAGTGTATTTCAACGAAGATTAAAAGCGTCTCACAAGTATCTAAATGACGTTGGTTTCAACAAATGGTCCAGAAGTCATGCTGATCATGTTAGGTATGCATATCTTACTAGCAACAGTGTAGAGTCTATTAACGCTCTATCCAAACATGCTAGCAAACTACCAGTTTGCATGTTATTGGAATTTTTTCGCGCTTCTATACAGGATTAGTTTTTCAAACATCACAACAAAGCAGTTAGTCTTACTTCAACGGTTACTCCATATGTTGAACGTAAATTAGGTAAGAGGACGAACAAATCAAGAAGATAGCAAGCATTTCCATCTACAAACAATCTAATAGAGGTGCGTGATGGAAGGAAAAACGACCTCGTTAATCTAGAAGATAGAACATGTACATGTGGGCAATGGCAATTATCAGGCATACCTTGCGGACATGTATTGGCAGCAGTACGACTCTTCGGAGTGGAAGATGTTACATGTTATGTATCACATTGGTTCTTGTCTCAAACTTATATAAATACATATTCCGAACACATCCTTCCTTTGCCCCATCGATCTGAATGGTCCGATCCAGGGCCCAAGATCTTGAAAATCGTAAAGCCCCCAATTCAAAAGAAAAGAGCACCTGGACGCCCAAAAAGTACCGATCGGATTCCATCTCAAGGTGAAGAAACTGAAAAGAGAGTAAGAACATGTACTCGTTGCAAGCAAGCAGGTCATAACCGAACAACATGTAGCGCTTCTTATGACCTAACCGGTGAATCTACTTCTCAGAGGGTTAAAAAAACAGCCTCAAAATCAAAGTCAAAGTCTAAAGAGAAAGTCGAACCTTCGCAAGCTTATCAGTCTCAATTTTATCAAACGTACGATTTAGACCAGAATTAGGGGACCAGAATTAGTTTCTTGTTTATCAGTCTCAATTTGTTGTTTATCAGTCTCAGTTTGTTGTTTATGTTTATCAGTCTCAGTTTGTTGTTTAAATTTGTGTTATGGATAGACCTACATACAGACGCAAGAACGCAAGACAAATCTTGCGTATGTCATCAACCAGACGCAAGCACGCAAACAATAACTTGCGTATGGCTTTTAATAAGACGCAACTTTGCAAACAATACCTTGCGTATGTCATCAAACATACGCAAGCACGCAAACAACACCTTGCGTACGTCTTTTAAAGAGACGCAAGGACGCAAACATAACCTTGCGTATGTCATCAAACATACGCAAGCACGCAAACAAAACATTGCGTATGCCATTTAAAGAGACGCAAGGACGCAAACAATACCTTGCGTCTGACAAATAACCAGAAGCAAGGACGTAAAAAAAGCCTTGCGTCTGTCCCAGATTATTTACATTCAAAAATTACATGTTTTACCTAAAAACTGTATAATAATTACATCTACAAGTTAACTAATTAACAACCTTTGGGTCCATTGGGTCCTCTGGTGGTGGTGGTTCCTGTGTATCAAAGCGTGCACGGAAGAATGTTCTTGCCATTCGAATTCTATAGTCCTTAGCAGCCTTTTTAGGGTCTCCAATGTTGTCAATCTGATCCCAACCAAAAACTATCCTCTCCATATGAAGGCAGACCCAAACACCACAATCACCATGGCCACCACTCTGCATTGGCACATACGGTGCATCCTCGATCATCAACTCTACATCTTCTCTGTTGTAACATCCCGCATTTTTCCGTTAAATTATTTTTAACGCCGTCTTTTTCTTTTTAGATAATATTCCTCGTATCTAGATTCGTAACCTCCGTTAGCTAACATTCTAAATTTCTCGTTATCGGATTTTAATATCTTCCGTTAATACGCGTTTTAAAATATTCCGTTTAGGTATTTTCCGCACCCGACTACAAACTCGAGGGACTAAAATTGACACGGGGCAAACTAGTTGACTAGGTCACCTAGTCCACCCCAATCACCACCATTCAACATTCTCCCTCTCTCTCTCTTTCTCTCTAGCAAGAACACACCCAAATTCCAAATTCATTCAATCATCATCTAAATCCGATTGGAGAAGCAAACATCAAAACAAATTACATTTTCGTGATCCTCTCTTCATCCTCTACATTTTGATACCAATATCATCAAGTTTGGGTAACATTTCTAAAACTCTAGATTTCTCTAAATTCTTGTTTTTGACTTGAAATGTTGTTAATTAGTGTCTATGGCTCATTGTGATGTCGTGTATGTAATTTGTATGCTCGATTCGTTGTTTTTGGTGTAACTAGTTCAATATGAAAATTACTTGCTAAATCCTTGATTTTGGATGATCAAATGTTGTTAGATTGTTAAAGTGCATGTTTTAAAAGTGTTACTAGTATCATTAGCTTCGTTTTGATGTATAGGTTGATTAAGGAAACTCCAATAACATGATTAATGATTTTGTGAACTTGGATTAGGGTTTGATAAGCTTTATATGAACTTTTGGTGCATCAAATGCTATGAATTGTTGTTGATAAGTGTTTAGTTGCAATGTGTGTTTGATTACCTTCGAAACGGCATATCATACATGTAAATTGGTTGCCCGAATCATGAAATGCGTTTTTAGAACTTGAAACTTTGATTATGAACGTTTAATGCGGTTTTGGGTTGTTGTAAGTGTTGAATTGCTTGATGAAATGTGTCTAGGTGTTTTCCTCGTCAAATTACCTTTCCGATGATATAAGATACATGTTCTAATTGTTTACGGATCATAAAATGTGGTTATTTGGTTTTTAGCTCGTGCATACTTGTGAAAAACAGAAAAGTGTCTGCCCAGAGGGTGGCGCGGCGCGCCCCATCCCCGCGCGGCGCGCGGATGTGCCTGGTCAGATTCTGACCTCCTCATCCCAATTCACGCGAAATGTTTGACTAGTTACCGACCTCCGATTCACATGAAACTTGTTTTAATACACTTGTATATGAATAATTAGCATAGAAAAATAGTTCGGGACCCGACCCGAACGCGTTGACTTTTTCGTTGACTTTGACCAAGTTTGACTTTTAGTCAAACTTAACCAAACTTTTATACAATCATTCTAACATGCTTTTATACTTGTTTCTTGTATGAAACTTGACAACGTGATTCACATGCTATACTTAATCGAGTCGTAACGAGCCATAGGACTAATTGAACACATTTCACCCGACCTTGTGTCGTAACCGGTTAATTGATATAACTTACTTGTTTAGGTCAAGGCTAAGCAACTTTCATGCACACGTTTACTTGTTGAAGTACCTTTATACTCGTGCACTCGAGGTGAGATCATAGTCCCACCTTTTCAACAACTTTTATACTTTTAAATCGTGGGCTGAGAAAACATATACTTTGTTACATCTTGTACTACTTACTTTTATGTTTTGAACACAAGTGTGAAAACAAACATTCCACGTGCGAGTTAGAACAAAAATGCCTCAATTCGATTATCATTAGTTACACTTGCAGGGTGTAAGCGAGAACTTATATTGTGTGGCCATACGGGTTTAACAAACCCTCATTCGGACGGTTCGCTACCGTTATGCGGATGAAATATATTTTTGTGTTTTAGTGTGGGTTCTAGCACTGTGTGATGGGGTAACGTTGGTTATGTTTTGATAATTGAGTGCTCGCGTATAACAACACTTTTGGAATGCAAATGATTTGGATAATCTACGTTATGGAAATACAAAATCTTGTGGTTCAAAAACAACGTTTAATACTTACTAAACCTATGATTTCACCAACGTTTTCGTTGACAGATTTCTATGTTTTTCTCAGGTCTTGCACGATATGTGATACATGCTTCCGCTCACTATTTGATACTTGCATCCGATGTCGAGTATACATGCATTTCATGGAGCGCCTTTTGACTTTACTTTAAACCGTGTCGCCTAGATTTCAATCGTACTTATAACGTTGTAACTTAACTTTTGGTTGAACAATTCTTGTAAACTTTGAAACAATCTTTATTTTGAAATGAAGGCGACATATTTTGGTCAAACGTTATCTTAAAGACTTATAATCAGGTAATGGGACCCACGTAGCCGACGCCGTCACTTGACGATTTGTCGGGGTCGCTACAAGTGGTATCAGAGCCTTGGTTGTAGGGATTTAGAGTTCATTTGTGTCCACCCCGAGTCATAGGGTACATAGGTGAATCTAGACTACAACCGGCATATAGACTGAAGTAGGGATTACTTGACTAATTGTGCATTTATACTCGAACTTTTCTATCATATCTAACTCGTATTCAATCTTGATCTTACGTTGATAAATTTTGTTGACGCGCCACTTTGACTTTATGAAGTAATGTTAAATGCACATGAGAATCAGGGTAATATAATTTCCGGGATTATATTACGGTGATTCACATGGACGTTCCGACATTATGACATAAAGAATTTAAGGCGAGTCAAGGAAAATTTTCTCTACATCATCATTCCCTATCATGATTAGTATTATTGAGAATACTAATCAACGATATTCTTGTGTCTTGAAGGAACAATGCTTCCCCGTCGCGGACCACGTAATGAAACTTCCGAACAAGCTTTTCAACGCATGATAGCCACCGCCATAGGTGCGGCTATGGCTAGTATCTCCTCCGACGTCAATAACAACCACAACCACAACAACCATGGAACCGGTAATTCAAACGAGGGTTGCTCCTACAAAACTTTCATGGGGTGCAAACCTCACACCTTCGATGGGACCGGAGGACCAGTTGTGCTCACCCGATGGTTTGAGCAAACGGAAGCCGTCTTTAGCATAAGCGGTTGTCGAGACCAAGACAAGGTTAGATATTCCACTCACACCTTCGCCGGTATCGCTCTCACATGGTGGAATTCGTATGTACAATCGGTGGGTATCCACGAAGCCCACGCTCTCTCTTGGGCCGACTTAAGAGGAAAGATGATCACCGAATATTTTCCTCGCAAAGAAACCCGAAGGCTCGAACAAGAGCTAAGAGCTCTGAAAGCGGTCGGGAACGACCTTAAGGCCTATAATCAACGATTCTTCGAACTTGCTTTGATGTGCCCAAATCTTGTGAACCCCGAATCTTTAAGGGTTGAACTTTACATGGATGGTCTCCCCAAGAGCATCAAACAAGGAGTAATGTCATCCAAACCCGCTAACCACCAAGAGGCTTTGAATATGGCCCGCCAATTGATTGAAACAGTGGACGAGATTGAAGTGCCGGCACCTAAAGCCGAGGATAAGTCGGGTGACAACAAAAGAAAATGGGAAGCCCCCCAATCAAGCAATTACAACAACCTCGCCAAGAAGCCCTTCATCCCCAACGGCAAGAAAGGTTATACCGGACACCTACCATATTGTAACGAGTGCTACAAACATCATTTAGGCGAATGTGGCAAACCATTTTGCTTGAAGTGTCAAAGAAGTGGCCATGTAGCCCACGATTGTAGGAATACCGCTCCCGTCGCTCAAAAGGAGCCCAATGCACCCAAGACGGGTGTTTGTTTTGAATGTGGCCAACCGGGTCATTTTAGGAGTGCGTGCCCAAATAAGAAAATCAACCCCAACGCACGCCGTTAAACTTTCAACATCAACGCCTAGGATGCCCGAGACGACGATGGACTAGTCACGGGTATGTTTCTTCTCGAAATTCTCACGTTTCATGTTTATTCGATTCGGTTACCGTTAGACGTTTTATAAACAAGACTTTGACTCGTACCCTTTGCACTCCACCTTTTTCCCCTAGACACTACTTAGGCAATTTAAGTGACCAACGGAAAATATTGTATGCCTATAAATTTTATTGGAGGATATACATTAAGACTTTTGACTTGACACCTATAGAACTAGGGAGCTCGGAACCTATTCGTAAAAAAAAAAAAAAAAAAAAAAAAAAAAAAATGTTTCCCCATCATCTTGTATAGATTATTGTGAACTGAGTAATTTTCGGTTGGAAACCGATACCCTCTCCCTCGCATCCATGACCTCATGATTTCTTGCATGAATCCCGTGTGTGTTCCAAATCGACCTCCGTTCCGGTTATCACCAATTGGGGGTTAAGGGAGACGATGTCTCCTAAGCCATTTCCGAACTCGCAACGTTAGTTGTAAATCTCTCTTAGTACCGTTTGATTTATTTAGGACTCCGTCCGTATTCATGAACCTCCTAAACCGCGTATGCAAATTCATATAGACTAATCTGTTATCGTATTTATAGATGACATCTTAACTTATTCAAGTAAAGAAGGAAAACGAACAACATCACCATCTTACGCTCTAACTTTTGAGAAAAGAGCAACTTTATACCAAATTCTCCGAGTGAGAATTTCTGTTGAACGAAGTCCAATTTTCTAGACCATGATGTTAATGGTCAAGACATTACAATCAATCTCGAAATCAAGCCACATGTAATCAGGAAACTCTCCCAACTCAGACTTGTATTCGTAAAAATCTTAGATCTCACCGGTTGTTACCGAAGATTCATTTCTGACTTTTCTCGTGTTACACAACTTTAAACCTCTTCATGTCTGAGCCTTGAACGTGATTCTTCACACCAACATTTCTAGTTAAAATCGTATAGCAACAGATGGAACTCGAACATGGAACTATTTCTATTTGAACGCCGAAAAAAAAAAAAAAAAAAAAAATTCATTATTTTACACGAAGAATTCGAATACTAAATTGTGGATCCGATCAAACTTCTCGTCATCACGTACCACACTACATACCTCTGTTATTTCACCGTCACCGTCTGATATTACTGGAATTTAAGATAACACACAATCCAACGATACTTCACTCTTCTTTGACTTAACGCCCTTGTGTTTCTGATAATCGGTCAACTATTATTCAACCCCGAACTATACAACTACGTGTACTACCTCGTTTCTCTTTCAGACTTCAACTTTTGCCAACTAGAGGCACGTTATGGCAACCTCGAGATGCAAGCTCATCCTATTCTAAGTCCTTATTTCACTCCTATCTTTATCGCTCGCATTTCCGTTTAAAGAAACTCCTTGTAACATTTCTCCATGGATGGAGAAATTCATCATATTACATTAGTATTCGCCACGAGGGTGAATAGTCCTAACGAACATTTTTCGAACCCTAACTAACTTGTTCAAACGTATCTTAAGAGATTCTATTCCAACACGGCGTATCTTTGTCAATTATTCCGTATCGAAATACTCGTTTCACTTCTAGTTTTACAAGAAACCTTGGAGACCCGTTTAGACATGAGTACCACGTACCACCCACAAACCGACGAACCGAGCAAACGAACGATTTACGTCTTGGAAAGACATGTCACAAACTCGTATTGTCACCTTTAGTAGATCACTCTTACAACAGTAGTTACCACTCGTGTGTTCACGCGCACTTTCCGAAACCCTATATGACCGCTAATGTCATACCCCTGTTCATTTAACCAAAGCATCAACCACCGAAATCTGAACTCCATCAAGAAACAACAATTGAAATCATTCATATCCGAGGAGGGCTCGAGACGACCCGTAGTCGCCCAAAAGAGTCATACCAAACTTAGATGAAAACCTCACAAATCCCAGTGTGTAACCGCGTAATATTGAGAAACCGCACCTTGGAAAGGTGTAATTCATTTTGGGAAATCGAGGAAGGTTATATCCGCAATATTGAACCTTTTGAAACCTTGGGGCGTATTGGAGCCGCTTCCTACCATTTAGAACGGCCGACTCAATTAAGTTTCCGTTTACCCTACATTTCGTGTAACAAACTTAGAAACGTGTCCTGCGGAACAGGAACGTGCAATCCTTCTAGATGCACCAACTATTGATGACAAACTCCTCCCCATAGGAAAAACCGGCTGAACTTTTGGATCGTAAAACCAAGCCCTAATACGACGTAACACCCCGACTATCCGGATTCGTGGAATGTCCAAGAAAGTACCTTCACTCATTCGTAGAGTTACTACTCTAAGTCTCGAGTAAGAGATATCGACTACTACTTCCAACTAAATTTCGGGACGAAATTTCTTTTGAGGTGTGGATAATGTAACATCCCGCATTTTTCCGTTAAATTATTTTTAACGCCGTCTTTTTCTTTTTAGATAATATTCCTCGTATCTAGATTCGTAACCTCCGTTAGCTAACATTCTAAATTTCTCGTTATCGGATTTTAATATCTTCCGTTAATACGCGTTTTAAAATATTCCGTTTAGGTATTTTCCGCACCCGACTACAAACTCGAGGGACTAAAATTGACACGGGGCAAACTAGTTGACTAGGTCACCTAGTCCACCCCAATCACCACCATTCAACATTCTCCCTCTCTCTCTCTTTCTCTCTAGCAAGAACACACCCAAATTCCAAATTCATTCAATCATCATCTAAATCCGATTGGAGAAGCAAACATCAAAACAAATTACATTTTCGTGATCCTCTCTTTATCCTCTACATTTTGATACCAATATCATCAAGTTTGGGTAACATTTCTAAAACTCTAGATTTCTCTAAATTCGTGTTTTTGACTTGAAATGTTGTTAATTAGTGTCTATGGCTCATTGTGATGTCGTGTATGTAATTTGTATGCTCGATTCGTTGTTTTTGGTGTAACTAGTTCAATATGAAAATTACTTGCTAAATCCTTGATTTTGGATGATCAAATGTTGTTAGATTGTTAAAGTGCATGTTTTAAAAGTGTTACTAGTATCATTAGCTTCGTTTTGATGTATAGGTTGATTAAGGAAACTCCAAGAACATGATTAATGATTTTGTGAACTTGGATTAGGGTTTGATAAGCTTTATATGAACTTTTGGTGCATCAAATGCTATGAATTGTTGTTGATAAGTGTTTAGTTGCAATGTTTGTTTGATTACCTTCGAAACGGCATATCATACATGTAAATTGGTTGCCCGAATCATGAAATGCGTTTTTAGAACTTGAAACTTTGATTATGAACGTTTAATGCGGTTTTGGGTTGTTGTAAGTGTTGAATTGCTTGATGAAATGTGTCTAGGTGTTTTCCTCGTCAAATTACCTTTCCGATGATATAAGATACATGTTCTAATTGTTTACGGATCATAAAATGTGGTTATTTGGTTTTTAGCTCGTGCATACTTGTGAAAAACAGAAAAGTGTCTGCCCAGAGGGTGGCGCGGCGCGCCCCATCCCCGCGCGGCGCGCGGATGTGCCTGGTCAGATTCTGACCTCCTCGTCCCAATTCACGCGAAATGTTTGACTAGTTACCGACCTCCGATTCACATGAAACTTGTTTTAATACACTTGTATATGAATAATTAGCATAGAAAAATAGTTCGGGACCCGACCCGAACGCGTTGACTTTTTCGTTGACTTTGACCAAGTTTGACTTTTAGTCAAACTTAACCAAACTTTTATACAATCATTCTAACATGCTTTTATACTTGTTTCTTGTATGAAACTTGACAACGTGATTCACATGCTATACTTAATCGAGTCGTAACGAGCCATAGGACTAATTGAACACATTTCACCCGACCTTGTGTCGTAACCGGTTAATTGATATAACTTACTTGTTTAGGTCAAGGCTAAGCAACTTTCATGCACACGTTTACTTGTTGAAGTACCTTTATACTCGTGCACTCGAGGTGAGATCATAGTCCCACCTTTTCAACAACTTTTATACTTTTAAATCGTAGGCTGAGAAAACATATACTTTGTTACATCTTGTACTACTTACTTTTATGTTTTGAACACAAGTGTGAAAACAAACATTCCACGTGCGAGTTAGAACAAAAATGCCTCAATTCGATTATCATTAGTTACACTTACAGGGTGTAAGCGAGAACTTATATTGTGTGGCCATACGGGTTTAACAAACCCTCATTCGGACGGTTCGCTACCGTTATGCGGATGAAATATATTTTTGTGTTTTAGTGTGGGTTCTAGCACTGTGTGATGGGGTAACGTTGGTTAAGTTTTGATAATTGAGTGCTCGCGTATAACAACACTTTTGGAATGCAAATGATTTGGATAATCTACGTTATGGAAATACAAAATCTTGTGGTTCAAAAACAACGTTTAATACTTACTAAACCTATGATTTCACCAACGTTTTCGTTGACAGATTTCTATGTTTTTCTCAGGTCTTGCACGATATGTGATACATGCTTCCGCTCACTATTTGATACTTGCATCCGATGTCGAGTATACATGCATTTCATGGAGCGCCTTTTGACTTTACTTTAAACCGTGTCGCCTAGATTTCAATCGTACTTATAACGTTGTAACTTAACTTTTGGTTGAACAATTCTTGTAAACTTTGAAACAATCTTTATTTTGAAATGAAGGCGACATATTTTGGTCAAACGTTATCTTAAAGACTTATAATCAGGTAATGGGACCCACGTAGCCGACGCCGTCACTTGACGATTTGTCGGGGTCGCTACATCTGTTCTCATAATAGTCAACAATTTGTGAGTCCTGCTTCTTGTTAAAGTAATCAATAGCCTTCAAATATATCGGCAAGTTGTTTGACAAGTTTTTGAAGACAGCCTCGAGTTGACCTTTTTTCAAACAACCCTTTAAACTATCATAGACTAATACTCTCTATTCATCTAAGTTCAAAGTGAGTAGTATAAAATGTTCAGGATCTGAAAAATGTACTGGAATCAAAATCTGCAACAAAAGAAACATAAAAAGTCAATAAGGAAGGACGCAAGGTTGACCTTGCGAGTCATGCAAGGACGCAAGGTAGACCTTGCGTCAGGCGCAAGGACGCAAGGTATACCTTGCGAGTGGACGCATGGACGCAAGTTTGACTTTGCGTCCATTGTGAAGACGCAAGGTTAATCTTGCATGGATCACAAGGACGCAAAAGAGTGTTTGTATACTGACGCAAGGGCGCAAGATTTGTCTTGCGCCTATTACAGTTTACTCAAACTGGATAG
Source organism: Rutidosis leptorrhynchoides (assembly GCF_046630445.1). Classification (NCBI taxonomy): domain Eukaryota; kingdom Viridiplantae; phylum Streptophyta; class Magnoliopsida; order Asterales; family Asteraceae; genus Rutidosis; species Rutidosis leptorrhynchoides. Next base: position 412,718,902 of record NC_092335.1, read on the forward strand.
TTGATATAAAAAAAGCACTAACCTTATCACATTCAGCCCAGGATGGATAAAGGTCATCACTACCATCCCCAAGACCAATCAAATACATATAATCTGGGGGATTGGATTTAATGATCCCCTCTGCTTCAGGATTAGATGTATCCCCCTTCTCCTCCTCCTGAGTGTCATTATCATAAAAGGATTTGAATTTCTCTAGTTGATTGAGGAAACCCAATGGCATAATCGTCCATCGAGAACTACATGTATAATCTGCAATCGAAAACTGAGGACTCGAGGACATCTGGCTAGCTCGGGGCAGAAACCTCTGCCAAAATCTCAACAGGAAGGTAGCCCATCCATCAATATGCTATAATCAGATCAAGTTGATTATGAATGTTATAAAGCAACAACAAAACATGCCATAAGTTTATAATTATTAACAAACTTACTATGTTTTCCAAATAACCAGAAAATGCAATTCCCAGTAAACGTTTCCAAAACTCAGCATCAATGAAGAGGAAAGTTTCATTTTGGAAAATGAACATGCAACGCGTATCTTGCTTATTAAGGATCAGTGATTTCAAATCTTTTGCTGACCCCACATGCTTCCTTTGATCTCTCCATGCATTTGGTGGTGGTGGTTACAAAGTTCCTTGATCATTTATAAATTTATCAACCATGGACCAAATTTCCTCCTCACCAACCCAATCCTTTTCCTTCCTTTTTCTCTTCCTTTCCTTTTTCTGAAAAAAAAAAATTAGTAATAAAGACGCAAAGACGCAAGAATTGTCTTGCGTCCGTGTAATGCAGACGCAAATACACAAGGTAGGTCTTGCGTCCATCAGTGAAGTATACGCAACTACGCAAGGAAACTGTGTGACCCAGACGCAAATACGCAAGGTAGGCCTTGCGTCCAACAGTGAAGTATACGCAAAGACGCAAGGAGATCCTTGCGTCATTCACTCACCTCATTCTGGTCTGGTTGTTTTTCTGCTTCACTAAATAATGGCAAATCACCAGTTTCCTGAATTTCCTCAGACACCAGAGCCACATTCTCTTCTTGTTTATTAACAGATTTATCAACAGCTTTTTCAGTAGGCTTTTCAGTTTCCATTGGCAACACATTCTCAGCTTCTTTAGTCCCTTGATGAGAAACTTTCAGCCTTTTTACTCTAGAAGCTACTTTGCCAGACAACTGTATAATATCTATGAGTCAGCAATCATACGCAAGGACGCAAGATATATCTTGCGTAAACCAAGACGCAAAATGCAAGACTAATAAACATCAGGCGCAAGGACGCAAGGAAAACCTTGCGTCTGGTGAATGTTACAGACATACCTTCTCCAATGGTTTTCTGTAGCCCGGTGTTGTGAAAGGGGAATTTAAAACATGAGTGGGCCTTCTTTCTCTTTTCCCACGTCTAACAACCCTCGGAGATGTATCATTGTCAGAGAAAGATCGAGGATCCACATATGCATCCTCGTTATCAACATACTATAATGAACAAAACGCAAAAAATAAGAAAAGAAGACATACACAAGGTCACAAATAAGTCCTTGCGTCTGAGTTAGGGACGCAAGTAAAAACTGCGCCTAAATTACAATCAAGACTCAAGGACACAAGATGGTACTTGCGTCTGATTTAACCTCAGGCGCAAGGACGCAAGGAAAACCTTGCACCAATATAACAGGCAAGATGCAAGGTCACAAAACAACCTTGCGCCTATGTCATAACCCGACCTTAACCATAAGGACGAATACAATAACATATGATTTCATCGCGAGGTATTGACCTCTATATGCGACATTCTTCAAAAACTGCATTCGTTTTTACAATACAAACCATAGCTTTTATTACAAATACAAGGTTTAAACAACTTAATAATGATTATCGTTTAGCGATAATCTTAGACTTACAAACTTTACATGTGATAATAACAATACGACCTTCAACATATTTTACATTACAAATCCTCCGATATGCAGTTTTATTTTTGACACAAATATGCATACTCAAGATCTTGCTTAAATTCAACATGTTGCAGCGGAAGCTTTTAGTTATCACCTGAGAATAAACATGCTTAAAACGTCAACATAAAGTTGGTGAGATATAGGTTTAATGCCGGCAGCGTTATAAATATAGACCACAAGATTTCATATATAAATGTTTTAATAAATATATTCTAAGTTGTTGAGCACTTGATAACCATACTTAACATTTAATCAACGTCGCATATTCCCTTTATTATGAAATCTTACTACACCGTACCAAGTGTAGTCACCGAAACGAAGTACTGTGCAACCGTTGAATACTGGTCGTCCAGTCCGGTTGGGGTTGTCAGGCCCGATAGATCTATCAACAGGATTTGCGTTTACAATACCTCATGTAAATAATAGTTACCAAGTTACAGGGAAGTATGCCAGTGGTACAACTCAACGTAGAATATATATTTTTAATCACTTGTGTCCATAACGTAAATCATAAAATGCATGTATTCTCATCCCGAAATATTTAGAGTTTAAAAGTAGGACTATATACTCACTTTTGCCTTGAAGGTAATAAACACGACTTGGTCTCCGATTGATATCACAAACCTAACCATATATATAATATATCAACATATTTTCTTTTCAAGTAATCGTTACATATATATATATATATATATATATATATATATATATATATATATATATATATATATATATATATATATATATATATATATATATATATATATATATACTTATACTTTTAATACTTTTAATATTTTCTTAGTCCGTAGTTAGCAGTCCGATGTTAGTGGTTGATATTGCTCTAAACATACATATTATTCGACGCAATATCACTTATATTTCATAGGTTTTTATCATCTACAAAGACATTCAATGCGCATTTCACGAGAAAAACGACAAAAATGGATAAGAGTTTACTATTTGAAGATTCGACGATAAAACGATAGTTTTAACCAGATTTATATCAAGAAACATTTATCCGAATGAAAGTACAAGATAGATGAAGAAAAGAGTTCAAATGTAAAGTGCCAAGTCAGAACACGTCAACACGGGATCAACAGAGAACGAACGAAAAAGAAAAATAAAGAAAACTGCTTTTACTCTTACACGAATAGTGTAGGTCTACACGAATAGTGTAGAATATTTTTACACGAATAGTGTAGGTCTACACGAATCGTGTAGAATATTTGTTCTTACACGAATAGTGTAGCCATACACGAATCGTGTAATGTTAGGCCGAATTTAATCATTCATCAGATAAGGGGCGGCTACTTTTGAGTTTTAAAACCTTTCTTTTTGATAGTGCTGTAGCAAATGGAAGCTTTTGAACCTACCTACTACTTCAAGTCAAGCATAAATACGGAGTACGTTCAGAAGTTGAGACACAGAGAATATTATCAAGTACAAAATTACTATACACACACATATTTTCATACAATTATTATACGCAAGTTATTATTCTGTAATTTTTATTACTCTATTAGTTCAAGGTTAAAAATAGTTGTAATATTAAGGGTGTATTGTTCGTGATAAAGGGTGTTATTGTACGCGTGAAAGGGGTGTTATTATTGTAATTTTTCTACCGTTTGAAGTTAATGCAAGTGAAGATATTTTAGTAAGTTTACTCTGTTAAAATTAGTGTTGTTATTATGTTTGCATATCTATATTTTTATGTCTACCTTAGTGTAATGAATAGCTAAATTTCCCTAGTGTTTGCTTAAATGTAGAGCCCCTAGTAAAATGGATTGTTACCATTAGTAAAAGTTAAAATGTAACTTTAGTAATTTTAATATTGAGCCTAGTTAAAAGAACCATTTTTATGTAATTAGGTATTTAACCCTTGCCACTTAATTTATTAAATTTAAATAACGAAAGTTGTTTTTATTTACATAAATTGAGCTTCAACATTAAAAATGATCTAGACAAATTTATGGATAAGTTATTGACACCAATTTAGAAATAAACTTCGGTGGTTTGGGTGATATCAATAAGTTATATGAAGGTGAAATTATAAAAAGGGAAACCGTTATAATTTAGGTTTTGGCGAAGGTCAAAACTAGGCTAGGTCTCAATTTAAATACTTAGCGAATAGTAGCTTTCTAAAAAGAATCCAATGAAAATTAGATTTTATTTAGTTAAGTTGTAACTTTATATTTTTTCGAGAGAAAAATGTAAAGTTTGATACTAGAACATTTTAAATAGGGCGTAAAACTTAAAACAATCCATGGACCTAGGGGTGACACAATTAAGTAAACACTCCCATTTATCTTATTTATATTTGTTATAAAAGTATTATTAATATTATTTACGATTTACCATTTTAAAATATTAGAAAAATACATAAAAACAATTATTTTTCGTAACAGTAATCTGTCACATCTTTTTACTCATACACGAATCGTGTATTATCACACGAATCGTGTAAGGCTCTGACGCGGCTACAGTACAGCTAGGGTTAAATTTAGGGTTTTAATTATTTAATTATATTTATAATTAGGTTATTAGTTATTTTAATTATTATAATTAAGTTATTTAGTTTTAATTATTATAAAATACTTAAATACATGTTTTAATCCTAAAATTAGTGTTAATTATTATCACTTTATAAATTGTAACTAGTTTATAATTAGTAAATTAATTAATTTCCCTTTTAATTTATATTAGTTTTATTAAAAATGTCATTTAGTTAATTTAATTAAGTTTATATTATGATTGCTTAAAACAAAATTCTAAATATATAGTTTCATAAAAAAAATTACTATTTTACTAATTACCATTTAGTAACATAATTAATGCATCATAATTAGTTTATTTTCATTTAGTTCCTTTTTAAGTTAATTTTTGTAATCTTGTAATTTTATTTAGTAAATTAGTTTTAGTTATTTTCTTTTACTGTTATTTTACAATTGCCTAATCCAATACTCCCTTTAATTAAGTTTGACATCAAAGACTATTAAAAACCATTAAACATTCCATCTCCCTGTGGAACGAATCGGATTTACCAACAAACTAAACTACACGGATAGGACTAGTTGCCTATATATATGTGTGAAATCAACCTAAAATCTATAAAATACCACATATACAATAAATCAATTCGTGTAACAAAACAACTCAAATCCGTTCATAAATAAAGGTTACGTTCGCGCACATCAACTTTTTGGCGCCGCTGCCGGGGAGTTGGCAGTAAATAAATAGATAATTTTTCTGGTTCGTAGTAATAGTTGGATCACCAATTTTATTGGTCTTTGAAGGATCCTGCCCCTCTGCTGCATCTTTTGGCTATTCGAAACGTGGGCAAAAATCAGAAGGATAATCTGTTTGTTTAAAGGTTTTTATCATTGTTTTTATGTTATTCGATCCTCTCGAGGAAATTCATTTCCAAGAAAGTTCAAAGTTTTTGAATAAATCCTTTAATTCTTTGTACAATTTCCCAAATTGTATGATCCGTTCAATCCTAAACTCGTTAAACTTAATCCGGAACCTCAAAGAATTAATAAAGGACAAAAACAACAAAAAGAAATAGGAAGTACTAGTAATTTTAAAACACCGAAAAACACTAAAAAAAAGAGAAACAAATAGGTAACCCTAGATAAACCTTTAGTGAAGTGATCTCATAATAGAAATTAATGTATGAACTTACGTTCCTCCAACGCTGAATTAACTCCTTCACATCCTGAACCCGAAAGAAGATTCCACGAACGCTTAAGAACTCAAGAAGTAGAATCTCTTGCTAAAAATTTAGAGTCACTTTTCTTAGAATCCGACTCTGAACCAATAATTCAACCAATCATAGAGCCGATTATTAAAGAAGAAGAAGAAATGGCTGATACAAATCAAATGATGGAAGCATTAATGAAGGCCACAAGAAAAGGTCAAGGCCACGCAATCATCCAACCCCCGATGACTGATGGCTTTGAAATAAAAGGTCAATTTTTACACATGGTAACTAATACATGCCAATTCGGTGGAGCTCCAAACGAGGATGCTAACGAGCATCTTCGTAAGTTTGTAAGCATTTGCAAACTATTCAAAATTAAGGATGTCACCGATGATGTCGCATGTTTAAAAATCTTTCCATGGTCATTAAAAGATGAAGCTAGAGATTGGCTAGACTCATTACCAGAAGGTTATATTGAAAACTGGAATGATATGATGGATAAATTTTTGTCAGAATTCTTTCCTGCTTCAAAAGCAGCAAAATTACAAAGTGACATAAATCACTTTAAACAAAAGCCTAATGAAACTCTTTATGAAGCTTGGACCCGATTCAATAAAATGCTTCGAATATGTCCTCAACACGGGTTGAATACATTCCAAAAGGTCCAAATATTCTATAAAGGAGTCAATGTGACAACTAGAAAAGATATAGATGTTGCAGCTGGAGGTTCGATCATGAAGAAAACACCTGAAGACGCTCACACAATCATTGCTGATTTAGCTTCCCATTCTCATAATTGGCATCAAGAAATAGAATTTCCTAGATCATCAAATGTTGCTAGTATTGAAAGCAATGATGAAATTGCTTCTTTAAAAGTTCAAATAGCAAATCAAGCAAGACAAATCGAGAAAGTAACCAAGGAAATGCATTCTATCAGAGTAGGATGTGAACTGTGCCAAGGTCCCCATCTTACTAGAGATTGTGATCAAAGTACAATGGAAGAGCAAGCGAATTTCTTAGGTTACTTACGAAAAGGTGAAATGAACTTTAGCGATTTTCCAGCTATAGAAGCAAACAACCGAAAATATCCTCCTATAAATAGCTATCAAGTAGGAGGACCTTCAGGATCTAATAATAATAACTATCAGAATAATAACTATCAAGGAGGAAATCCAGGTTACCAAAATAACCGGAATTTCCCAAATCAAAATCAAAGAAATCCGCCACCAGGTTATAATAACCGAAATCAACCTCAAAGAAATTATCAAAATAATTTCCAACCCAATCAACCACAACCGCTAGCACTCATGCAACCACAACCATTAGCAATTATGCAACCTCAACCCGAGAGGAAATCTGGTTTAGAAGATCTCTTAAGAGATTTTATGGTTAAGCATGAGAAAAATGCAGAGCTCCAAACTCAGCAAATTCGAAATCAACAAGCCACGATTCAGATTTTAGAAAGAGATGTTGGAAGGATCTCACAGTTACTAGCAGAGAGACCACCAATTGCAAGTAACCCTCCGTTTATACTAAAGAAGAATGATCCTCAAGCCCCAGCATATTCACAAGTGAATGCTATTTATAGTTTCTGTGAGGATGAAGCAAGTTTCAAAACACCGGAGCATAGTCCTATTTTTACTCTTGGGTGAAATGTCCCGTTCTTATTGATTAAAAACGTTCCATATTAATTGATTTCGTTGCGAGGTTTTGACCTCTATATGAGACGTTTTTCAAAGACTGCATTCATTTTTAAACAAACCATAACCTTTATTTCATCAATAAAGGTTTAAAAAGCTTTACGTAGATTATCAAATAATGATAATCTAAAATATCCTGTTTACACACGACCATTACATAATGGTTTACAATACAAATATGTTACAACAAAATAAGTTTCTTGAATGCAGTTTTTACACAATATCATACAAGCATGGACTCCAAATCTTGTCCTTATTTAAGTATGCGACAGCGGAAGCTCTTAATAATCACCTGAGAATAAACATGCTTAAAACGTCAACAAAAATGTTGGTGAGTTATAGGTTTAACCTATATATATCAAATCGTAACAATAGACAACAAGATTTCATATTTCAATACACATCCCATACATAGAGATAAAAATCATTCATATGGTGAACACCTGGTAACCGACAATAACAAGATGCATATATAAGAATATCCCCATCATTCCGGGACACCCTTCGGATATGATATAAATTTCGAAGTACTAAAGCATCCGGTACTTTGGATGGGGTTTGTTAGGCCCAATAGATCTATCTTTAGGATTCGCGTCAATTAGGGTGTCTGTTCCCTAATTCTTAGATTACCAGACTTAATAAAAAGGGGCATATTCGATTTCGATAATTCAACCATAGAATGTAGTTTCACGTACTTGTGTCTATTTTGTAAATCATTTATAAAACCTGCATGTATTCTCATCCCAAAAATATTAGATTTTAAAAGTGGGACTATAACTCACTTTCACAGATTTTTACTTCGTCGGGAAGTAAGACTTGGCCACTGGTTGATTCACGAACCTATAACAATATATACATATATATCAAAGTATGTTCAAAATATATTTACAACACTTTTAATATATTTTGATGTTTTAAGTTTATTAAGTCAGCTGTCCTCGTTAGTAACCTACAACTAGTTGTCCACAGTTAGATGTACAGAAATAAATCGATAAATATTATCTTGAATCAATCCACGACCCAGTGTATACGTATCTCAGTATTGATCACAACTCAAACTATATATATTTTGGAATCAACCTCAACCCTGTATAGCTAACTCCAACATTCACATATAGAGTGTCTATGGTTGTTCCGAAATATATATAGATGTGTCGACATGATAGGTCGAAACATTGTATACGTGTCTATGGTATCTCAAGATTACATAGTATATAATACAAGTTGATTAAGTTATGGTTGGAATAGATTTGTTACCAATTTTCACGTAGCTAAAATGAGAAAAATTATCCAATCTTGTTTTACCCATAACTTCTTCATTTTAAATCCGTTTTGAGTGAATCAAATTGCTATGGTTTCATATTGAACTCTATTTTATGAATCTAAACAAAAAAAGTATAGGTTTCTAGTCGGAAAAATAAGTTACAAGTCGTTTTTGTAAAGGTAGTCATTTCAGTCGAAAGAACGACGTCTAGATGACTATTTTAGAAAACATACTTCCACTTTGAGTTTAACCATAATTTTTGGATATAGTTTCATGTTCATAATAAAAATCATTTTCTCAGAATAACAACTTTTAAATCAAAGTTTATCATAGTTTTTAATTAACTAACCCAAAACAGCCCGCGGTGTTACTACGACGGCGTAAATCCGGTTTTACGGTGTTTTTCGTGTTTCCAGGTTTTAAATCATTAAGTTAGCATATCATATAGATATAGAACATGTGTTTAGTTGATTTTAAAAGTCAATTTAGAAGGATTAACTTTTGTTTGCGAACAAGTTTAGAATTAACTAAACTATGTTCTAGTGATTACAAGTTTAAACCTTCGAATAAGATAGCTTTATATGTATGAATCGAATGATGTTATGAACATCATTACTACCTTAAATTCCTTGGATGAACCTACTGGAAAAGAGAAAAATGGATCTAGCTTCAATGGATCCTTGGATGGCTCAAAGTTCTTGAAGCAAAATCATGACACGAAAACAAGTTCAAGTAAGATCATCACTTGAAATAAGATTGTTATAGTTATAGAAATTGAACCAAAGTTTGAATATGATTATTACCTTGTATTATAATGATAACCTACTGTAAGAAACAAAGATTTCTTGAGGTTGGATGATCACCTTACAAGATTGGAAGTGAGCTAGCAAACTTGAAAGTATTCTTGATTTTATGAAACTAGAACTTTTGGAATTTATGAAGAACACTTAGAACTTGAAGATAGAACTTGAGAGAGTTCAATTAGATGAAGAAAATTGAAGAATGAAAGTGTTTGTAGGTGTTTTTGGTCGTTGGTGTATGGATTAGATATAAAGGATATGTAATTTTGTTTTCATGTAAATAAGTCATGAATGATTACTCATATTTTTGTAATCTTATGAGATATTTCATGCTAGTTGCCAAATGATGGTTCCCACATGTGTTAGGTGACTCACATGGGCTGCTAAGAGCTGATCATTGGAGTGTATATACCAATAGTACATACATCTAAAAGCTGTGTATTGTACGAGTACGAATACGGGTGCATACGAGTAGAATTGTTGATGAAACTGAACGAGAATGTAATTGTAAGCATTTTTGTTAAGTAGAAGTATTTTGATAAGTGTATTGAAGTCTTTCAAAAGTGTATAAATACATATTAAAACACTACATGTATATACATTTTAACTGAGTCGTTAAGTCATCGTTAGTCGTTACATGTAAGTGTTGTTTTGAAACCTTTAGGTTAACGATCTTGTTAAATGTTGTTAACCCAATGTTTATAATATAAAAAGAGATTTTAAATTATTATATTATCATGATATTATGATGTACGAATATCTCTTAATATGATATATATACATTAAATGTCGTTACAACGATAAACGTTACATATATGTCTCGTTTCAAAATCATTAAGTTAGTAGTCTTGTTTTTACATATGTAGTTCATTGTTAATATAATTAATGATATGTTTACTTATCATAATATCATGTTAACTATATATATAACCATATATATGTCATCATATAGTTTTTTTTTTTACAAGTTTTAACGTTCGTGAATCACCGGTCAACTTGGGTGGTCAATTGTCTATATGAAACCTATTTCAATTAATCAAGTCTTAACAAGTTTGATTGCTTAACATGTTGGAAACATTTAATCATGTAAACATCAATCTCAATTAATATATATAAACATGGAAAAGTTCGGGTCACTACAGTACCTACCCGTTAAATAAATTTCGTCCCGAAATTTTAAGCTGTTGAAGGTGTTGACGAATCTTCTGGAAATAGATGCGGGTATTTCTTCTTCATCTGATCTTCACGCTCCCAGGTGAACTCGGGTCCTCTACGAGCATTCCATCGAACCTTAACAATTGGTATCTTGTTTTGCTTAAGTCTTTTAACCTCACGATCCATTATTTCGACGGGTTCTTCGATGAATTGGAGTTTTTCGTTGATTTGGATTTCATCTAACGGAATAGTGAGATCTTCTTTAGCAAAACATTTCTTCAAATTCGAGACGTGGAAAGTGTTATGTACAGCCGCGAGTTGTTGAGGTAACTCAAGTCGGTAAGCTACTGGTCCGACACGATCAATAATCTTGAATGGTCCAATATACCTTGGATTTAATTTCCCTCGTTTACCAAATCGAACAACGCCTTTCCAAGGTGAAACTTTAAGCATGACCATCTCTCCAATTTCAAATTCTATATCTTTTCTTTTAATGTCAGCGTAGCTCTTTTGTCGACTTTGGGCGGTTTTCAACCGTTGTTGAATTTGGATGATCTTCTCGGTAGTTTCTTGTATAATCTCCGGACCCGTAATCTGTCTATCCCCCACCTCACTCCAACAAATCAGAGACCTACACTTTCTACCATAAAGTGCTTCAAACGGCGCCATCTCAATGCTTGAATGGTAGCTGTTATTGTAGGAAAATTCTGCTAACGGTAGATGTCGATCCCAACTGTTTCCGAAATCAATAACACATGCTCGTAGCATGTCTTCAAGCGTTTGTATCGTCCTTTCGCTCTGCCCATCAGTTTGTGGATGATAGGCAGTACTCATGTCTAGACGAGTTCCTAATGCTTGCTGTAATGTCTGCCAGAATCTTGAAATAAATCTGCCATCCCTATCAGAGATAATAGAGATTGGTATTCCATGTCTGGAGACGACTTCCTTCAAATACAGTCGTGCTAACTTCTCCATCTTGTCATCTTCTCTTATTGGTAGGAAGTGTGCTGATTTGGTGAGATGATCAACTATTACCCAAATAGTATCAAAACCACTTGCAGTCCTTGGCAATTTAGTGATGAAATCCATGGTAATGTTTTCCCATTTCCATTCCGGGATTTCGGGTTGTTGAAGTAGACCTGATGGTTTCTGATGCTCAGCTTTGACCTTAGAACACGTCAAACATTCTCCTACGTATTTAGCAACATCGGCTTTCATACCCGGCCACCAAAAATGTTTCTTGAGATCCTTGTACATCTTCCCCGTTCCAGGATGTATTGAGTATCTGGTTTTATGAGCTTCTCTAAGTACCATTTCTCTCATATCTCCAAATTTTGGTACCCAAATCCTTTCAGCCCTATACCGGGTTCCGTCTTCCTGAATATTAAGATGCTTCTCCGATCCTTTGGGTATTTCATCCTTTAAATTTCCCTCTTTTAAAACTCCTTGTTGCGCCTCCTTTATTTGAGTAGTAATGTTATTATGAATCATTATATTCATAGATTTTACTCGAATGGGTTCTCTATCCTTCCTGCTCAAGGCATCGGCTACCACATTTGCCTTCCCCGGGTGGTAACGAATCTCAAAATCGTAATCATTCAATAATTCAATCCACCTACGCTGCCTCATATTCAGTTGTTTCTGATTAAATATGTGTTGAAGACTTTTGTGGTCGGTATATATAATACTTTTGACCCCATATAAGTAGTGCCTCCAAGTCTTTAATGCAAAAACAACCGCGCCTAATTCCAAATCATGCGTCGTATAATTTTGTTCGTGAATCTTCAATTGTCTAGACGCATAAGCAATCACCTTCGTTCGTTGCATTAATACACAACCGAGACCTTGCTTTGATGCGTCACAATAAATCACAAAATCATCATTCCCTTCAGGTAATGACAATATAGGGGCCGTAGTTAGCTTTTTCTTCAATAACTGAAACGCTTTCTCTTGTTCATCATTCCATTCAAATTTCTTCCCTTTATGCGTTAATGTAGTCAAGGGTTTTGCTATTCTGGAAAAGTCTTGGATGAACCTTCTGTAGTAACCAGCTAGTCCTAAAAACTGGCGTATGTGTTTCGGAGTTTTCGGGGTTTCCCACTTTTCAACAGTTTCTATCTTTGCCGGATCCACCTTAATACCTTCTTTGTTCACTATGTGACCGAGGAATTGAACTTCTTCCAACCAAAATGCACACTTTGAAAACTTAGCGTACAATTCTTCCTTCCTCAATACTTCTAACACCTTTCTCAAATGTTCACCGTGTTCTTGGTCATTCTTTGAGTAAATAAGTATGTCATCAATGAAAACAATGACAAACTTGTCAAGGTATGGTCCACACACTCGGTTCATAAGGTCCATGAACACAGCTGGTGCATTAGTTAAACCAAACGGCATGACCATAAACTCGTAATGACCGTAACATGTTCTGAAAGCAGTCTTTGGAATATCATCTTCTTTCACCCGCATTTGATGATACCCGGAACGTAAGTCAATCTTTGAATAAACAGACGAGCCTTGTAGTTGATCAAATAAGTCGTCGATTCTCGGTAGTGGGTAGCGGTTCTTGATGGTAAGTTTGTTCAACTCTCGGTAGTCGATACACAACCTGAATGTACCATCTTTCTTCTTGACAAACAAAACAGGAGCTCCCCACGGTGATGTGCTTGGTCGAATGAAACCACGCTCTAAAAGTTCTTGTAATTGGCTTTGCAGTTCTTTCATCTCGCTGGGTGCGAGTCTGTAAGGAGCACGAGCTATTGGTGCAGCTCCTGGTACAAGATCTATTTGAAATTCAACGGATCGATGTGGGGGTAATCCCGGTAATTCTTTCGGAAATACATCGGGAAATTCTTTTGCAATGGGAACATCATTGATGCTCTTTTCTTTAGTTTGTACTTTCTCGACGTGTGCTAGAACAGCATAGCAACCTTTTCTTATTAGTTTTTGTGCCTTCAAATTACTAATAAGATGTAGCTTCGTGTTGCCCTTTTCTCCGTACACCATTAAGGGTTTTCCTTTTTCTCGTATAATGCGAATTGCATTTTTGTAACAAACGATCTCCGCTTTCACTTCTTTCAACCAGTCCATACCGATTATCACATCAAAACTCCCTAACTCTACTGGTATCAAATCAATCTTAAATGTTTCGCTAACCAGTTTAATTTCTCGATTCCGACATATATTATCTGCTGAAATTAATTTACCATTTGCTAATTCGAGTAAAAATTTACTATCCAAAGGTGTCAATGGACAACTTAATTTAGCACAAAAATCTCTACTCATATAGCTTCTATCCGCACCCGAATCAAATAAAACGTAAGCAGATTTATTGTCAATAAGAAACGTACCCGTAACAAGCTCCGGGTCTTCCTGTGCCTCTACCGCATTAATATTGAAAACTCTTCCACGGCCTTGTCCATTCGTGTTCTCCTGGTTCGGACAATTTCTAATAATGTGGCCTGGTTTTCCACATTTATAACAAACTACATTGGCATAACTTGCTCCGACACTACTTGCTCCGCCATTACTCGTTCCGACACCATTTGTTCCTTTCGTTCTATTAACCCCTGGTCCGTAGACCTCACACTTCGCCGCGCTATGACCATTTCTTTTACACTTGTTGCAAAATTTGGTGCAGAACCCCGAGTGATTCTTTTCACACCTTTGGCATAGTTGCTTCTGATTGTTGTTGTTATTGCGGTTATTATTGTTGTTGGGATGATTGTTGTAGTTGCTGTTGTTGTTGTTGTTGTTGTTGTTGGGCCGTTTGTTGTAGTTGCGATTGATGTTGCGATTGTTGGGATAATTGTTGCGATTATTGTTGTAATTGCTGTTGTTGTTGTATTGGTGATTCTTATCACCGTTTTCCTCCCACTTTCTTTTGACGTGCTTCACATTGGCCTCTTCAGCAGTCTGTTCTTTAATTCTTTCTTCAATCTGGTTCACTAGTTTGTGAGCCATTCTACATGCCTGTTGTATGGAGGCGGGCTCGTGTGAACTTATATCTTCTTGGATTCTTTCCGGTAATCCTTTCACAAACGCGTCGATCTTCTCTTCCTCATCTTCGAATGCTCCCGGACACAATAGGCACAATTCTGTGAATCGTCTTTCGTACGTGGTAATATCAAATACTTGGGTTCGTAACCCTCTAAGTTCTGTCTTGAGCTTATTGACCTCGGTTCTGGGACGGTACTTCTCGTTCATCAAGTGCTTGAATGCTGACCACAGTAGTGCATACACATCATCTTGTCCCACTTGCTCTAGATAGGTATTCCACCATGTTAACGCAGAACCTGTGAAGGTATGCGTAGCGTACTTCACTTTGTCCTCTTCAGTACACTTACTTATGGCAAACACCAATTAAACCTTCTCGGTCCACCGTTTCAATCCGATCGGTCCTTCGGTTCCATCAAATTCCAAAGGTTTGCAGGCAGTGAATTCTTTGTAGGTGCATCCTACACGATTTCCTGTACTGCTAGATCCAAGGTTATTGTTGGTATGTAGCGCAGCCTGTACTGCGGCTATGTTTGAAGCTATAAAAGTACGGAATTCCTCTTCATTCATATTCACGGTGTGTCGAGTAGTCGGTGCCATTTCCTTCAAAATAGTTAAATGGAACAAGTTAATCATACAGAATATTAAGAGTAGTTAATAGTATTTCGTAGCATAATATGAACTCATTTATAAAAGCTTTTTCTTCATATTAGCGTTTTATAAGTTTAAATTCGGGTAGTACCTACCCGTTAAGTTCATACTTAGTAGCTAATATACAATTCAACTACTACAATTCTATATGAAAAACTGATTATAATAATATTTCGCGTTCAAACTTTTATACAATATTTTACAAACTTACAATACCGCTTATTTTACATAAAGCATGAAATATAGCACACAATAACTTTGATACAAGATAGTTGTGAAGACAATTCTAGCTAGTACACAAGTCGTTCAGCAAAGGCAATAAAGACACGTAATTCATACGTCCAGAAACAAGTCATGCATTCTGGTTTTACTAGGACTACTTCCCATCCTTGGTCTTGTGCAACATAACCGTTATGGCCGTTGATAAGACAGCGTGTTGTAACGTCATCAAAGGGACGAGGGTTACGTAATGTCCAACAGTCCCGTAATAATCTAAAAACCTCATTTCTTACCCCAATTACCGACTCCGTCACTTGTGGAAACGTTTTGTTTAATAGTTGTAGCCCGATGTTCTTGTTCTCACTTTGGTGAGAAGCGAACATTACTAATCCGTAAGCATAACATGCTTCTTTATGTTGCATGTTAGCCGCTTTTTCTAAATCACGAAGTCCAATATTCGGATATATTGAGTCAAAATAATTTCTTAACCCGTTGCGTAAAATAGCATTTGGGTTCCCCGCAATATATGCGTCAAAGTAAACACATCGTAACTTATGGGTTTCCCAATGTGATATCCCCCATCTTTCAAACGAAAGTCTCTTATAAACCAAGACATTCTTGGAACGTTCTTCGAATGTCTTACAAACTGATCTCGCCTTAAATAGTTGTGCCGAAGAATTCTGGCCGACTCTAGACAAGATTTCATCAATCATGTCTCCGGGTAGGTCTCTTAAAATATTGGGTTGTCTATCCATTTTGTGTTTTTAAACTGTAAAATAGACAAGAGTTAGATTCATAAAAAAAATACTTATTAATACAAGCAATTTTTACATATATCATAAAGCATAAGAACACTATATTCCATATATTACACCACACGAATACAACTATCTTATTCCGACTCGCTCGTTTCTTCTTCTTCGGTTTTGGTTCGTTTTGCCAAGTTTCTAGGGATATATGATGTTCCCCTAATACGAGCCGTCGTTGTCCACATTGGTTTAGAAAAACCTGGTGGTTTAGAGGTTCCCGGGTCATTGTTACAACTTAAGGACTTCGGGGGTTGACGATACATATAAAGTTCATCGGGGTTGGAATTAGATTTCTCTATTTTTATGCCCTTTCCCTTATTATTTTCTTTTGCCTTTTTAAATTCAGTTGGGGTAATTTCTATAACATCATCGGAATTCTCGTCGGAATCCGATTCATCGGAGAATTGGTAATCCTCCCAATATTTTGCTTCCTTGGCGGAAACACCATTGACCATAATTAACTTTGGTCGGTTGGTTGAGGATTTTCTTTTACTTAACCGTTTTATTATTTCCCCCACCGGTTCTATTTCTTCATCCGGTTCCGATTCTTCTTCCGGTTCCGATTCTTCTTCCGGTTCCGACTCTTCTTTCGGTTCCTCTTCGGGAACTTGTGAATCAGTCCACAAATCATTCCAATTTACATTTGACTCTTCATTATTATTAGGTGAGTCAATGGGACTTGTTCTAGAGGTAGACATCTATCACATAATATCAAACACGTTAAGAGATTAATATATCACATAATATTCATATGTTAAAAATATATAGTTTCCAACAAAAATGTTAAGCAATCATTTTTAAAGAAAACACGGTCGAAGTCCAGACTCACTAATGCATCCTAACAAACTCGATAAGACACACTAATGCAAATTTTCTGGTTCTCTAAGACCAACGCTCTGATACCAACTGAAATGTCCCGTTCTTATTGATTAAAAACGTTCCATATTAATTGATTTCGTTGCGAGGTTTTGACCTCTATATGAGACGTTTTTCAAAGACTGCATTCATTTTTAAACAAACCATAACCTTTATTTCATCAATAAAGGTTTAAAAAGCTTTACGTAGATTATCAAATAATGATAATCTAAAATATCCTGTTTACACACGACCATTACATAATGGTTTACAATACAAATATGTTACAACAAAATAAGTTTCTTGAATGCAGTTTTTACACAATATCATACAAGCATGGACTCCAAATCTTGTCCTTATTTAAGTATGCGACAGCGGAAGCTCTTAATAATCACCTGAGAATAAACATGCTTAAAACGTCAATAAAAATGTTGGTGAGTTATAGGTTTAACCTATATATATCAAATCGTAACAATAGACCACAAGATTTCATATTTCAATACACATCCCATACATAGAGATAAAAATCATTCATATGGTGAACACCTGGTAACCGACAATAACAAGATGCATATATAAGAATATCCCCATCATTCCGGGACACCCTTCGGATATGATATAAATTTCGAAGTACTAAAGCATCCGGTACTTTGGATGGGGTTTGTTAGGCCCAATAGATCTATCTTTAGGATTCGCGTCAATTAGGGTGTCTGTTCCCTAATTCTTAGATTACCAGACTTAATAAAAAGGGGCATATTCGATTTCGATAATTCAACCATAGAATGTAGTTTCACGTACTTGTGTCTATTTTGTAAATCATTTATAAAACCTGCATGTATTCTCATCCCAAAAATATTAGATTTTAAAAGTGGGACTATAACTCACTTTCACAGATTTTTACTTCGTCGGGAAGTAAGACTTGGCCACTGGTTGATTCACGAACCTATAACAATATATACATATATATCAAAGTATGTTCAAAATATATTTACAACACTTTTAATATATTTTGATGTTTTAAGTTTATTAAGTCAGCTGTCCTCGTTAGTAACCTACAACTAGTTGTCCACAGTTAGATGTACAGAAATAAATCGATAAATATTATCTTGAATCAATCCACGACCCAGTGTATACGTATCTCAGTATTGATCACAACTCAAACTATATATATTTTGGAATCAACCTCAACCCTGTATAGCTAACTCCAACATTCACATATAGAGTGTCTATGGTTGTTCCGAAATATATATAGATGTGTCGACATGATAGGTCGAAACATTGTATACGTGTCTATGGTATCTCAAGATTACATAGTATATAATACAAGTTGATTAAGTTATGGTTGGAATAGATTTGTTACCAATTTTCACGTAGCTAAAATGAGAAAAATTATCCAATCTTGTTTTACCCATAACTTCTTCATTTTAAATCCGTTTTGAGTGAATCAAATTGCTATGGTTTCATATTGAACTCTATTTTATGAATCTAAACAAAAAAAGTATAGGTTTCTAGTCGGAAAAATAAGTTACAAGTCGTTTTTGTAAAGGTAGTCATTTCAGTCGAAAGAACGACGTCTAGATGACTATTTTAGAAAACATACTTCCACTTTGAGTTTAACCATAATTTTTGGATATAGTTTCATGTTCATAATAAAAATCATTTTCTCAGAATAACAACTTTTAAATCAAAGTTTATCATAGTTTTTAATTAACTAACCCAAAACAGCCCGCGGTGTTACTACGACGGCGTAAATCCGGTTTTACGGTGTTTTTCGTGTTTCCAGGTTTTAAATCATTAAGTTAGCATATCATATAGATATAGAACATGTGTTTAGTTGATTTTAAAAGTCAAGTTAGAAGGATTAACTTTTGTTTGCGAACAAGTTTAGAATTAACTAAACTATGTTCTAGTGATTACAAGTTTAAACCTTCGAATAAGATAGCTTTATATGTATGAATCGAATGATGTTATGAACATCATTACTACCTTAAATTCCTTGGATGAACCTACTGGAAAAGAGAAAAATGGATCTAGCTTCAATGGATCCTTGGATGGCTCAAAGTTCTTGAAGCAAAATCATGACACGAAAACAAGTTCAAGTAAGATCATCACTTGAAATAAGATTGTTATAGTTATAGAAATTGAACCAAAGTTTGAATATGATTATTACCTTGTATTAGAATGATAACCTACTGTAAGAAACAAAGATTTCTTGAGGTTGGATGATCACCTTACAAGATTGGAAGTGAGCTAGCAAACTTGAAAGTATTCTTGATTTTATGAAACTAGAACTTTTGGAATTTATGAAGAACACTTAGAACTTGAAGATAGAACTTGAGAGAGTTCAATTAGATGAAGAAAATTGAAGAATGAAAGTGTTTGTAGGTGTTTTTGGTCATTGGTGTATGGATTAGATATAAAGGATATGTAATTTTGTTTTCATGTAAATAAGTCATGAATGATTACTCATATTTTTGTAATCTTATGAGATATTTCATGCTAGTTGCCAAATGATGGTTCCCACATGTGTTAGGTGACTCACATGGGCTGCTAAGAGCTGATCATTGGAGTGTATATACCAATAGTACATACATCTAAAAGCTGTGTATTGTACGAGTACGAATACGGGTGCATACGAGTAGAATTGTTGATGAAACTGAACGAGAATGTAATTGTAAGCATTTTTGTTAAGTAGAAGTATTTTGATAAGTGTATTTAAGTCTTTCAAAAGTGTATAAATACATATTAAAACACTACATGTATATACATTTTAACTGAGTCGTTAAGTCATCGTTAGTCGTTACATGTAAGTGTTGTTTTGAAACCTTTAGGTTAACGATCTTGTTAAATGTTGTTAACCCAATGTTTATAATATCAAAAGAGATTTTAAATTATTATATTATCATGATATTATGATGTACGAATATCTCTTAATATGATATATATACATTAAATGTCGTTACAACGATAAACGTTACATATATGTCTCGTTTCAAAATCATTAAGTTAGTAGTCTTGTTTTTACATATGTAGTTCATTGTTAATATAATTAATGATATGTTTACTTATCATAATATCATGTTAACTATATATATAACCATATATATGTCATCATATAGTTTTTTTTTTACAAGTTTTAACGTTCGTGAATCACCGGTCAACTTGGGTGGTCAATTGTCTATATGAAACCTATTTCAATTAATCAAGTCTTAACAAGTTTGATTGCTTAACATGTTGGAAACATTTAATCATGTAAACATCAATCTCAATTAATATATATAAACATGGAAAAGTTCGGGTCACTACATTGGGTGTGAAGATGATGATGAAGAGTGTGATGAGTTTATATTTTCTGATTTATCCAATATGGCAGATTACACTCCTTATCAAGAGATTGATGGTACCCGAGTTGAAAGTATGAAAAGTATAACATGTGAAAATGAAGAGATCCGAGTTGGTGACATAACTCCCGAGTATGCTGATTATTTGATGAGGCTGATGTCGGGAAATCATGCAGAAGTGCAGAAAATAGAAACCACCAAGCCTTCCGAATTTAGGGTTGATGATGATTTGAAGGTGATCAAGGAAGAAGTGAAAGATACGGTGAAGCAAGCACCTAAAGTGGAAGACTATAAAGAACCCATTCCATACCCGCATGCACTTTTATCCGAAAAACCAAAGGAGAATCATTGTAAGCCTTTAAATACGGATAATATTTGTGTAAATGTACCTTTGGTTGATGTTATTGCAGGTATGCCAAACTATGGGAAATTCTTGAATGATTTGATGGCAAAAGAAGGAGTGTGTGAGCAGGCATCATCCGCGTTCCTTGAAGCAGAATGTGCTGCTATTGTGAAAAAGAATGAATTTCCACCTAAGTTAGGTGATCCCGGACCATTCATAGTACCTTGTAAGCTTAATGATTCTAGAACTCTTAGATCATTAGCTGACTCGGGTGCAAGTATAAATCTCATGCCTTATTCCATTTACTCGCATTTGAACTTAGGCGAACTTAAACCGACCAATTCAGGCATTAGATTCATTGATCAGTCGGTTAATAAACCTATAGGGATTGCTGAAAACTTAGTAGTAAAAACAGGTGAACTTGAGTTTCTAGCTGACTTTGTAGTTGTAGATATGAAAGAAGATAAGTTTGTACCTATTATTTTAGGTAGACCATTCTTAGCAACTGCAAGTGCTTTAACAGATTGGAAAATAGGAAAACTAGTTTTGAAGGATAGAGGCAAGAGTGTAACCTATCAAACTGAGTTTAGTATGAACCCACCACCCACACCGATAGTTTCAGTGAATATTGTCGATCATGCTAAACCCATTAGGCAACAAGCTAAGTGTGGGGAGGACGGTAAAGAAAAGCTTGATAGTAAACCACTCAATGATTGTGTTGTTGAGAAAACCATGAAGAAGTTATATGGTAGGATTAGAAATGCTATGTCGGAAAAAGATGAACATTTAAGAAAGAGATTGGTGTCAAACTTATCGAAAATTGAGAAAGATAAGTTAAAAAAATTGGTTAAAGAGTCAAGATTTTCGGACTCTTGGTTATTGTCAAAAATTAATGGTGAGAATGGTTGCGGTAATAGTTCTATTGGAGTAAAGAAGGGTGATGTTTATCACCCCGACGTTAGTTAAAATTGGGGTGCAGTCGCGTGAACGACTCGCTAATAAACTTCACAAATTGTAAATAGTCCCATTCGTGTGTCTCGTTTTTTTTTATATTGTGTTTTAAATTCCTTTTTATTTTTTTTATTTTTCATATACTTGTTTTAAAATTTAAAAACGTTAATCTTTTTAACACAAAAATAGAGTGTTTTTATTTTATTTTATTTTAAATTTGTTTTCGAAAAATATTAAAACTTTAACTTTTAATGAATTGAATTTTATAAATTGAATTTAAAAATTTATAAACGGATTAAGATCAGGTATAACAACCGAATTTCCGTTACAAATATAAATTTATAAAAGATATTTTAAATTTAATTGATTATAAGTTATAAAAAAATATATATAAAAAGAAAAAAAAAATTAGTTTGTAATAACATAATTTTTTGGTGTGTATTGAAACTTATTATATTTTTATTTTTTATATATTAGCAAGAAAATATAGTGTGGGGTAAAAAAATGTGTTGTACGATTGAATTAAAACCCCATATTTTGTGTGTTTTTAACATGGTTTTGACAGGTACAGATGAAAATGCAATTAGACGAAACGAAACATCAAATTACATTGTGATACAAACATTGGATATGATCATAGGTAAAACAATTTGAAAATCCAAATCGGTTAACAAAGGAAGTTCCAAATACTCTACACTTTTTGTCCTCTCAAATTTATACATTATTATCTGATTTTATGTAATGAGGGCATTACATAATCTTAAGTGTGGGGTGAGAATATATAAATTCTCGAGAACTAATAAGTTATTGGTTTTTATGAAAATTTGAAATTTTTTAAACAAATGTATCTAATCAATTTTTAAGGTAATTACGAGCAATTAAAGATCAGGTGTAAAAACCGAAATTGTTGTCTCCATACATTAAAAATACATAAGTTTATTTGTTTAAAACTTATAAAAGAAAACCATTTATAACAAGAATTTATAAATCCTTATATTGAGAACCATTTATCACATGTTTCTTTGAAGTTTATTGCAGATATCATTGCTTTGGAACGTATAAACCTGAATATTCCACTATTACGAGTAATAGAGGATGAATCAAGTCCATCCCGTAAGGAAGTAAGGTCTTCCAAATTGACACACTTGCTAACTTATGTTAGAAGATGTAGTCCAGAACAGCTGTAGGTTGACGAAAAATCTTGAAAAGTCATCCCTAAAATCGGCTGGAAATCCACCTAACCTCAGCATCAAACAGGGTTTTTGGTGGTCAGACTTATCCTAACCATGAGATGGATCTGTCTCGTACAATGGGGGGCACATTGCAAATTAGCTTTTAAGACTAATGAATCTAATCCCCAGATGGATGATCTCCGTAAAGATCAACTGCATCTATGTTTGACCGCGGTCAACATACATATGCCATAACAAATTGAGGCGTGCAAACTCATGGTTCACCGATGATATTTGGACACGATATAATTTTGTTCTAAAACTTATGCTATTTTATGAATTATATTTGTGTAAAACTATTTTTGGACATTTGGCTTCAAGTTCCATGATACTACAATCATGGGGGCGAATAGCTTGCTAATCGCCGACTGAGACTTCGGTTTTCAGTTACCCTCAACCGGAATTTGAGGTTAAAACCGGAAAACGTGTCTAGTGTAAAAACTAGCATGACATTTTATAAAATCATAAAACGTTTTCACAAGGTCCAATTTTCCCTAAGGATCCAAATTTTTAAACCCTAATCACGAGTTTCATGTTTGTTTCTGTTGTCAGAATTTCATTTCGTGTGGTGTGCGTGTGATCCAATAAATACTGTGTTGTGTAATATATTTCATATAGCGTGTGTTTCATTTCGTGTAGTGTGTGTTGTGTGATCTAAATGTTCGATAAGAAAGATATATAATGTTCTAACTCTGTTAAAAGATGTAATTGCTTGAGGACAAGCAACGTTCTAGTGTGGGGTATTTTGATATTGCTCTAAACATACATATTATTCGACGCAATATCACTTATATTTCATAGGTTTTTATCATCTACAAAGACATTCAATGCGCATTTCACAAGAAAAACGACAAAAATGGATAAGAGTTTACTATTTGAAGATTCGACGATAAAACGATAGTTTTAACCAGATTTATATCAAGAAACGTTTATCCGAATGAAAGTACAAGATAGATGAAGAAAAGAGTTCAAATGTAAAGTGCCAAGTCAGAACACGTCAACACGGGATCAACAGAGAACGAACGAAAAAGAAAAATAAAGAAAACTGCTTTTACTCTTACACGAATAGTGTAGGTCTACACGAATAGTGTAGAATATTTTTACACGAATAGTGTAGGTCTACACGAATCGTGTAGAATATTTGTTCTTACACGAATAGTGTAGCCATACACGAATCGTGTAATATTAGGCCGAATTTAATCATTCATCAGATAAGGGGCGGCTACTTTTGAGTTTTAAAACCTTTCTTTTTGATAGTGCTGTAGCAAATGGAAGCTTTTGAACCTACCTACTACTTCAAGTCAAGCATAAATACGGAGTACGTTCAGAAGTTGAGACACAGAGAATATTATCAAGTACAAAATTACTATACACACACATATTTTCATACAATTATTATACGCAAGTTATTATTCTGTAATTTTTATTACTCTATTAGTTCAAGGTTAAAAATAGTTGTAATATTAAGGGTGTATTGTTCGTGATAAAGGGTGTTATTGTACGCGTGAAAGGGGTGTTATTATTGTAATTTTTCTACCGTTTGAAGTTAATGCAAGTGAAGATATTTTAGTAAGTTTACTCTGTTAAAATTAGTGTTGTTATTATGTTTGCATATCTATATTTTTATGTCTACCTTAGTGTAATGAATAGCTAAATTTCCCTAGTGTTTGCTTAAATGTAGAGCCCCTAGTAAAATGGATTGTTACCATTAGTAAAAGTTAAAATGTAACTTTAGTATTTTTAATATTGAGCCTAGTTAAAAGAACCATTTTTATGTAATTAGGTATTTAACCCTTGCCACTTAATTTATTAAATTTAAATAACGAAAGTTGTTTTTATTTACATAAATTGAGCTTCAACATTAAAAATGATCTAGACGAATTTATGGATAAGTTATTGACACCAATTTAGAAATAAACTTCGGTGGTTTGGGTGATATCAATAAGTTATATGAAGGTGAAATTATAAAAAGGGAAACCGTTATAATTTAGGTTTTGGCGAAGGTCAAAACTAGGCTAGGTCTCAATTTAAATACTTAGGGAATAGTAGCTTTCTAAAAAGAATCCAATGAAAATTAGATTTTATTTAGTTAAGTTGTAACTTTATATTTTTTCGAGAGAAAAATGTAAAGTTTGATACTAGAACATTTTAAATAGGGCGTAAAACTTAAAACAATCCATGGACCTAGGGGTGACACAATTAAGTAAACACTCCCATTTATCTTATTTATATTTGTTATAAAAGTATTATTATTATTATTTACGATTTACCATTTTAAAATATTAGAAAAATACATAAAAACAATTATTTTTCGTAACAGTAATCTGTCACATCTTTTTACTCATACACGAATCGTGTATTATCACACGAATCGTGTAAGGCTCTGACGCGGCTACAGTACAGCTAGGGTTAAATTTAGGGTTTTAATTATTTAATTATATTTATAATTAGGTTATTAGTTATTTTAATTATTATAATTAAGTTATTTAGTTTTAATTATTATAAAATACTTAAATACATGTTTTAATCCTAAAATTAGTGTTAATTATTATCACTTTATAAATTGTAACTAGTTTATAATTAGTAAATTAATTAATTTCCCTTTTAATTTATATTAGTTTTATTAAAAATGTCATTTAGTTAATTTAATTAAGTTTATATTATGATTGGTTAAAACAAAATTCTAAATATATAGTTTCATAAAAAAATTACTATTTTACTAATTACCATTTAGTAACATAATTAATGCATCATAATTAGTTTATTTTCATTTAGTTCCTTTTTAAGTTAATTTTTGTAATCTTGTAATTTTATTTAGTAAATTAGTTTTAGTTATTTTCTTTTACTGTTATTTTACAATTGCCTAATCCAAAACTCCCTTTAATTAAGTTTGACATCAAAGACTATTAAAAACCATTAAACATTCCATCTCCCTGTGGAACGAATCGGATTTACCAACAAACTAAACTACACGGATAGGACTAGTTGCCTATATATATGTGTGAAATCAACCTAAAATCTATAAAATACCACATATACAATAAATCAATTCGTGTAACAAAATAACTCAAATCCGTTCATAAATAAAGGTTACGTTCGCGCACATCAGTGGTCCACAATTAGTTGCTTAAATAAAATAAATAAAGACCCCATCGTATTCGTATTGATCAGAATTAATCTCGACCCATGGTACCATGTTGTCAAGTGACGTGTTGCGTACATAAAGTACCATGTTGTCAAATGACGTGTTGCGTACAATCATGAGGTCTTATGATTAATCTTCTCGTGTTGTTTACGGGTGGTCCTGAAATATATAAAATCAAATCATAAGTAAATATATATTAAATATTATGTTAATTAGCCAAGATATGATTAATCCGATTTTGTCATAATATGATATATTACAGGTCTTGAAGTGTTTTTAAAAATCAAATTAGAATGATCTATTTAGTTTGCGAACAAGTTTGAAATCACTCAAACTATGTTCTTGTTGTTAAAATTTTACAACACAAAATAAGATAGCTATATAAATATGAATCGAATAAGGTTATGAATAAGGTTACTACCTCAAGCTACTTGGACAAAGCTACTGGAAAAGGTAAGAAAAATCTTGGAATCAAAAGAGTGGTGGAGTGGGATTGAAAGATTGGAAGTAATCTCCTTGAAATCGGATGACTATATTGATAGGTTCTTGAGTAGGTAAATGAAGAGAGATTAGGGAGTGAATTAACTTGAAAGAAAATTGGAAATGAAATTGTATGTGTGTGTGTGCAAAATAGCATGATTATGGAATGGATATATAGGAGATTTAGTTTGTTTTCTTACACAAAAGTCACACATGAGGTTAAATGGCTGGTTCCCACATGTAACATCATGTCTAGTGGCTGATCATTGAAGTTTATTGTTGGTATCTACCAATAGTAAATACGTATAGAAGCTGGGTATGATATGGTTACATATACCCTAGATATACTTGTAGAAATTTTGAGGAATCGGAACGAGAATTCAAATATGGACGGGTTTATAACTGTAAAAGAGGCTCAAAACTGGGCTTTTATTTTTGGGTCAAACCGGGCCAAAATAAAATTTTAAGACATTTTTAATAAAGCAATGTTAGCCCAAAAAAAAAATTTCCAAGCTGACCTGGCAGCTCGACCCCAGCCAGGGGCACTGCCCCTTGGACCCCGCCAGGGGTTGCCACCCCTTGGACCCCGCTTATCGGGGGCACT
This sequence comes from Rutidosis leptorrhynchoides, assembly GCF_046630445.1. Taxonomy (NCBI): domain Eukaryota; kingdom Viridiplantae; phylum Streptophyta; class Magnoliopsida; order Asterales; family Asteraceae; genus Rutidosis; species Rutidosis leptorrhynchoides. Next base: position 412,746,100 of record NC_092335.1, read on the forward strand.
GCCCCCGAACCCCCGTCATAATCAAGATAAGTTCAAACAAGTGTGCACTCCACACTTCCCCAAACTTGATCGATATTTATCAAGATTATTTTGGTTACAAATTAATCCCATTACACTTAAATCATATTGGTGACATAGATCACCAACACATTATAGATTGTAAGTATATATGTCAAAGAACGTTACATATAGTTATCGTTTTGAAAACTTAAGTTAGTGGTCTCAAAGTATACTTATAACTTATTGTTGTTAGTTCACAATGAAATGTTAAACCATCATTAAATCATGTTAAATATGTATAGATATGTACATCTACATAATCGTATAATTATCGTGTGTTATATAGTTCGTGATATCATCGGTCAAATTGAACGGTCAAACGTTGTGTGAAACTCTTTTCAAAAACATAAGTCTCAACAGTTTGGATTGCTTATCATGTTGGTAAGGTTTATTTTATGTAAATATTAATCTCATAAGTATAAAACGATCGGAAAAATCCGGGTCGTTACAGTACCTACCCGTTAAATAAATTTCATCCCGAAATTTTAAAGTTGTACCTATTTTGCGTTGTCGGGAAACAAATGTGGATACTTTTGTTTCATCTGATCCTCTCATTCCCAAGTAAACTCGGGACCCCTTCGAGCATTCCAACAAACCTTAACGATTGGTATGTTGCTCTGCTTGAGTTGTTTAACTTCACGGTCCATGATTTCGACTGGTTCTTCTATGAATTGTAGTTTCTCGTCGACTTGGATTTCTTCAAGAGGAATGGTGAGATCTTCCTTTGCAAGACATTTCTTGAGGTTTGAGACGTGAAATGAATTATGTACCCTGGCGAGTTGTTGTGGTAACTCGAGTCGATAAGCTACCGGTCCGATGCGTTCGATGATCTTGAACGGGCCTACATACCTTGGGTTCAGTTTACCCCTTTTTCCAAAACGTATTACACCTTTCCAAGGTGACACCTTTAGCATAACCATGTCACCGATCTGAAACTCTAATGGTTTCCTTCGAACATCGGCGTAGCTCTTTTGGCGACTACGGGCTATTTTCAATCTCTCCTTGATTTGCACTATCTTCTCAGTAGTTTCATGGATGATCTCGGGACCAGTTAATTGTCGATATCCTACTTCATTCAACAGATAGGGGATCTACACTTCCTTCCATACAGTGCTTCGAATGGTGCAGCTTTAATGCTCGCATGATAACTATTATTATACGAGAATTCTGCTAATGGTAGATATTTATCCCATCCGTTTCCAAAATCGATCACACATGCCCTGAGCATGTCTTCAAGAGTCTGAATTGTTCTTTCACTCTGCCCGTCAGTTTGCGGATGATATGCGGTGCTCATATCCAAACGGGTTCCCAGGGCCTCCTGTAGTGATTGCCAAAACTTTGATGTAAATATACTATCACGATCAGATATAATGGAAATAGGTATTCCATGCATTGAAACAATTTCCTTTATGTATAATCGTAATAGTTTCTCCATTCTATCCGTTTCCTTTATAGGCAAGAAATGTGCAGATTTGGTGAGACGATCAACTATTACCCAAATGGTGTCATAACCCCAGGCAGTCTTAGGTAACTTTGTGATGAAATCCATGGTAATACCATCCCATTTCCATTCTGGGATTTCTGGTTGTTGAAGTAACCCTGACGGCTTCTGGTGTTCTGCTTTGACTTTGGAACAAGTTAAACATTCCCCAACATATGTTGCAACATCTGTCTTTAAATTAGGCCACCAATAATGCGTCTTAAGATCTTGATACATCTTTCCAACTCCAGGATGTATCGAGTATCTTGTCTTATGTGCCTCGTTCAATATCAACTTCCTTAATCCACCCAACTTCGGTACCCAAATACGGTTTGCGAAATATCGAATTCCGTTGCTTCTCATACTTCTTCATTATTTCATTTCCTATGTTTTCTTTAGTAAGAGCTTCTCGTTGAGCCTCTTTGATTTGTGAGTTGAGATTCATGCGAATTTTTATGTTCATTGCTCGTACTCGAATTGGTTCCTGTTCCTTTCTGCTTAAAGCGTCGGCCACTACATTCGCTTTCCCGGGATGATAGCGAATCTCACAATCATAGTCGTTTATCAGCTCGACCCACCTACGTTGCCTCATGTTCAGCTATTTCTGATCAAAAATATGTTGAAGACTTTTATGATCAGTAAACACAGTGCATTTAACCCCATATAAATAGTGTCTCCATATCTTCAATGCAAACACTACTGCTCCCAATTCTAAATCATGCGTCGTATAATTTCGCTCGTGAATCTTCAATTGTCGGGATGCGTATGCTATAACTTTCTTCCGTTGCATAAGGACGCAACCAAAACCTTGTCGCGAAGCATCACAATATATCTCAAAATCATCGTTCCCTTCAGGTAACGATAAAATAGGTGATGTAGTCAACTTTTTCTTCAGTAATTGAAATGCACTCTCTTGCTCAGAAGTCCATTCGTACTTCTTCCCTTTTTGCGTTAACGCTGTTAATGGTTTAGCTATTCGGGAAAAATCTTGAATAAACCTTCTATAATAACCAGCTAAACCCAAAAATTGGCGTATCTGCGTTGGTGTCTTAGGAGTCTCCCATTTTTCAATGGCCTCAATTTTAGTTGGATCAACCTGAATTCCTTTGCTACTAACAACGTGGCCAAGAAATTGCACTTCTTTCAACCAAAATGCACACTTAGAAAATTTGGCGTATAACTGTTCTTTTCTTAACAATTCTAATACCAACCTTAAATGCTGCTTATGCTCTTGCTCACTCTTGGAATAGATAAGAATATCGTCAATGAAAACGATAACAAACTTATCTAAATATGGACTACAAACTCGATTCATGAGGTCCATGAATACAGCTGGCGCATTAGTCAACCCAAACGGCATGACCAAAAATTCATAATGACCGTAGCGTGTCCGAAAAGCAGTTTTCAGAATATCTTCTTCTTTGACGCGTAGTTGATGATAGCCCGACCTTAGGTCGATTTTCGAGTAAACACATGATCCTTGCAATTGATCAAATAAGTCATCAATTCTCGGTAGTGGATACCGATTCTTGATAGTTAACTTATTTAATTCACGATAATCTATACACATTCAGAAAGATCCATCTTTCTTCTTGACGAATAAAATCGGAGCTCCCCACGGTGAAGTGCTCGGTCAAATGAAACCACGATCCAGTAATTCTTGTAACTGGCTTTGTAACTCTTTCATCTCAGATGGTGCAAGTCTATATGGAGCACGAGCCACTGGTGCAGCTCCTGGTACTAGATCTATTTGAAATTCTACAGATCTAAATGGAGGTAATCCCGGCAACTCTTCCGGAAATACTTCAGGAAAATCTCTTACCACAGGCACGTCGTTGATGCTCTTCACTTTTTCCTTCGTTTCGACTTTATTAACATGTGCTAGTATAGCATAGCACCCTTTCTTCAAGCACTTTTGATCTTTCAAACAACTAATGAGTTTTAGCTTTGTGTTACCCTTCTCTCCATAAATCATTAATGGCGTTCTATCCTTACGAGGAATGCGAATTGCCTTCTTGGCGCACACAACTTCAGCTCCTATTTTAGACATCCAGTCCATGCCGACTATTACATCAAAACTTCCTAATTCTACGGGTATCAAATCAATCTTAAATGTTTCTCCTGCTAAATTTATTTTACAATCACGGCAAATTTTATCGGCTTTAATTAGTTTACCATTAGCTAACTCAATCATGTACTTAGCATCTAGAGGTAATGATGAACAATTCAATTTAGCATGAAAGTCTGTACACACGTAACTTCTATCGGCACCAGTATCAAATATAATAGATGCGGATAAGTTATTAATGGTAAACGTACCCGTAACAAGCTCCGGGTCTTCATACGCCTCTCTAGCATTAATAACAAATGCTCTTTCACGTGCAGATCCGTTATTCTTCTCTGGATTCGGGCACTGACTCTTATAATGACCCTGTTTCCCACATCCATAACAAGTAACAGTGGCCAAGGCAGTTCTATTTGCATTGGTGGCAGGAGTCTTGGTACCGTTTGTATTTGTAGCGAGAACCCTACAATCTTCAGTAAGATGACCTTTTCGATTACAATTGTTGCACACCACATTACAATAACCAGAGTGATGTTTGTGGCATCTGTTACATAAAGGATTTCGTCCTTTGTAACCTGAGTTTGAACCGCTACCCGCACCTTGCGTGGTTTCTTGTTTCTTGTTGGATTGTTGATGATTACCTTCCCACTTTCTTTTATTTCCCGATGTCTTGACATCGGTGTTCTTATCCAGAATAATCTGGTCCATCAACTCGTTCGCCATGGTGATAGCTTCATGAATAGTCTTGGGTTTGGATGCTGTAACATTTGCCTTGACCTTTTTAGGCAAACCGTCTTTGTACAGTTCAATCTTCCGTTCTTCGGTTGGTACCAATTCGGGACATAGCAAAGCTAATTCCATGAATTGCTGATTGTAGTTGGTGAGTTCAGTACTAACAACTTTCAGGCTTCGTAATTCAGCTTCCAACTTCCTAACCTCGTTCCTTGGACAATATTCATTGATTAGCATTGTTTTGAATTCTTCCCAAGGAGTATCATAAGCTACATCTCCTCCTACGGCCTTCACATAGTTTTTCCACCACGTGAGTGCACTATCTTGTAGGGTGCACGATGCATACTTGGTCATGTCCTTCTCAATACAACCACTGATTTTAAACACAGACTCAATCTTTTAGATCCACCGGGTTAAACCAACCGATCCTTCTGTTCCACTGAATGATGAGGGCTTGCAACCTTGAAAAGTTTTGTAAGTGCACCCCACACGAGGATTTGGGTTAACTGCAGCACCTCTTGCAGCCTCGACCCATAACATTCTGTCGTTCACTCGCTGATTGATGAGTTCTTGGATTTCTTGTTCCGTCATCCGGTTCAATCGCGCCATAATCTTCTACAAGAATGAAAAAAAAATAATTATTCACATGGAATATTATAGATGTAGTATGTATTTACAGTACATCGTAGCTTATTAATAATATGAACCAGTTATTATTATAAAAGCCTTTTCTTCTTATTAGCGTTTTATAATTATATCTAGGGTAGTACCTACCCGTTAAAGTTCATACTTAATAGCTTAGTACGAAAATCAATTACTACCACCCAAATAATACTTAACCATGGAAAATTATTGCATTTCACACTTCACTATTTTACATATGCTTATCTTACATCAAACATTAAGCAAACCACACTAGTAATATTATACAAAATATTATATGATCACATGGTTTAAAACAACAGCGCATCATTTAACCCAAAGCGTTTGTGTTCAAAGAAATTGCTTAAAGGTTATCCTGGTTGTCTCCCTGCGTTTTGGCTGAGGAACCGAAGAACTGGATATCGGGATAGAACTAATAGGAATAGTGGGAATAGGTGTGGAAGTATCTGGTGGAGTTGGTGCGACAACATTCTCTCTAGACTCGGGATTTGGATTTTTCATTTCAGTAGCCTTTCGTTTCTTTCCTCGTTCGAACTTGTCTTTCGTAATTTCCTGTATTTCTTCCTGCTCAGGATCACTTTCTGGTTCCTCTTCAATTGATTCATCCGGAACTTGTGAGTCTTCCCCAAAGGTGTCGTTTTCATCATCGGATAGATTAATGACTGGAACACCATCTGAAGATTCTGGTTCGGAGTCGCTGAATGTGATAATAAGTTCTAAGCCAGACATCTATCACATAACAACTAGCACGTTAATACCACATAATATTTACATATTAATTTTTAACCAACAAGGATAAGCAATAGTTTTCGAAATCAAACACGGTCAAAGTCCAGACTCACTAATGCATCCTAACAAACTCGATAAGACACACTAATGCAAATTTTCTGGTTCTCTAAGACCAACGCTCTGATACCACATGTCATAACCCGACCTTAACCATAAGGACGAATACAATAACATATGATTTCATCGCGAGGTATTGACCTCTATATGCGACATTCTTCAAAAACTGCATTCGTTTTTACAATACAAACCATAGCTTTTATTACAAATACAAGGTTTAAACAACTTAATAATGATTATCGTTTAGCGATAATCTTAGACTTACAAACTTTACATGTGATAATAACAATACGACCTTCAACATATTTTACATTACAAATCCTCCGATATGCAGTTTTATTTTTGACACAAATATGCATACTCAAGATCTTGCTTAAATTCAACATGTTGCAGCGGAAGCTTTTAGTTATCACCTGAGAATAAACATGCTTAAAACGTCAACATAAAGTTGGTGAGATATAGGTTTAATGCCGGCAGCGTTATAAATATAGACCACAAGATTTCATATATAAACGTTTTAATAAAAATATTCTAAGTTGTTGAGCACTTGATAACCATACTTAACATTTAATCAACGTCGCATATTCCCTTTATTATGAAATCTTACTACACCGTACCAAGTGTAGTCACCGAAACGAAGTACTGTGCAACCGTTGAATATTGGTCGTCCAGTCCGGTTGGGGTTGTCAGGCCCGATAGATCTATCAACAGGATTCGCGTTTACAATACCTCATGTAAATAATAGTTACCAAGTTACAGGGAAGTATGCCAGTGGTACAACTCAACGTAGAATATATATTTTTAATCACTTGTGTCCATAACGTAAATCATAAAATGCATGTATTCTCATCCCGAAATATTTAGAGTTTAAAAGTGGGACTATATACTCACTTTTGCCTTGAAGGTAATAAACACGACTTGGTCTCCGATTGATATCACAAACCTAACCATATATATAATATATCAACATATTTTCTTTTCAAGTAATCGTTACATATATATATATATATATATATATATATATATATATATATATATATATATATATATATATATATATATATATATATATATATACTTTTAATACTTTTAATATTTTCTTAGTTCGTAGTTAGCAGTCCGATGTTAGTGGTCCACAATTAGTTGCTTAAATAAAATAAATAAAGACCCCATCGTATTCGTATTGATCAGAATTAATCTCGACCCATGGTACCATGTTGTCAAGTGACGTGTTGCGTACATAAAGTACCGTGTTATCAAATGACGTGTTGCGTACAATCATGAGGTCTTATGATTAATCTTCTCGTGTTGTTTACGGGTGGTCCTGAAATATATAAAATCAAATTATAAGTAAATATATATTAAATATTATGTTAATTAGCCAAGATATGATTAATCCGATTTTGTCATAATATGATATATTACAGGTCTTGAAGTGTTTTTAAAAATCAAATTAGAAGGATCTATTTAGTTTGTGAACAAGTTTGAAATCACTCAAACTATGTTCTTGTTGTTAAAATTTTACAACACAAAATAAGATAGCTATATAAATATGAATCGAATAAGGTTATGAATAAGGTTACTACCTCAAGCTACTTGGACAAAGCTACTGGAAAAGGTAAGAAAAATCTTGGAATCAAAAGAGTGGTGGAGTGGGATTGAAAGATTGGAAGTAATCTCCTTGAAATCGGATGACTATATTGATAGGTTCTTGAGTAGGTAAATGAAGAGAGATTAGGGAGTGAATTAACTTGAAAGAAAATTGGAAATGAAATTGTATGTGTATGTGTGCAAAATAGCATGATTATGGAATGGATATATAGGAGATTTAGTTTGTTTTCTTACACAAAAGTCACACATGAGGTTAAATGGCTGGTTCCCACATGTAACATCATGTCTAGTGGCTGATCATTGAAGTTTATTGTTGGTATCTACCAATAGTAAATACGTATAGAAGCTGGGTATGATACGGTTACATATACCCTAGATATACTTGTAGAAATTTTGAGGAATCGGAACGAGAATTCAAATATGGACGGGTTTATAACTGTAAAAGAGGCTCAAAACTGGGCTTTTATTTTTGGGTCAAACCGGGCCAAAATAAAATTTTAAGACATTTTTAATAAAGCAATGTTAGCACAAAAAAAAAATTTCCAAGCTGACCTGGCAGCTCGACCCCAGCCAGGGGCTCTGCCCCTTAGACCCCGCCAGGGGTTGCCACCCCTTGGACCCATCTTATCGGGGGCGCTGCCCCCGAACCCCCGTCATAATCAAGATAAGTTCAAACAAGTGTGCACTCCACACTTCCCCAAACTTGATCGATATTTATCAAGATTATTTTGGTTACAAATTAATCCCATTACACTTAAATCATATTGGTGACATAGATCACCAACACATTATAGATTGTAAGTATATATGTTAAAGAACGTTACATATAGTTATCGTTTTGAAAACTTAAGTTAGTGGTCTCAAAGTATACTTATAACTTATTGTTGTTAGTTCACAATGAAATGTTAAACCATCCTTAAATCATGTTAAATATGTATAGATATGTACATCTACATAATCGTATAATTATCATGTGTTATATAGTTCGTGATATCATCGGTTAAATTGGACGGTTAAACGTTGTGTGAAACTCTTTTCAAAAACATAAGTCTCAACAGTTTGGATTGCTTATCATGTTGGTAAGGTTTATTTTATGTAAATATTAATCTCATAAGTATAAAACGATCGGAAAAATCCGGGTCGTTACAGCCTAGTTTACCTGATGGTGTTCCTGGTGTTCCTGTTCTTTCAAACATTTTTCATGATCATCAAGCTTCTTTTTACAATCAGCCAACTCCTTTTCTTGATCATCCACCCTCTTAGTCAACATATTAACCATACGCAATAATTCCTGCAAATTGTTGCCTTTTTGTGTTGGATGAGGGTCCGAAGTCTGCTCTGACTCCTCCTGCAATAATTCCTTCAAACTGCCACCCAACTCCTCTTCAACTTGATTATCATCTTGTGTATTTTCCTCGTCTTCAACAACCTCTCCTTGAAAGTAAGAGGAACTCCCAATCCACCATTGACAACCTCTCTCTGTCTCAGATGGGTGCAGGGAACGAAAAGGTCTTTTTTTCTTCGGACAATCATCCTGAAATGAACTTATAATAGTAAAAACAAAAGGACGCAAGGACGCAAAAGTCATTTTGCGTCAAGACGCAAAAACGCAAAGAGCATCTTGCGATAGACGCAAGGACGCAAGAGTAAACTTGCGACACACGCAAGGACGCAAGCATGGTTCTTGCGCCTGTAACAAGTATAACCCAGGGACCACACGCAAGGATGCAAGTACATCCTTGCGACATACGCAAGGACGCAAGGTGTATATTGCGTCCTCTTGCGATACACAAAACTGCTCTGTTCAAACAGAAACTGCTGTATATACACTATATAAAAAGCTCTTGGAGATATTAACTAACCATTATATGTAAAAGTTTTAGGTAGTCAGACACTATAAAGGTGTCAGCAGATGAACGCTTCCAAAATAATGCTCTTGGTACTCCATCCTTATCAGTTTTGGTACTACGGTATGCCTCGAGGATCCAAATCTTAAATGCCCACATAAAACCAGCCAAAGTGTAAGCCTTTCCACCCCCACTCTCTAATTGGCTTTCTCGAACCTCAAAACCTTCGCTCACCGCTGAGTAAGTAGCATCCCAAATATGAGACCCCCATGGGTACGCGTTCACCTTATTGAAATCTTCAACCAACCATAGAAACTGTTTACTAACCACATGTTGCCCCTGCTTCCCCATAAACGCTCTCTCTACGATCAAAATTATAGCTAGTCGAACAATATCATCGTCACTAACCTTGGGAACCTTTACATCACCTTGTTTTTTGATAAGGATGTTTTGTATATCACTAACCAAAATGTTGCTGGCATCGGGACGCTCTGGAAAACAACACCGTCTAATGGGTGCGGCCTTAGATTCATAATTTCGAGGGATGTAATGTGCCATGTCCGTCCAGCTACCAAACATAAAGCCGGTGACTAAACAAAATTCACGCCGACCAAATCTAATCATAAAATTAGGAGAAAAATGAAACCATATATCTTGTTGCTCTTCAGGGTACTTACTAGCATCTAATTTTGCTGAACGCTCACATTTCCGTTGGAGCATGGCATGTACTAGGCCAGGATCATTACCCGTGTATGAAAGATCTAACCAGGGACCAAAGCATGTACTCCTAAATAATTTTTCTTGTCTCTCAGTCAACATTTTCTTGACCTGAGGAATCACGGTCAACATATTCTTCATGGTCAGTTTACCTTCCACATAGCCCTGTAAAAGTCAGAAGAACATCAGAAGAAAATCACATAGACGCAAGCACACAAGACAGAGATTGCGTACAAGGCCGCAAGGACGCAAGGTTAACCTAGCGTAACCTCTGTGCAAGACGCAAGGACGCAAGGTTAACCTTGCGTAACCTATCATCAAGACGCAAGGACGCAAGGATCACCTTGCGTGCACATGCAAAGGTAACCTAATGTGTGATGCCCCGTACAAAACCATCGTGTACGAATCATCAACAACAGGATCATTACAAGGTTAAGTACTATATGCGTTTTCAAAAAGAGTTTTGTATTCAATAATAAAGTGATGTCTAAACCAACATCGAGTGTTTTACAATCCAAAATCATGCTTCACTAAGTAGAAGCAAATAATAAGTGTATGTGACCACAACGGTCGTTACAAGTCATAGTTTAAAAGTACGGATGTTTGAATGCAAAATAAAGTAGTTCATGCGATAGCAACTCTAAGCAGCGGGTGTCTACAGCACGACTAGTACACAGCGGAAGCTAACCTCAAGCACCTGAGAAAAACATGCTTTAAAACGTCAACACAAAGGTTGGTGAGCTATAGTTTAAGTATAACAGTATGTAAGGTAGGCCACGAGATTTCAGTGCTACAAAGAGCGTTTCAAAACAGTATGATAAAGTATATGTTAACCGTGGGCACTTGGTAACTAACTTAACGTTTATACCCCCTGAAAGTATACTTGGCAAGTGCGTATGCCTACGAAGTATTAAACACTCGTTAAATGCTAGCGCGACTAGCTCGAGTGGGGATGTCAAACCCTATGGATCCATATCTACGATTCGCGTTCACGGTTCAAAAACCAATGATTAAACATTACCGAGCTAAAGGGAATATTTATGCCGTTGTATAACCCACACATATGTAGTTTAAGTACTCATGCCTAGTATGTAAAACATAAAATCCGCATGTATTCTCAGTTCCCAAAATAAGTTAAAGTAAAAAGGGAATGCTATAACTCACAATGATAATGTAGTCGTAAAGTCGGTTCGAAAAAGGTGTGCAAGTAATCGGTCCGAAAGTCCTCAACTTAAGTCAAATAGTACTAAGTCAGTAAATCGTTTTAATAGGTTTAAAAGTATGTATTTAAGGTCATAAAGGTCATCATCATTCATCATCAAACAAAAGGCGTAAAGTAGGTTTCGTTTATGAAAGTGGTTTAAAACGAAGACTGACTTCAGTCAGTCACCACGGCCTCTATCCTTACTGAATTAAGGTGAGACTAGTGGCCATGGCTACGTATATGAGTCCTTTAAGTGTGGTAAAATTTACAGAAGCAAACTCGTCTTCGTTTGACCGTGGCGACGGTCTAAGTGCGAGTAGGTCAGAAATTTCTGCACAACGTTAAAGGACATAGTGACGATCGGAGGGCCATAAATCCTAAACCGTAACTCGGATTAAGACGAGTCCTATATGAAAAGTTATCTACTCAAAAAGATCTATCTAAAAATCATGGTTAGAACAGCCCAGGTCTGCTGGTATGTTACAGAAACAGCAGGTCAGTAGGTTTTGGACTGAAACAGTAAGTTTAAGTGAGTTCCGGTGGTCTTGGTGCTTGATGTTCATCATGGTTCTCATCCTTGATGCATATAGCTTCAAGTGTACAACTCATGGGTGTGTTTAAATCATCTTAACCAAGTCTTGACCATCATAACACTAGTGCAAGTCTAAGACATGAAGCACAACTCACTTAAGAGTTGTATGAAGTTTGATGAACCAAAGTTACATCAAAGTCTTAGATCTAACACATACATGAACTTTAAGACTAATAATAAGTTACAAACTTGAAAGTAAACTAACTAATCAAGATCTTAAGATGTAGAACATAGTTCTTAGTTAGATCTTGAAGATCCAAGACTCAAAAGTCTAGATCAAGCATAAGTATACAAAGTTATTTTTAAAGAAAACTCATTTACATGTTCTTGAACTTTTAAGTTAACTTTAAGTTCCAAGAGATATGATATCAAGACTAACTTGTAATACTTGACCAACAACAACCAAAATCATAAAATTAAAGTGCAAGTAAAACTAAATAATCAAGTAAATAAGTTCATGAGTTTCATACTTTAAAGATTTAGAAAGTAAACATTAAGTTCACTTCATGTACTTCAAGTATGAGTTACAACACAAGAACTTTGAATCTTTTGACATAATGTATGTAGAACATAACTAGGTAGTTTGTTCTTGTATGTTCTTGAAAATACAAGATATTATGAAGAATCAAACTAGTAAGTTTGATTCTTGAAAGCTAGTAATTAAGTAACAAGTAACTACAAATTAAGTAATTAATAACAACTAGTAAGTAACTAAAAAGACAAGTATCAAACAACAACAAATGATGATGATGATTAAGAGTGCTTTAGGTTTGGTTTTGTAAAGAAAAGAAGAAGAGAAAAGAACTTCATAATACTTACAAGTATGAAGAGAAAAGAGAGAAAGTAAAGAGAGAAAATAAGATGCAAGTAATGTGTGTGTGAAGTGTAAATGAAACTAGTGAATGAAGTAGTCAAAAAAAAAAGATTTGAATCCCTCTTGTGCTCTCACCAAGTCACGGCTGCAGCAGAAATTAGGAGGGAGGGAGAAGTGTTCAATGGTTACTTAGATGCTAAAGCTTAAAAGTGTGGATATTAAGGGTGCATGCATGGGGAAGGTGTGCAACTAGATTCCAAGTCTTCTTTAACTAACTAGTTCATGATCTAATTACCATTTACATGTCTTAGTAGGTTAGTTAATCCATTAAAATGGGTAGGGTGGGCTTGTAAGCCCAAGGTCATAAGTCCATTTCACTAATAAAGCCCAAGTTCACTTAATTAACAAGTTAATCCAATTAAAAGCCCAAGTAACTAACTAACAACTTTAGTTAATTAAAATGATTAATAAACTTAATCATGAATGCAAATAATACTTGAAAATATTATTCGTGCAAGTTCCGGGTGTCACAAAGACGTTTCGGGCAATTAAAGTCAAGTTCGGGCAATCATGGCAACATGTAAATGTAATAACATACATTCGTTTAATCACATGTATTAATAATAATAATTATTAATAAATAAACGTTGGAAATTCCAGGGTCGTTACATTACCCACCTGTTAAAAAAAATTTCGTCCCGAAATTTAAGCTGAGGTAGATGGAGGAGTCGGGAAAAGGTGAGGATACTTCCGCATCATTTGATCCTCTCGCTCCCAAGTAAACTCAGGTCCTCGTTTGGCAGTCCATCGTACTCGGACGATCAGAATCTTGTTGCGTTTCAAAGTTTTGATCTCACGATCCATAATTTCAACAGGCTCTTCCATGAAGTGGAGTTTGTCGTCAATCGTAAGTTCCTCAAGTGGTATGATAAGTTCCGGTGCCGCAAGACACTTCTTCAAGTTTGACACCTGGAAGGTAGGATGAACTGAGCTCAATTGTGCTGGTAGATTCAAACGGTAAGCAACGGGTCCAACACGTTCCAAGATTTCAAATGGACCAATGTATCGTGGGTTTAACTTTCCACGTTTTCCAAAACGGATCACACCTTTCCAAGGTGCAACCTTTAACATTACACGGTCACCAACATTGAATTCAAAGTCCTTACGTTTAAGATCAGCATAACTCTTTTGGCGATCACGGGCAGTCTTAAGTCTAGCTTGGATCTGAGCAATCTTCTCCTTGGTTTCGTGGACTACCTCAGGTCCGCTGATTTGCTTTTCGCCTACTTCGGCCCAACAAATAGGAGATCGACACTTACGGCCATACAATGCTTCAAAAGGTGCAACATTAATGCTAGAGTGATAACTGTTGTTGTACAAGAATTCGGCGAGTGGCAAATGTCTTTCCCAGGCCTTTCCAAAATCAATGACACATGCACGCAACAAGTCCTCCAACGTCTGAATCGTTCATTCACTTTGCCCGTCAGTCTGAGGATGATAAGCAGTACTCATGTCAAGACGAGTTCCCATGGCTTCTTGCAAAGAACGCCAAAATCTAGAGGCAAAACGGGGATCGCGATCAGAGATGATCGATAAAGGTACACCATGACGAGATACAACCTCTTTGATGTATAATTGAGCAAGTCTCTCCATTGTATCGGTTTCCTTCATCGCTAGGAAGTGTGCAGATTTGGTGAGGCGGTCAACAATAACCCAAATGGTATCATATCTGCCCACTGTCTTTGGTAGCTTGGTGATGAAATCCATTCTGATCCTTTCCCACTTCCATTGTGGGATCTCTGGCTGTTGAAGTAAACCAGAAGGTCTCTGATGCTCGGCTTTAACCTTTGAGCAAGTCAAACACTTACCAACATAAGTCGCAACGTCCTTCTTAGGATTCGGCCACCAATACTGTTCTTTAAGGTCGTGGTACATCTTGCCCGCTCCAGGATGAATCGAATATCTCGATTTGTGTGCCTCATCAAGTATCAGGTTTCGTAGATCTCCATAACAAGGTACCCAAATTCTTCCGGCATAGCATCGGAGTCCAGACTCCCTAACCTCGAATCGAGAGACAAGTATGTTCAAATGTTCACGAGATATGTTCTCCTCCTTGAGAGCCTCAACTTGGGCTACTCTGATCTGGTTGTTGAGGTTCGAATGGATGGTAATGTTCAGAGCCCTAACACGAAGAGGTGCCGTCCTCTCCTTTCGGCTTAAAGCGTCAGCTACAACATTGGCCTTGCCAGGGTGATAACGAAGTTCACAATCGTAGTCGTTGAGCGTCTCGATCCATCGACGCTGTCTCATATTTAGTTGCTTCTGATCAAAGATGTGTTGGAGACTCTTGTGATCGGTGAAGATAGTGCTCTTAGTTCCATACAAATAGTGTCTCCACAATTTGAGTGCAAAGACAACGGCTCCAAGTTCAAGATCATGTGTAGTGTAGTTCCGCTCGTGAATCTTCAATTGTCGGGAGGCATAGGCAATAACTTTTGATCGTTGCATCAGTACACAACCAAAACCACTCTTCGATGCATCACAATAAACAATAAAGTCGTCACTGCCCTCAGGAAGTGATAGGATAGGTGCGGTGGTCAACTTCTTCTTCAAGGTTTGGAATGCTGATTCGTGTGCGGGTTCCCAAATGAACTTCTTGCCCTTGTGAGTCAGCGCGGTCAAAGGACGCGCAATCAGAGAAAATCCTTCGATAAACCTTCGGTAATAACCAGCGAGACCTAGGAATTGGTGAATATGAGTCGGAGTAGTGGGGGTCTCCCACTTGCTGATAGCTTCAATCTTGGCGGGGTCAACTTTGATACCCTGGTCGCTCACAACATGACCCAGAAACTGAACTTCCTTCAACCAAAATTCACACTTGGAGAATTTGGCGTAAAGTTGCTCTTGTCTCAAGAGTTCAAGCACTAGTCGGAGGTGTTGCTCATGTTCTTCTTCGCTCTTAGAGTAGATGAGGATATCATCTATGAAGACGATAACAAACTTATCCAAGTAAGGCTTGCAGACACGATTCATGAGATCCATGAACACGGCAGGTGCATTTGTTAAACCGAATGGCATCACGAGAAACTCATAATGACCATAACGGGTCCTGAATGCAGTTTTCATCACGTCACTTTCCTTCACCCTCAGCTGGTGATATCCGGATCGCAAATCGATCTTTGAGTAGACACTCGATCCTTGTAGTTGATCAAAAAGATCATCAATTTATGGAAGAGGATACCGATTCTTGATAGTCAATTTGTTGAGCTCACGGTAGTCGATACACATACGAAAGGATCCATCCTTCTTCTTTACAAACAACACAGGTGCACCCCAAGGCGAGAAACTTGGTTGGATAAATCCTCGATCAAGCAGTTCTTGTAGTTGACTCTGTAATTCTTGCATCTCGGAAGGTGCGAGTCTATAAGGTGCGCGAGCTACAGGTGCAGCTCCTGGCACTAAATCAATCTGAAACTCTACGGCTCTCTAAGGCGGCAATCCAGGCAATTCTTCTGGGAAGGCATCGGAAAATTCGTTCACAATTCGAACGTCGTTCACGCTCTTCACCTCAGTTTCTACCGCTTTCACATGTGCTAGGACAGCAAAACGTCCCTTCTTCATAATCTTTTGCGCTTTCACGCAACTAATGAGGTTCAAATTCGAGGTACATCTCTCTCCATAGATAACCAGTGGTTCGCCATCTCCTTGTGGTATGCGAAGTGCTTTATCTCCACAGATAATATCGGCCCTTATCTTGCTCAACCAATCCATGCCGACGATCACGTCGAAACTTCCCAGTTTGATAGGTATCAAATCAATTTCGAAATCTGCGCCAGCTATGTTGATAATAGCTCCTCGACCAATGTGGTCAACCTTTTCAAGTTTTCCATTTGCGACCTCGACAAGCATACTTTCTTTTAATGGGACTAATGACCAATTAATCTTATCGCAAAAATGTCTACATACATAACTTCTATCCACACCAGTATCAAACAAGACAGAAGCTAAAAGATTGTTGATTGTGAATATACATATCACCAAGTCGGGGTTATCGCGTGCATCCCTTGCATTAACATTGAAGGCTCTACCTCGGGGTGGTCCTCCGTCTTTTCTCTTGTTTGGGCACGCATTTCTAAAATGGCCCGTCTGCCCACATTCGTAGCACTTCTTCGGTCCATTGGTGTTTGGCTTCCCATTCAAAGTGGTGACCTTGCAGTCCTTCCCGATATGCCCAGACCGTTGGCACTTCTCGCTGACAACATTGCAATACCCAGTGTGGTGTTTGTAGCATCGCTTGCATTGTGGTAAGGTTCCTTTGTAGTTCGGGTTGGTGTTGGTGTTGTTGTTGGGATTAGGGTTTCCACCATTGTTGTGCCTCTTGGCGGGGGTCTGATCGTAGTTTCTCCCCCTGTTGTTGTTGTTGTTGTTGTTGTTGTTGTGGTTGTTGTAGTTGTTGTCCCATTTCCTCTTTTTGCTACTACCAGCCTCAAACTTAGCCTTCTCTGGCTCATCAATAAGAATCTGATTCATGAGGGTATGCGCCATGCGCATTGCTTCGGGAACATTCGGTGGTTTGGATGATGTGACGTTTCCTTTGATGGACTTAGGGAGTCCCCAGAAGTATCTCTCCATACGCTTGAATTCCGGGGTGACCATTGTCGGACACATAAGAGCTAGTTCCAAAAATCTCCTGTTGTAACCATCAAGGTCGTTCCCAACGGCCTTTAACTGCATAAATTCGATTTCCATCTTCTGGATTTCGGTTCTCGGACAATACTCATCAATCATTGCCGCTTTGAATTCCTCCCATGGCGTAGCATACGCCTCATCGATACCTTTCGCTTGAGCTAACGTTTTCCACCACGTTAGCGCGTCGTCAGATAGCGTGCACGAAGCAAACTTGGTCTTATTATCCTCCGAACAGTTGCTAACTCGGAATACTGATTCAAGTTTCTCGAACCATCTGGTGAGACCAACCGGTCCCTCGGTTCCACTGAAGTTATGCGGTTTGCAGCTCTGAAATTCCTTGTAAGTACAACCATTTCGAACGGGTGGGATAACTGGTGGTGGTGGCGGTGGAGCTTGGAGATTTCTTTCTGCTAGGGCTGCAGCGACCCGTTCGTTGATCATGTCCTCAATCTGGGCGGCGGTAGGTGTGGTTCTTCCGTTGGTCATGGTATTCTAAACAAAAGTTTTGACTTAAGTCAAAATCCAGCATTCAATATGTAATAATATAGTATATATTAACCAACATGGAATCAAAACATTACATGTTATTAAATAATGCATCTAGGTACAAATACCACAGAATCATCGTACAGTAATGTAAATAGAACATCGTGCAAGAATTAAATAACGCAAAGTTCCATTCATTAATAATAATAAGTTTCATACATCTGAATAAGTCCGTACCATACATGAGTAATACAATAAACTACAACTAGATTATATAACAAAATCTAAATACAAAAGTCCTACGGTGAAGGTGGGTGTAGGATGTCTAAAACCTGAGCCAACTGCTCCTCGAGCTCAGTAACCCGAGCTCGGAGGATTCCCACATCCCTTGTCAATTCCTCGACAGTGGGAGATGGTGGGGCAGGCGGTGCTGGTGGGGCCGGTGGAGCGGATGGTGCTGGTGCTGCAGATGGTGCGGGTGGTGCTGAAGTAGATGGTCCAGCTCCGGATGTAGACGGTACGTCCCTAGATGGGAATGGTCCGTATCTAAATCTAGGCGGTACGGTTCCAGGAATAGTCAATACGTAATGGGGAACCTTATGTATCTGTGGGTCGGCAGGGTACGGCACAAGCCGCTTACGGGCAGTAATCCTCCGACGCCGACCAAAAGCGTCAGTGAAAGCACGACCTCCATTCACCCCTGGAATAACGGTGCCATCAGGGCGGTACCGCTTCTTCGGTGGGGTGGAGGGTGCCTGAATAGGTACGTCAGCGGGATCCTCATCATCACTGGAGTCATCCGAAGAGGTGTCGTCTGATGGAGCATCAGTGGAAGACCCGTCGTCTGAATCATGTGGTGGCGACACGGGTGGCTCAACTGGCAGTCCGAAGGCGGCCAAAATCTGTCTGTGTCTGCCTGGCGGAATCGGCACTAAACGTCCGTCGGGATTGCGTCGGCAAGGCGTGCGCATGTGGTTACGAAACTGCCCTTCCCCGAACTCCGCGGGAATCTCAATCCCACCGATGCGGGGCTGTGACCCCGAGGGTCCGGGAGCAGACGGAGCTGGAATCTCCTTAGGGTCAGAAGTGGTCACAGGTGCCGGCGCACTACTACTCGCTCCAGAAGACGAAGCGCTGGGATCACTAGTGGGTAACGGGACCGGTGTATCAGCAACAGTAGCAGGTGGTGTGGTGGAGTCTGAGTCTGAACTGCCCAAAACACTAGCAGGTGGTACATCCGACATCTGAACAAGGAAAAATAAATTTTCCATGTCAGTAAGTCATAAGCAAGCACGTATTAGGCCAACAGTTTAAATCATGTATAACAATAAGTAGCATGGCAATAATAACGAATCGTACAGAAGTAGCATGCAATCGAAAGCGAGTAATATCATGCAGTAGTGAAATCATGTAGTAGCATACGGCATATAGCAGTAAAAGTATGCAGCAGCATGCAGTAAGTTCAGCGGAAACAAGTAAACTAGCAAGTTGTAGATTAGTCCTATTAGTGAATCCTACTCGGGTCGGTCTTAGACTCACTAATGCAACCTAATTCCCTACAACCAATGCTCTGATACCAAATGTGATGCCCCGTACAAAACCATCGTGTACGAATCATCAACAACAGGATCATTACAAGGTTAAGTACTATATGCGTTTTCAAAAAGAGTTTTGCATTCAATAATAAAGTGATGTCTAAACCAACATCGAGTGTTTTACAATCCAAAATCATGCTTCACTAAGTAGAAGCAAATAATAAGTGTATGTGACCACAACGGTCGTTACAAGTCATAGTTCAAAAGTACGGATGTTTGAATGCAAAATAAAGTAGTTCATGCGATAGCAACTCTAAGCAGCGGGTGTCTACAGCACGACTAGTACATAGCGGAAGCTAACCTCAAGCACCTGAGAAAAACATGCTTTAAAACGTCAACACAAAGGTTGGTGAGCTATAGTTTAAGTATAACAGTATGTAAGGTAGGCCACGAGATTTCAGTGCTACAAAGAGCGTTTCAAAACAGTATGATAAAGTATATGTTAACCGTGGGCACTTGGTAACTAACTTAACGTTTATACCCCCTGAAAGTACACTTGGCAAATGCGTATGTCTACGAAGTATTAAACACTCGTTAAATGCTAGCGCGACTAGCCCGAGTGGGGATGTCAAACCCTATGGATCCATATCTAAGATTCGCGTTCACGGTTCAAAAACCAATGATTAAACATTACCGAGCTAAAGGGAATGTTTATGCCGTTCTATAACCCACACATATATAGTTTAAGTACTCGTTCCTAGTATGTAAAACATAAAATCCGCATGTATTCTCAGTTTCCAAAATAAGTTAAAGTAAAAAGGGAATGCTATAACTCACAATGATAATGTAGTCGTAAAGTCGGTTCGGAAAAGGTGTGCAAGTAATCGGTCCGAAAGTCCTCAACCTAAGTCAAATAGTACTAAGTCAGTAAATCGTTTTAATAGGTTTAAAAGTATGTATTTAAGGTCATAAAGGTCATCATCATTCATCATCAAACAAAAGGCGTAAAGTAGGTTTCGTTTATGAAAGTAGTTTAAAACGAATACTGACTTCAGTCAGTCACCACGGCCTCTACCCTTAATGAAAAGTTATCTACTCGAAAAGAACTATCTAAAAATCATGGTTAGAACAGCCCAGGTCTGCTGGTCTGTTACAGAAACAGTAGGTCAGTAGGTTTTGGACAGAAACAGTAAGTTTAAGTGAGTTCCGGTGGTCTTGGTGCTTGATGTTCATCATGGTTCTCATCCTTGATGTATATAGCTTCAAGTGTACAACTCATGGGTGTGTTTATATCATCTTAACCAAGTCTTGACCATCATAACACTAGTGCAAGTCTAAGACATGAAGCACAACTCACTTAAGAGTTGTATGAAGTTTGATGAACCAAAGTTACATCAAAGTCTTAGATCTAACACATACATGAACTTTAAGACTAATAATAAGTTACAAACTTGAAAGTAAACCAACTAATCAAGATCTTAAGATGTAGAACATAGTTCTTAGTTAGATCTTGAAGATCCAAGACTCAAAAGTCTAGATCAAGCATAAGTATACAAAGTTATTTTTAAAGAAAACTCATTTACATGTTCTTGAACTTTTAAGTTAACTTTAAGTTCCAAGAGATATGAGATCAAGACTAACTTGTAATACTTGACCAACAACAACCAAAATCATAAAATTAAAGTGCAAGTAAAACTAAATAATCAAGTAAATAAGTTCATGAGTTTCATACTTTAAAGATTTAGAAAGTAAACATTAAGTTCACTTCATGTACTTCAAGTATGAGTTACAACACAAGAACTTTAAATCTTTTGACATAATGTATGTAGAACATAACTAGGTAGTTTGTTCTTGTATGTTCTTGAAAATACAAGATATTATGAAGAATAAACTAGTAAGTTTGATTCTTGAAAGCTAGTAATTAAGTAACAAGTAACTACAAATTAAGTAATTAATAACAACTAGTAAGTAACTAACAAGACAAGTATCAAACAACAACAAATGATGATGATGATTAAGAGTGCTTTAGGTTTGGTTTTGTAAAGAAAAGAAGAAGAGAAAAGAACTTCATAATACTTACAAGTATGAAGAGAAAAGAGAGAAAGTAAAGAGAGAAAATAAGATGCAAGTAATGTGTGTGTGAAGTGTAAATGAAACTAGTGAATGAAGTAGTCAAAAAAAAAAAGATTTGAATCCCTCTTGTGCTCTCACCAAGTCACGGCTGCAGCAGAAATTAGGAGGGAGGGAGAAGTGTTCAATGGTTACTTAGATGCTAAAGCTTAAAAGTGTGGATATTAAGGGTGCATGCATGGGGAAGGTGTGCAACTAGATTCCAAGTCTTCTTTAACTAACTAGTTCATGATCTAATTACCATTTACATGTCTTAGTGGGTTAGTTAATCCATTAAAATGGGTAGGGTGGGCTTGTAAGCCCAAGGTCATAAGTCCATTTCACTAATAAAGCCCAAGTTCACTTAATTAACAAGTTAATCCAATTAAAAGCCCAAGTAACTAACTAACAACTTTAGTTAATTAAAATGATTAATAAACTTAATCATGAATGCAAATAATACTTGAAAATATTATTCGTGCAAGTTCCGGGTGTCACAAAGACGTTTCGGGCAATTAAAGTCAAGTTCGGGCAATCATGGCAACATGTAAATGTAATAACATACATTCGTTTAATCACATGTATTAATAATAATAATTACTAATAAATAAACGTTGAAAATTCCAGGGTCGTTACATAATGACAAACACAAGGACGCAAATATCACCTTGCGTACATTGTGAGGCATACGCAAGGACGCAAGGATTGTCTTGCGTCTACATAGCAACAGAGTTACACAACTTAAATCTAGCAAAAATTCTTGGGTATCGTACGCAATCTCAATAATATACAATCAAAAACACAAAATACAAACAACAAATTTCGTTGACACATTTTATCGAACAGTTGGCGTGCAAACAGTGCAAAAACTTTGTTTTAGCACATAAATCTAAGAACTATGAAGTAGATCGAATAATATAACATAGATCTAAGAAATCTAACCTGTTCTTGTGACATAGTGAACGATGATGGTGATTCGATGATGTTGGTGGCGTAGAAGCTCGCTTGTACTCGGGAAGATCGAAGATGGAAGGATGAAGAAGATCTAGTAACGATGAAGATGTGAGGAGGATGGCGTGAGGATGATGATGAAGATTTTGCGAGTGATTTGCGAGTGTTTGGAGAATGTAAGAAAGCTTGATAACGATCTTGCGAATGACGAGCGAAAGGGCACCAGAGAGGAGTTTGCGTATGTGTGTGGTTGTAAGGGAACAGTGAACGCAAACTGATCAGTTAACTAGTTCTTTTAGGGAAACACGCAAGGTCGCAACGTCGCAAGGTCGCAAAGACGCAAGGTCGCAAGGACGCAAGGTGTCTTGCGCCTTGCGAGGGCAAATTGTCAAACTTTTTTTTTTAGTGCTGTCAGTCAACCAGCTTCAAAAAAAAAAAGACTTTTTTGCTCAGTTGGTCCCTCTATTATACCCCAAATCGCTGGTTTGGTCCCTCAGTTTTTAATTTGGCAATCAGAGTCCCTTTATTATTTTAATTTTGCAATTGGAGTCCCTCCGTCAACTGGACATCCAAATCGAACGTTAACTCTCATCATGTGAGTTACACGTGATGGGTATTATCGGAATTAAATTTTTTTTTTTTTTGGTATTTAATAACGCCAACGGGTAAGGTCCCCACTTTCATCCTCCGCTTTTCACTCTCTTCTCACTTGAAACCCTAATTCATTTACATAACGTATTAATCAGAAATTGGAGCTACAAATCGATAACAATGGAATGCTGGTGTGGTCGACCTTGTGTAATTCGAATATCTGGCACTGAATCTAACCCTGGACGTCGATTCTATACATGTGAAAAAAAGGTAAGATTGTTTATGTTGTTTCGAATTTTATGAAATAATTAACAAGATGTTAGCATTTCATGTTTATGTTGTTGCTCAGATCACTAGGTGCGACTTCTTTGCTTGGTATGATCCTCCAAATACAATCAATGCCCTAGCTACACTTATGAATGCCAAAATGGAAGTGGATGAAAAGCTCAAAGATGCAGAAAAAAGAGAGACGAATTGGAAGATGATGTGTATATTTAGCTGGATTGTGTTTGGTATTTATTTTTTTAGTCATTGAAATTGTGGTGTATGTATGATGTACTTTGTAAAATGGTAATGGTAATGGAATGAAGCTTGTTTTGTTAAATTTTGCATCTGTTTTATATCTGTATCAGTAACCTTACAACACAAGACAATGACTCCAAGTGTAGACAATAAATTGTAACCAAAGTCATACAGTGTAACCAAAAACACAAGACAATACATTGTAACTAAAGTGAAATGACAAACATACAGACAATACATTGTAACTAAAGTGAAATGACAAACATACAAGCATTACCAAATGTCATAGATTCCAAAAGTCAACATAAGTACGTAGTACCAGTTACCAAATGTGCTTAAACTTACCAAAAGACAACAACACACCTTAATAAAATACAAACATTGTACCAAGTCACATAACAAGTTTTAAGTAGACATAAAACACATGATTAAAACACAAACCACCACCAACATTCACTTCTTCTTCTTCCCTTTTCCAACTACCATTGTCTTCTTTGAAGGAGATAGCTTAACTTTCACTGTCTTTTTTGTCCACTTGTTATCCACATTCCCACTTCTTTTCTTCTCACCTGTACAAGTACTCTTATTGTGTCCATAAGTACCACATGTGCCACACTTCTTTAGCTTGCCTATAAATATTAACAAAATAAATACCATATTAATTGAAATGGTACTAGATGTAATTAATAAATAAAATGAGCATACCTTTTGAGCTAAGTTTACCACTATCACCAATGACATCAACTTCATTTTTGGACAACCTTCTTTTCTTTTTTGGACGACCAGGTGTGGAAATAGTCTTTGGTGATACCAGAGTGAACATGCCTTCTGCCTTTGGCCATAAGCTTCTCCCATTCAATGGCTCAATGGTGTATTGGTAAGTTTTGATCCATGTATCTAACAAATACACTGGATGAACCCATGTTTCTGGTTCACCAGTTTCCAAACCATTTTCACTCATGTTATAAAACACTGCAATTGCATGCTTACAAGGTATCCCTGTTAGTTCCCACTTTCTACAAGCACATGATCTAGTCTCCATATCCACAACATATTGATTAACTTTTCCACTCACTTGGTACCTTTGATCTCCACCCCATAAGACAGTACACTGGTGAGCCTCAGATTTGATTTTCTCAAACAATTTGGTGGCTGCAGGTGTTAAAGGGCCATTAGTCTTGGAAATGTTTTTCTTTACATTAACAATTCTCTTCATGCAATACTCTCGGATGTATTCTAAAGCTGTAACTATGGGTTTGTCACGTGCATCAACTAACCATCTGTTGAAACACTCACACATGTTACTGAGCAACACATCTGATACAGCCCTTCCTGTAAAATGACTCCTTGCCCACTGATGGGCAGGAATTTTAGCTAACCAAACAAAAGCTTCATTATCAAACTCCTTCAATTGTTGCATAGCCTGCTCAAACTCAGGAACTGTTGTTACACTAGCACATCTCCACAAGTGATTCTTATAAGCAACACCCCTGAAATCCCCTTTCATATTCCCATGAATATGTCTAAGGCAATGTCTATGCTCAGCACAAGGAAACACATTTGTAACAGCTTGTATTAAACCCTAACAGCATAAAACAATAAAAGTTAAAGTAACTAACCATTAACAAATGTAATGTAATTAAATTAAATATGAATTAAACAAGTAATTTTTACCTTTTGCCTGTCACTGATAAAAGTAAAGTTAGAATTGGTAGACAAGTCAAGATCTTGACCCAAGCACTCTAAGAACCAAGTCCAGGATGAACCACACTCTTGTTCAACAATGGCATATGCTACAGGATATATGCCATTGTTTGAATCAACCCCTACAGCACTCAAAATACAACCAGTTGCAGGTTGTTTCATAAAAGCACCATCCAACCCAAGTAGATCTCTACCTATTGCTTTAAAACCCTTCTTCAATGGTCCCAAACAAATGTAAATTCTCTTGAAAACCCTAGTTTCAGACTTTAGGGTTCCTGGCTCAACCTCAAACTTAACAGTAGTATCAACATTACCTCTCTTTAATTCACAAACATAATCTCTGAGCTCAGCATACTGAGATTTATAATCCCCTTGAATCATCTTTGTTGCCTTTCTCACAGCACGATATGCTTTATGCTCACTGATGATTAATTCAGTTTCTGTTTCCAAATATGATCTGACAGCTTTAATTGGTATCTTTGGATTCTTTTGAATTTGAGGTACCAACCGATTTGATAAAAATTGGTAAGTGCAGAATTTTAGTATTCTTGCAGGTTGACATTCATGTTGGTGTCTGTAGGTTCTAACCTCCCATTCTTCACTATCTTTTTCTTTGGATACCAACAACACCCACTCACAAACAATGTGTAATTCCCTTTTTGCCCATTTGTTAGTCTTCCCACTACAAGATTCCCCTGCTTTTTTAATTTGACTAGTCACTTTGTCTTTACTCTTCCCAACTACACCACCTTTAACTCTTAAGTTACTGGGCCCCACATCACATTTTGTCTTCTTTGACAAATCACTTTGACTAACTATCTCACCACCTTTTGAATTTATACACAACCCTTCACATTTAACCCTAATTCTTCTTTTGTCATTCTTAACAATAACTAGCTTTCTCCTAGTTTCAATAGCATGCATTCTCACAGCTTCCCTAACCTCTGATTTACTTTCAAACTTTTGTCCAAGATAGAAGAAAGTTTTTCCCACTTGAACACTACCTTCAACCTCCTTTTTATGATTACGAATTCTCTTCTTCCTTACCCCTTCTTCATCACTTTGAGAATCATAGCTTTCAAAACCATCATTGTTCAACACTTCCAATTCTGTACCCTCAATATTGACCTCATCATCTTCAAATGAGTTACAGCCATTTCCCATAAACTCTACATTCTTATCAATGTTAAAATTAAAATCTTTCATCTCTACATGAACATCCAAAATCTCATTTTCATCATCAACAATGTAATCACTATCCTCAGAGTCACTACCTTCACTGTTATCACCCTCTACTAAGCTCCCATCACTGTGAACACCACCAACTACTAAGTTATCATTATTAATTTGTTCTGACCATAACCTCTTCCCTTTAATATCCTCATGTTCAGCATACACATCAATTTGCCTATAAATCACATCACCATCTTCTAGACAACTAAGCAAATAGTCCCTATGTTCATTATCATTTAAAAGATTTAACCCAGTATCCATGTTTGTATTGGGTTTAAGAAAACGATATACCACAGACCTGGTGGGATCATAACCTAATTCTTGCATGACTGAATCCAGTTGTCCTAAACAAAACTTTTCAATGTCAAAACAATCAATGTAATCAGTTTTACCTTCTGTGTACACAACTTCACTACCCATTCTAAAATATCCACCATGATGTAACACAATCGTGAACAAATCAGGGTATACATCTGAAAAATGTGTAAAAAATTAAAGTTAACAAAACAATTACCGTATAATTGGTCGATAGCCTTTTGATCAGTTTCTGATGTACGAATAGTCCATGAATCATCCATTGAATCATCCATTGATAATCAATTTTGCTTTTAGGTTTTACTTCGTGGTTAACACTATTTGGAGGGATGAGTGTGAAAATCGGTGGATAAAAGTGGGGGACCATACCCGTTTGGGTTTATTCAGTACCAAGAATTAAAATTAATTCCGATATTACCCATCACGTGTAACTCACGTGATGGGAGTTAACGTTCGATTTGGATGTCCGTTAGACGGAAGACTCCAATTGCAAAATTAAAATAATAAAGGGACTCTGATTGCCAAACTAAAAACTGAGGGACCAAACCAGCGATTTGGGGTATAATAGAGGGACCAACTGAGCAAAAAAGTCAAAAAAAAAAAAAAAGGGTATTTTGTTGATAATCCCTATTCCATTTTAGTAGATCAAGTCGGCTATAATGGGCGACATGCATAATTGCTAAATGGTCTAATGGGCTTACTACGGTTTTTTATCCATACCATATAACAAAGTAAATAGAACCGGGTTTGATATTTTGTTTACCTCTTTTATCCCACTGTCCTTCCGGAAGTGGATAACCCTCATAACCAAAGATTCATTTTCTGAAGAAATTTCAGAAGCTGCAAAAATTAACTCAAATATTGTTCCACAGCCCCAAGAAAAAATGGCAATTTCATCATCTTTAGCAGCAACAATGTTCCCTTTATGCAATTCATCTTCAATTTCATCAACACCTAAGCTTTCTGCCGTACCATTTCTTTCATCAACTTCCAAGATTCAGTTTCAACCAACTCGGTTATCTTCAACAACCAAAGTTTTTGCAGCTCCTGAAGCTTTAGAACAAGCCCTTGAGGTGGGTTGTATTTATTTCACCCATAGTTATGTTTCTATTCAATTTTTGTTTTAATTGTCACAATGTTGTTTTCTTAGGTTGAGGATCCTGAATCTTCTACAGTTATTGTTGGTTCTGATGCTGAAAAGGTAACCTTTTTGTACTTTAGGTATAAAATTTTGGGCTCATTTGTGTTGAATTTGTGGCTAATGCAAGAATTTAGTGTGTTAATTAACTGTATGGTATAGGTTATGTAGTTTGTTTGACATACTTGGTGTGTGGGTGCTATTTTGTTGATGTTTCAAGAAATGAAATGTGAATATGGTCTATATTTTATGGAAATAGAGCAGAATCAGATTATAGATGAAACGGGTATTTGGATGTATGTGTTAGAATAACTTTCACCCGCTTGAATGAATTGATTATCTAATTTTATTATTTAAAGTTGATAAAATGATTACAATTACTGTTAGAATTGTTGTATATTTAGATTTAGATTAGTTAGAAGATAATTAGTTTTGATTTAGATGTAGTAAGTTTGTAGTGTTTAGTTGATTTGTATTGAAAGAGGGGATGTGGAGAAGATTTGTGATTTAGAATGATTTGAGTGTTTATTAATTGAAATGTCTTATGTGTTTGGTTACATCAAAATGGTGAGGCCTTATGCCTATTTATAGGCCTCATGAGTGAGTCTTAGATATTTTATTAGAAATATCTAGATTTCTAATAAATAATATCTAGATATTTTTTGTTAATAATATCTAGATATTTTGTGATTATATCTAGATATTTTTGGTTAATAATATCTAGATATTTTTGTTTTATAAATATCTTCTTCTACTAATTAATTCTAGAATACTCTAGAAATACATTAACATTTTAACACTCCTCCTTAATGTATTTCGATGTTACTCTGAGCATGTTGCGTAAGAACTCGAACTTTGGTCTTGGTAGTGCTTTGGTGAATATGTCTGCAATCTGCTCTTCGGCCTTGCAGTATTTTAATTCAATATCTTTCTTGGAGGAGACTTCTCGCAAAAAGTGATATTTGATATCAATGTGTTTTGTTCTACCATGGAACACTGGATTCTTTGCCATCGCGATTGCAGACTTGTTATCGCAATATATCTTTGTAGCTTCGTCTTGTTTCTCGCCCATATCTTCTAGTATTCTTCTTAGCCATATAGCTTGATTAGCTGAGTTTGCAGCTGCGACGTAATCGGCTTCTGCTGATGATTGTGCCACAGTTTCTTGTTTCTTTGATGCCCATGAGAAGACACCAGATCCAAGTGTGAATGTGTATCCTGAAGTACTTCTCATGTCATTCACCGATTCGGCCCAGTCACTGTCTGTGTATCCATGAAGCTTCGAGTCTGTAGTCGGCTTGTACCATATTCCATAGTCCATGGTACCTTGCAAGTATCTTAGTATTCTTTTAGAAGCTCCGTAATGTATTTGAGTAGGGTTTTGCATGTACCTGGATAGCAGACTCATTGCGTACATGATGTCTGGTCTTATTGTTGTTAGATATAGTAGACTTCCAATGAGACTTCTGAATCTTGAAGCATCCGCTTTCTCCGATCCATCTTCTTGTCTCATCTTCTCATTGGCAACTAGTGGCGTCGCGACGGTTTTACAACCGTATAGTTTAAACTTTTTCAGGAGATTTTCTGTGTATTTCCTTTGGCATATGAAGATGCCTTCCTTTTCTTGACTGATTTCGATGCCTAGAAAATAGCGCATCAAACCAAGGTCGCTCATCTCGAACGTTTTCATCATGTCTTCCTTAAACTCTTGTATCATTCTCTCATTGTTTCCCGTATATATAAGATCATCAACATACAAGGAAATAATGAGAGTGTCAGAGTTACCTTGGGTTTTGATATAGAGTGTGGGCTCACTTTGACTCCTCCTGAATCCTGAACTTGTGAAGTAGCTGTCAATGCGGCTATACCAAGCACGTGGTGCTTGTTTAAGTCCATATAGAGCTTTCTTTAGCTTCAGGACTTGGTCTTCTTTTCCTTTCTGAATGAACCCTTGTGGTTGCTCGACGTATATTTCTTCTTCGAGAAATCCATTTAGAAAGGTTGATTTTACATCTAGTTGGTGAATCTTCCACCTTCGTTGAGCTGCTAATGCCACAAGTGCTCTTATAGTGTCTAGTCGAGCTACTGGTGCAAAAGTTTCGTTGTAGTCGACTCCTTGTTGTTGTGAGTAGCCTTTAGCTACTAGCCTTGCTTTGTGTTTTTGTATAGAACCGTTAGGGTTGAGCTTTGTTTTGTAAACCCATTTAACTCCAATATATTCTTTATTTTCTGGAGGATCAACTAACTCCCATGTGTTGTTTTTCTCGATCATTCTGATTTCTTCATTCATAGCAGCCACCCACTTTTCATCTTTTGCTGTAACTTCATAGCTTTCAGGTTCTATAGTTGTGAAGTTGCAAGTCTCATATACCTCTGTTAACTTTTTGACTCTTCCAGGTGTTGACTCTGGACTTGAATCGTCTTGCGCTAATGGTATTGTTACCGACGGAGAAGTTGGCGTAGCAGGGCTCGTTTCTCCGGTACTTTCATCTTGTTCAGACTGCTCCATTTGTAGTGGTTGTTGAGCTGGAGTTTCTATAGATATCCGCGGCAGATATGTTTGCTTTTCAACTTTGTCTTCCTCCCAGTTCCAAGAAGCGTCTTCGTCAAACTCCACGTCTCGGCTAATCACGATGTTATTGGTCTTCAGGTTATAGACTCGGTAGCCTTTTGATTGTGTGCTATAGCCCAAGAATATTCCTTTTTCTGATTTTTCATGGAGCTTGTGACGTTTCTCCTTAGGAATATGGATGTAGCAGATAGATCCAAATACTCGTAAGTGTTTTGCCGACGGTTTCCTTCCACTCCATGCCTCAATAGGTGTCTTGTTTTCGACGGCTTTCGTGGGACATCGATTTAGTATATATGCAGCTGTGTATACAGCTTCATCCCAAAAACTGTTTGGAAGGCCTTTTTCATGTATCATTGTTTTGGCCATTTCCATTACAGTTCTATTCTTGCGTTCAGAGACGCCATTTTGCTCAGGAGCGTAACCAACAGTGAGTTGGCGTTCAACACCTTCATCTCCGCAAAATTTATTGAATTGTGTAGAGGTATATTCTTTTCCTCTATCACTCCTTAGTGTTTTTATATAATGGCCACTAGTTTTTTCTACGTAATTCTTGAATTTCTTGAATATCGTGAGGACTTCTGATTTTTCACGCATGAAATAAACCCACGTCATTCTAGAATAGTCATCGATGAAGAGAATAAAGTACCTGTTTTGGTTAAGAGACGGGGTCCTCATTGGTCCACATACGTCAATGTGCACCAGCTCTAGTATACCTTTCGCTCTCCAAGCTTTGTCACGAGGGAAAGGTTTTCGATGTTGCTTGCCCATCATACAGCTTTCACACGTGTCAGTGATCTCTTCTATGTTTGGCAAGTCTCTCATCATATTTTTCTGTTGGAGGATTTTTAGTGCGTGAAAGTTAAAGTGGCCAAATCTTCGATGTCATAGCCATGATTCTTCAACTTGAACTTTCATGGCCGTGTCTCTGATATACTGCCAACGAAGCGGAAAGTTGCGGTTCTCCATTGGCACTTCAGCTATTAATTTGTAGTTGTTTTTCTTGTCACGGATAACGCATGATTTATCTTCGAACAGTAACGAGTATCCATGCTCCATCATTTGTCCAACACTTAGCAAGTTACTTGCTAAGCTTGGTACTAGAAGAACGTCATTAACAGATCGAGTGCAGTTATTAGTTTGGACTGTTATAGTACCTTTTCCTTTAGTATCCACGAGTGCTCCATTCCCTAACTTGACGCGGGACTTTACGGAGGTGTTGATACTATCAAATAACTTTTCATCTCCAGTCATGTGGTTGCTACACCCACTGTCGATTAACCAAGTATCGTCCCTCTGTTTATTTGCGACATGGCAGGCATAGAATAGCTGATTTTTGTTCTCCGGTATATCTTCACTTTCTTCTGTGAAGTTAGCTCGATGATTTTGTTTTAAACGGCAATCTTTTTCTAGATGCCCAAATCTTTTGCAGTTATTGCATTGTGGCTTCCCTTTGTGGAAACAATCTTTCTCCAAGTGGTTTGTCCTTTTGCAAATACCACATGGAGGGTAGCTTTTTCTTTTTTGATCGGACCCGGTTCTGGGTTTATCTCCTCCTCTCGAATTTTCTTCAATATTTCTTTTCCCCCCATTGTTAGATTTTTGAGACCTTAATTTGAGTTTAGACTGAAAGGCACTTTCAAGTGAGTTTTCACCGCGCCGACTCAGTCTAGCCTCATATGCTTCTAGAGAGCCAACTAATTCCGTTACTGACAGAGTCTCGATGTCTTTTGACTCCTCAATAGCGGTAATGACATGATCGTATTTTTCGGTCATACTGATAAGTATCTTTTCTACAATCCTTTTATCAGTTATATTATCTTCATAGGCTCTCATTTGATTTACTATTTCTTTGATTCTAGAATAGTAATCTTTTACGGTCTCGGTCTCTTTCATGTTTAAATTTTCAAAATCTCGTCTTAGAGTTAGTAGTTTTACGGATCTCACCTTAACATTTCCTTGAAATTCTTCTTGAAGGATCTTCCACGTCTCTTTAGCTGTCGTAGCTCCCATGATTCGTGGAAAGATAGACGGTG
The DNA here is from genome assembly GCF_046630445.1 of Rutidosis leptorrhynchoides. NCBI lineage: Eukaryota > Viridiplantae > Streptophyta > Magnoliopsida > Asterales > Asteraceae > Rutidosis > Rutidosis leptorrhynchoides. Next base: position 412,778,609 of record NC_092335.1, read on the forward strand.
TCAAGGCTTGTTGAATATAGCCTAGTGCAGCAGCATTTCTTACAACATTTTTGTTGTATTTTTCCTGTTCTTCCGCGGACAGAGTTTCGACGTCTTTTGGAGTTCTAAACCCGACTTCGACAATATCCCACAAGCTTTGTGCTTGGAAATATGTCTTCATTCGGATACTCCAAAAATCATAGTTGTCGCCATCAAAGATGGGGACGGGAATATTATATGCACCAACGGTAGTCATGGTGTATTCGAATGCACGCCCAAAATGGCTCTCGATACCACTTGTTAGAATTGTTGTATATTTAGATTAGTTAGAAGATAATTAGTTTTGATTTAGATGTAGTAAGTTTGTAGTGTTTAGTTGATTTGTATTGAAAGAGGGGATGTGGAGAAGATTTGTGATTTAGAATGATTTGAGTGTTTATTAATTGAAATGTCTTATGTGTTTGGTTACATCAAAATGGTGAGGCCTTATGCCTATTTATAGGCCTCATGAGTGAGTCTTAGATATTTTAATAGAAATATCTAGATTTCTAATAAATAATATCTAGATATTTTTTGTTAATAATATCTAGATATTTTGTGATTATATCCAGATATTTTTGGTTAATAATATCTAGATATTTTTGTTTTATAAATATCTTCTTCTACTAATTAATTCTAGAATACTCTAAAAATACATTAACATTTTAACAATTACAATCACTTTTAATACGCACATCTGAGTTCCCTCTGTAGGTTTTAGTCATGTCAAATTTGGATATCTATCTTTGGCATTAGTATTCCGTTATTTCTACTTATCTCTAAACTTGACATGCCACTGTCGCCAAAAAACTATGATGCTACTTGGTGTAATTTCATTGGAGAGGAGGTCTGACTTTCATATTAAAGTTTTTGTGCCAAGTTTTAGCAGCGTTTTACCTTGGTCAGAACTAATGTGACAAAACGGTCGGGTCAGGTTTTTTAATGGGTAATAAAAACTTATTGCTGGCTTGTTGCATTGTTCAGTGAATCGATAGTGCTTCTGTTATTAAATGAAATTAAGACAGTAAATAATAGTAAGACATAGGTCTGTTATCCTGAGTAGTGCTGTAAAACCCGAAATTAATCGGCGATTACTCGGTTTTTGGAGAGGTCCGATCCGATTAATCACATCGGTCAAACTCTTGGTCAACCCTTGGTCAATTATCGGTAAACAGGATCAATTGGGATTAATCAGTCAACATCCGATTAATCGGTCACCTTAAATGGGGATTAATCGGTCAAAGTCAAACTTAGTTAGAATCTGATTAGTCCCTGATTAACCGATTACTCCCTCCACCTGACTGATTACTCCCGAATTAGCGTTTTTTGCAACCTTCCTGACTGCTAGGTTGTGATTCAGTTCCTTAAGTCTTTATTTTGTAGGTCATAATTTCATTTCATTTTCAAGTAAAAGGTAGAATAAACTGGACCCACTGAATAAATGATAAATGACTGAAATGATTCAACAAACCTGCAAGAGGCCAGTTTTTATCATTTCAATGGTTAAGTTCAGTAAAAGCTTAATATATGTCTTGTTTTTTATCAGCTGGCACCGAAACAAAAAATAAGGATTAAACTGAGGTCATACTGGGTGCCTCTAATCGAGGATTCATGCAAGCAAATCATGGATGCTGCCAAAACAACTAATGCAAAGACCATGGGTCCCGTTCCATTGCCAACTAAAAAGAGAATTTACTGTGTGCTTAAATCTCCTCACGTTCACAAAGATGCAAGATTTCATTTTGAGATCAGAACCCATCAACGGCTCATTGACATTCTACACCCGACTGCACAAACCATTGACTCTTTGATGCAGCTTGATCTTCCTGCCGGTGTTGATGTTGAGGTTAAGCTTTAGAAAAACATATGTTAAGTCCCTTTTTGTTATTAAATGTTTCTACTTTACACTTTTGTGTAGTGATATTGTTACTTAATATATCGTTGATGATTAAAAGGATGGTGTTTGGCCGGTAAAGTATTTTGTAATGACTTAATCTTGAAATCATGATTTAGATGCTTTAAAGTTTACTCCGTAAAATATAAGGTTTAGACCACAAGTTCGATGGTTCTAGTATACAGTTGGATGTCATGAACCAGTTTTTCAAATCATTAGCAATTGTACGTTAAAGTATTTTGATGTAAGTCGCGGGGTATGTGAAAAGTGCATTTCCATGGTAGCTAGCCAAGTTGTCACTGATTGTATGAAATTTGTAGGAAATATATATGCGAAACAATCTTTTGGTCATCAAATAATTGAATTATTATACGTAAAAATATGATACTATATGTTATGGTTATAAATATAACAAGATACCATATCAAACATAACAAGATATAAAATCAGAAATTTATACTCCGTATAAAGATATGTTGATCCTACATGGAGTAGTCTAAGAATCATGTTTAACACTTTTTCTATTGTTTACATATGGTCTATTTTCCAAGGTACACTAACTAAAGCTATCAGACTTGATAACATGACTGGAAATGGAATCGAATGAATTATCCATAATCTATCCTAAACGTTTGTTCATCGTTTAACCAAAATCAGTAGGTCCTAACGTGAGTATAACAAATATAACAAAGTTACAAGTAATGTATCCATTTACAAGTATTATTCATTTTAGAACTAAGGTGACATGTGCGTCAACCACCATGACATAAGATACAAAACTTCCTCTATAGAAAATGCATTTACGTTAAGGTGAATTTGGTAAACCCGTAACTACATTTTGTAATTAATGCAGTTAATCTAATGCCAATTTTCATAAATACCACTTTCGAGAAAGAAAAAAAATATATACACACACACTAGCATTGTGCTATGGAGGAGGTAGACGAACAGAAGCTGTATATACAGGTGCGTTAATATGACACCATCAATATAAGGTGCCATTTTCAGTAAAAGGTTATATATTGCATTCAAATAGTAATAATTTTTTCCTTTTTTTTTTGATAAACTATAACCATAAACATGTGAATCAACTGGAAGAATGCTGTGGAGAAGATGATATAGTTTTTGATGCTATTTTTAATGGTGATTTGGCCCTCTTTTTTTAAGATATATTTCATAGACCATCTTAAACGCTACCTATTTTTGTGAGTGAACAACAAAGTTTCCAAAAGCACATATTTCCGCCTTTAGTTTGACAACTCAAGCCTGCTATCTAGTCGAGATCTATGGTTGTTAAACTAGTTATTGTGCTTTACTTGCTAAGCCTGATACCTGCTACCGTGCTTTAACTCAATTCCAACTGATTACATGAGTTTAATTTCTATTCAATAGCTGTTAACTTGTTATAAAGAAGCTACCCTTCAGTAACAACATTTGGCGCTGATGTAGTAACCCATATATGGACTTAGATTGGGCTTACACAATGTCAAGCCCATGAGCTCCTATCATGTTGAAACAGCTGTTAAATAGATAAATGTTTGAAAATTAAAGGCAAAACAAAAAGAACTGGTAAAGATCATAAACTAATACCGGTATCATTTGGGCTTACAACAGTGTACTGCATCAGCAATCGACTCAAGTAAAAGTGCTTAATGACTAATGTTGACATTATTAACAGCAAATTAGTTACAAACATGAAGGATGAACACATGGCAGAAACATAAATGCGAAGAAAACTCAAAACAAAACAAAAACACCCGTTGATCATCAGGAATTGATGAAGACGATTTCCATCCATTTGTCATTTGTTGGGCACAAAACCTCATTGATCATCTGAACCCATATTAGCAACAGATCGACCTCCAGTACATGTATCTGTTCCACAAGGACCACAATTAAAACTTGTTTTTATCACTTGGCCTTCAAGTTCACCTGAATTTAATAAGCAACGATATAATGCATGTATCAAGCTCAACAATTTCCAGCTCACCATATTCAACATAATAATCGAATACTATAAACAGTACTCCATTTGACAATTAAGAGTGAAAACATAATGCTTTTATGTACTCCAATCGATTTTTGTTTATTTTGCAGAACGTAAAAATCAGTTTTAACAGATACAAAATGAAATCATATTAATTTTATTTAGAAACATACTTATATAAAATGAAAATATTCTACTAAAATCTACATTAAGAAGCTAGAGTTTGTAGATATATACCTGTTACATATCGTTGTGTCTGAGTTATCGATCACAGCTATATGTAGCAGAAAGTTTCAAATATAGTGAACACCTTTGTAAAACCATAAGACTGTAGCCGCCATTTAGTCCCAACAATACGCAGACCTTTTAACCGAAAGATGCTCAGAGGAAGACGATTTATGCCACTACCTTGTATGTTCAACTTTTTCAAACTTTCTAATACCCCTATTTCCTCAGGCAGTTTCTCAACTAAATAACAATAAGAGATATTGAGATATTTTAAACATTCCATCTTACAGATACTGTTTGGAATACATCGTAGATGTACACAATCTGTTATGATTAGCTCCTCTAAACATTCTAGTAGGCCAAGATCTTCGGGCAGCTTCTCTAGAAGCCAACAAGATTCAAAACGGAGAGTTTTGAGTTGTTTCAACATACAAAGGCTATCTGGAAGATTCTTAATTTCTTTTGTAGAAAAAGTTAACTCCTTTAAGCATTGTAACTGGCCTAGCGTAAGCTTCCTCAATTTAGAAAGACCGAGGTTGAGATATTTTAGATTTGGACATTCGTTGGGCATGTGAAGTTCTACCAAATCACATCCTTCAAGACTTAATGTCTCGAGATCCGAAGGCATGTAGGGCAATTGAAGTTCTACTAAATCACAACTTCTTCTAACATTTAAAGACTTGAGATATGGAGTCCGCCCTAGGGTAAGCTTCCTCAATTTAGAAAGATTGAGGTTGAGATATTTTAGATTTGGACATTCGTCGGGCATGTGAAGTTCTACCAAATCACATCCTTCAAGACTTAATGTCTCGAGATCCGAAATAGGCCCGAGGTCAAGTTTATTCAACTTTGAGCATTCAAAAAGGATAATGGAATTGAGCTTAGGGTATCTGTGGGTCATGTGAAGTTCTAACAAATGACAACAAGTATCAAGATTTAATGACTCAAGATTCGGAATTCGCCAAAGGGTAAGCTTCCTCAATTCGGTATGGCCAAGGTTGAGATATTTCAGATTTGGACATTCTTTGGGCATGTGAAGTTCTGCCAAATCACATCCTTCAAGACTTAATGTCTCGAGATATGAAATCAGCCCGAGGTCAAGTATCTTCAACTTTGAACGTATATATTGATTCGATTCAAGGATAATGGATTTGAGCTTTGGGCATTGAAAAGGAATGTGAAGTTCTACCAAATCATAACATCTTTCAACGTTTAACGTCTCAAGATCTGGAATCGGCCCAAGGTTAAGAATCCTCAAGGGTGTGCGCGTGAGGTTGAGGAACTTGAGTTTTGGAAATCCATTGGGAATATTAAACTCTACTATATTTTTACAATCTGAAAGATTTAATGTCTCGAGGTTCGGAATGAACTCAAAGTCAAAGGTCACCAAATTTGACCTTTTGAGGTTAAGGAATCTGAGCTTGTTAAGAACCTGTGATGGAAAAAGAAACATAATTAAAAAAGGAAAGATGAAGAGGATGAATATTGGTGTACTATGTACGTATAACATTTAGAAATCATGCAAAACAATTAATCAACCACATCATCTTACCTTTCTTTCTCCATCTTCCCAAAGTCGTACACTATTGCTTCCAGTCATTTCCAGTCTAACAAGATTATCTGCCGTAAATGTTCTGGATAACAAGCATTCAAAGGGGAAGTTATACCATTCCAGATATTGTAAACTGTTTGGCAAGTGTGGACCACATTTGCCAATTTTACTACTATCAGAATAGTTATAAGGATAATAATGCCTGCAAAGAAATCTAAGTTTCTTCATGTTTTGAAGACCACTCATTAAAATTTTGGGTTCAATTTCCACAGATCCAAGTTGGATGCCTCTTGTTGCTTCCATACCCTGTAATAAGAAAGTGATTATTGTAAAATTTAGTTGTATCATAACAACCGATATCTTATGAATAAATGCGATCCTTATTTAATTACCATGTCATTCTCCAATATATCTTTAATTTCTTCTCCAATCCACAATCGACTATGTCTCCAAGGCTCATCAGGGTGTGAACGACGAACAATATTTTTTCCCATTTCTTCAATATGGTCATGCATGTTCAAGAAATTGTCTTTAGAAATAGTAACGAGTGATTTTTGCTCAAGAACTGTTAAACCAATTCTAGCATTAAAACCCTGACTTTCAAGTGCTCCGATCGCTTCGACTGTATACCAACCTTTTAGGAAGCAAGCAACATCAAGGAATATTTCTTTGTAGTCATCTTCTAAACCTATATAGCTTATTTCCAGCTTCTCAAGAGTTTCCTTCAATGGAATTGTTTTCAGCCTTTCCAACGCATCTATCCATTCAAGGTTATCTTTACCACTGAGAAACGAGCCCAAAACCTTGATCGTTAGGGGAAGACCATCTGCATAACGTACAACTTGTTCTGATAGCTTTTCATAACCTTGAATTGGAATCTCACTACCAAATGCATACCTACTGAAAAGACAAATTGCTTCCTTTTTCGATAACAGATTGACATCAAGAATAGTTAACACAACTCCGCGTACTTTGAGCACTTGAAGCACTTGCTCATCTCTAGTTGTAACTATAATTCTACTTCCTGGCTTAAACCATTTAGGCTCGACTGCTAATCCTTCAAGTTGGTCAGTGTGATCCACATCATCTAGAACAACAAGAACCCTTCTACTAGGCATTATTCTTTTCATCTTATTTTTCCCGTCATAAACATCATTTACGGTTATGCCTTGATCTTTTGACACATCCATAAGCATCTGTTTCTGTACATATTTCAAACCAGAAGCTTTTGAAACTTCCCTTACATTCGCAACAAAGCTTTGACCTTCAAAAGTATGTGATATTTGATCAAAAACTGCTCTGGCCAAAGTCGTCTTCCCAATACCTCCCATCCCTTTGATCCCTATCACACGGAAATCATCGATACCAATTTCTAAACTTGATACAACACCGTCAACCCTTGACTTCATGCCTATTAAATTTTCGTCTGCGTTTGCACAAATGGGAGGTAACTCTAGTGAAATATTTTCAACAACTTGTTTGATAAATTCAGCCTCGTGCCTGTACATTTAAGAAGAGTAAATTATCAACTTACGTTGCTCAAAACCCCTATATGATCAATCACTTCATATCTAAATATTTAATTTAAATTAAATAAAATAAAATGTATGTATAAATAATTAATTACCCATTAGCAGTGGTCTTTAACTCCAACCCAGCAAGATCAGCTGCTTCTTTCAGAGCCCTTCTCCATTTCCCAGCAGCTTCTGAATTTACTTGTTTTGCAAAAGCTTCTCCAACAGCGCCAATCTGTTTGCGGACTTCGGTGGGTTCCACGTCGTAGAAGACAGGGTAAGCGATCTGGTCTGCTGCCTTTTGGCACTCCATAATCTTGACAAGCTCATCCAAGCACCAAGATGAAGACGCATAGTTCTTAGAGAAAACAATTATGTATAATTTCGAGTTTTCTATTGAATTGATGAGCTCATCACTTATCTTTCTGCCCTGCCTGATCTCCTTATCATCCTTGTAGGTCAGAATTCCTTTGTCCTTAAGAGCTGTATAAAGATGATCTACAAAGTTCTTACGCGTATCTTCACCTCTAAAGCTTATAAACACATCATACCTAAAGCACTTTTGAACGAACGAAGTTGAAGAAGATGCCATAAATAAAGGTATCCTTGCAGGTTCCCTAATTATTTTCTTTTGATAACATTAAAAAAACTGTGAAGAAATATCCCTAGGCAAAACAATCGATGAAGGAAGCCGAACTAAGAAAACTCTTCATTGATGATCCTGCAGCTACCAATTTGACCGCCTGAACAATAATTTTTAAAAAAGTTCTTATTAATACATTTATGATTCCAGAGCTCTCAATATTAGCTACATGGAAAGGCATTATAAGCTCAAAAACTTTGTGAATCAAAAGCAAAAACTTCTAGTATTAGTTACAATCACTATTACATAAGTTTAAACTAGATATTACACATATTTTATTAGATTGATGCAAAAACAAGAAGCTGTAGGATCGATTTAGGTCCACTAACATGTATAACATATAAGCTCCTGAATTCCACATTTCTCTAAAATCAATTGGTGATAGAGGGAGGTTCTCATAAGCTTATATATGCATATTTGTTTCTTTCACTTTCCGATGTGGGACACAATGAATCGATTAGCTCCAACAGAAGCTTCACACATAGGAAAACTAGAATAAGTTACATTTTTTTTTTTTTTTATCAAACTTGAACAGAATAACATAAAGATGCTGAGACTATAGAAACAAGGAAAGAATAATCAATTTATATATAGCAAAAAAAAAGTATCATCAACAATCAGAGCTTTGACAATTAGGCTAAAAAGAAAAAATAATAAACTTACGATTATAAACTTAAGCAAATAACAATAATTAATTTGACCATTTATACCTAAAGTTCCTTTGAACAAATGATTTTGAAGAAGAGGCCATTATCAAAAGCATAACTTGAAAATAGTTAATTTTGATGATTCCATTTGATTTTGATTTGAGAATAAAAGGATGATAGGTGAAATTGCAAAGAAAGTTTAAAAAAGACAATGGTCCCTACCTCATGTGCTTTTTTGAACAACCGTCTGTATTTCTTTGATTTTGATCATTATATCATATCATATCATATTACTTTTACAAATTACAATTACAATATTTAATATTATAGTATAGTATTACTTTTACATATTCTGCATTATATATTTTAATTTTGTATTTTCTTTATGTCTTATAATACTCGTATAAATATAAAATAAGGGGATTTGCCATGACTTTTTCTTATTTTCCATCAAACTTTTTTTATCTTTGAAAACGTAAATAAATTACTTATTTGATATTCGTACACAAGATAATCTTTCATTTACATGATTAACGAGAACAAGGTGGGCAGCGCGTTGTCGCTGCAGCAGGATATGTGTGTGTGTATTTGTGTTCATGCGTTGTGTCAAAAGGGTTGTATTAAGCGTATTGTTTTGAGTGCATACTTAGAGGTATACATAGAGCTACATATAGAATATACATACAGGAGATGCATACGTAGAGGTACGTACGTACAGTTCAGTTTCGTAGCTCTTAAGTAAACGACATACAACTACATATATAGGTTTGGTTTTGACTGATTTAGCTAGACAGAGAACGAACTTAGAGCTATATACTTTGTTGTGTGAATAGGGAAAATTGGAGCGGTTATGATGTGTTGCTTTCTGATCAAGTAGGGTCTTCCCTTCTCCACCTGCATGATATTATTCATATGTTTAGGGAAGAACTCACTAAGAGTGAGAACCTGAGAACTCAAATTCTAACAAAAAATGACGCGGCCGAACAATTTTGTGGTTAGTCGAACAAAAATTAAGATGCATGAAAATCACATGTTCTACATTTTCTGTTTGGTTCTACAAAATTGTAGAACGAAAATTCGTTCGAATTGGGGTAAATTTGTTCGGCCGCCTGAATTTTTGTTCGGTTCTACAACATTTTGGTTCGGTTCTACAAAATTGTAGAACGAAAATTGGTTCGGATATCTTTTTTTTGTTCGAATTTCACCTGTTTTTTTCAAAAAATCAATTTTTTTTTTATTTATCCCGATTTAGAGTTTAGGGTTTTCGAGTTTACTCTGTAAACCCTCAACCCTAAACCCCTAAACTCTAAACCGTTTGTGTAAAAAACTCATTCTAAACCCTAAATCTAAACCCTAAACACTAAATCTAAACCCTAACTTAATTTGATGAAAATTGATGTAAAACAAGTGTAGAACAGCATGTTCTACATCTGTGTTATACATCATGTTCTACATAAAATGTAGAACCAAGCAAACAATGCACCTATTTTTTTTGTTCGGCCTTGTAATTTTTTTGCTCGACTACCCATATTTTTGTTCGGCCGCGTCTTATTTTTTGCTCAACTAACTTAGTTCTCAGAGTTCTCATTTGATCCCTTTACTATATATATATATATATATATATATATATATATATATATATATATATATATATATATATATATATATATATATATATATATATATATATATAGGGTAAGGATCCATGGAGAACCAAATGTAGTAGAGAACCCATGGAATAGATTCAGTAAATCTGCTGCAGATTGACAATTTTTTTTTTTTGCAGCTTTTTTTTTCTGTGCAGATTTTTTTTTTTGCAGATTGAGTCAATCTGCGTGCAGATTGACTTTTTTCCATTTTTTTTTACAGATCGACTTTTTTTTTGTTTTTTTATGCAGATTGAGTCAATCTGCGTGCAGATTGGTGCAGATTGAGTCAATCTGCGTTTTTTTTTTTTTGCAAATCGACTTTTTTCTGTGCAGACTGACTTTTTTTTGTGCAGATTGAGTCAATCTGCGTGCAGATTGACCTTTTTTGCAGTTTTTTTTTTTGCAGATTCACTTTTTTTTCTGTGCAGATTGACTGTTTTTAAAAAAAAAAAAAAAAAACTAGAAAAAAACGTCAATCTGCACGCAGATTGACTCAATCTGCAAAAAAAAAAATCTGCACAGAAAAAAACTGCAAAAAAAAAAAAAAAAATTGTCAATCTGCAGCAGATTTACTGAATCTACACGAGTTCTATGGGTTCTCTACATACCCTAGTTCTCTAAGGATCCTTTCACTATATATATATATATATATATATATATATATATATAGTGTGGTTATCCTACATAGGGTATTATGCTACAAAGGATAGGAAACAATAATAACCGTCAGATTAAGGAAGATCAAAGAATTAAATATAGAGAATTTTAGTGTAATTTGTTTTTGGAATAATACACTCAAGGGTATAATCGTCCTAACATATTCTTCCCTTATATATCTACAATCTAAAAATATGCCTTGTAAATCGCCACTTTCATTTTAAAGATACCTATCAAATATTTTCATTAAAATTACTACATCCACCATAAATATGCAATATTTAACTGTACAGTACAACCAACTAATGCACAATTTATGGTGGATGAAGTAATTTTGAAGGTGGATATATCACTACCATTAATTTTTTTTAGATACCGACCATTAATTTGTTACAGTAAGAATCATCGTCAATATATACACATGATACATTTGATACATCTTTAAAATAATATGCAAGAGATTATCTATTATACGTAAATTTTGATGAACATATGCACATATACAACAACAATAATTTGATACATAATAGGAAAATAGAATTTTTATACATTTGTTAGAAAAACGATGCAAATGTAGACGTAAATTGCACAAAAAATTAATACTGATCAATTTTTATATGCTTTGATTTTGATATTGTGCATATGTTCATCAAAATACTATCCAAAACACTATCCAATTTTTATATACATGATGGAAATTGATGCAAAAAAGGTTGATATGCTCAATTTTAAATTTTGATACACCAAAAATCTATTTTGATGCACGTCTAAATGATGAAAACTGAATCGACCATCAAAGTTTATATTTTTGATGCACTGAATTAAAAGAAAATGATAAATAAATACGGAGTTCTTAATACATTAAAGTTGATAAATTGATACATGATATAATTCAAAAACTACAAACTGTAATGTTATGGTAGCGGTTACTTACCATTCCATAAATTCAGGAACACGATGCCATTATTTATAATCTTAGTTTGAAGTAATAAGTAATAAATACATTTTAATGTAATTTTAATTTGACCATAGTGCCCTCCAAATTAGATTTAATGGCCTCATTTTAAGGGGACATAATGGCTTTGTACTCTATGTATTTTAAGACTCGTTGTACTTGAACTTAATCCTATATATATATATATATATATATATATATATATATATATATATATATATATATATATATATATATATATATAAGGGTAGGATCAAGAGGGAAGTAACACTTTGGGGGGAATGGGGGGAAGCTCTCTCCACCGTAGATCAGATCTGATTGTCCAATATTCTTTAAAAAGGGGCGAAAGGGTATAATCGTCAAACAACAAATATGCATTCCGTAACCTAAAATAAAAATACAAGAATGATTTCACAACCCTTACAAAAAAACCAAACGATAAACAAATCAATCTCATAATTGGGGTTTGACATTACACGATTTATCAAAATTAGGGGTTTCAAAATCTTCGTGCAGCTTCTTAACAGAAGAAGGTATTCATCGCGCATATTTATCGTCGAAGAAATGAACGACGATTCAGCAAAAAATGGAAAAGAAGAAAGGGATGAAGGAAAATGGAAATCGAAAGCATAACCAGGTACTGAAACGAACATTATTTACATTATTGCTATACAATTGTTAAATTTAATTAGATTTAATTGCATCAATATAGGAATTGCCGTGTAAAAAAATCATTATCCAAATGATCATATTTGAAAACTATATAAATGCAATTGCAGTTGTATGTATTGTTTTTTAGGATTAATTGTCAGAGTTGAATGAAAAAAACAAGCTGAATGCGACTATTGACATTGAATAAATGAATATTGATTGTAAACAATAGTATTGTTACTAAGCAATTAAATATAATTTGTTAGCGGAATATCTCTGATTATAACCAGAATATTGCATTTTTTTAGATTTTGATTTTATAAATGAATGCAATTATTCTATATGTATCTAATTATATATAATATTTTTTTGAGACAATACTATTCTTTTAAAACAATACTACTGTTTACAATCAATATTTTACATATACTGTATAAGATAACAATTACCATATAAATATAAAAGCAAGGAAGTGTTCAAAAGCGACACTGGAAAGATGATGAATAGGATCCAAATTGCAAGCCTGACTCATCAAACTCGTATCTCGCGTTCGGTTATTGATTGTTGGTCAACAATAATGAACAAGGAACATAATTTAGATACCAATGGATCACAAACAAGATATGTATTCACCACTACAATTTTGGTAAGCCACTTAATAGTGTCTCAGATATAAATAAACATCATTCTTTTAGAAGAATACTATTGTTTGTAGACAATATTTGTTGTATGCAATGTTTTTGAAGACAAAAGTTGCGTATTAATATTTTTACATTTAAAACTGAAGAGTCCAGATATGCTGAATGTAAATGCATACAATGAAGAGATGTTTGTATTATTCAGATTAAACGTCATTCGAGAAACAACAGATGAAAATGTGGATTTCACATTCGAAAAAACTAATTTGGTATGGAAGACTAATTATATATTATTACTATTTAATTTCACATAAAAGAATTCATAGATTTTGTTGAAATATTTAAAATTGTGATAATTCATAAACATGTACTATTCTCAGTTATGAATGATCAAATAAACTTCATATTATCTTTCAACCTTAAAACAGCGGAGGTGGAAATATTAGACCACAACAACGTTGTGATTGAAAATTATTTGAAGTATGGAATTGCACCAAATGCCTTGGTGAGTAAACATTAAAAATTAAAAGAATAAATTAATCATGTATTCTAATTTAATTATAGTACTATTTCTTATGCAGAGACACTTATTTGCAAGATATCTGAAAGATGTTCACCACATGAAAGCTGATTTGGTGAAGAAAAGCATTCCAAAACGAATATGCATGAGTTGGAGAACAAATGAAAATCATCCTGGATATGGAGTTTTCATGATGCGCCACATTGAAACTTATACAGGTGATTCGAATTGGTCGTGTGGATTTGTAGGTGAAGAAAAACAGCAGGACAATCAAATAGAGTTGTTAAGAAGACAATATGCAACAAAAATGGTTATGAATGATTTTAATCTTCTCAAAGATGATGTTTGGACAGAACTGGGATACTTCAATTCACATTATTCAGAAGCGAAGAGAGAAGATCTTGAGAAAGAAGCTAATAGAACCTGTTATTTGCATTTCGAAAATATGGTGTAACAAAATTGATTTAAAATGCCCTGCAAAAAAAAAAAAAAAAAAAGAATGGTTGTATGGTGTAATGACATTATCAATTTCAGCATATTGATTTAATACAAATTGAATGGAGATTTAAACTGATTTTTTGTATGTCTTATAATTTGTGTATGTGATTCAAAGTATATAATAAAAATATTGTTCTAACAACAATATTATTGTTATAAAAGAATAATATTGATATCACATTTCATTCAATTTTACCTTTGTATTATAATAATTTAAATTTAAATACTTCGTTAAACTTCAAATTATAATGCACTCAACTGTTTTTTTAAAAATTTATCAACTTTACAATGTTTCTCGAAGAAAAATAAATGTATAATTAATATTGTTTAACAACAATAGTATTGTTATAAAAAAATAATATTCGCATATTAGTTGATTCAGTTTTGTTTTTGTGTTATAATAATGTACATACTTTATTAAAATTTCAATATAATAATGCAGTGAATTGTTTTTATGGAAATTTACTAACTTTAAAAATGTGTCTTGAAGAAAAGAAAAATATAAAAATATTATTGTGTAGAAACAATAGTATTGTTTAGAAACAATAGTATTTTTTTCAAAATTACTATCCATATCATCATAGTTGGTAATTTGATATCACCGATAACTCTTTTTGAAGATCATTGTGTTTGAAACAAAAAGTATTGTTTAATTTTTATTAATCACAATTTCATGTTCCATTCACATTCTTTTTAAAAAAGTAGTATTGTTTTAAAACAATAGTATTTTTATGAAACAATAATATTTGTGTCATATCTCATTCAACTTTGATACCTGCAACAATGTTAATACATACCACATTTTCATCATTAATGATAATAACATTTTAGGTAGTCAACATATATAGTTTTATAAAGTAATCATTGACATATCATTGCTACCACAAAACAGAATGTACTAAAATTCATCAACACATCTAAAGTTGATTTTTTTCTTTTTGATTAACATCGTCAAATACACTTATTCAGGATATCTTCTGCTTTTTTCTTGCAATCTTCTAGGATGTTAATTTTTTCACTCTTCTTCGTTGTCTTCTCATAATCCTTAAACCTCGCATAAATCTCTTTCCACCTACTGTTCAAAGTACTGCTGATTATCTTCACAGCATACATCTTTCGCAATTTCATCAGCTGATCATCTTGTTTCTTTCCCTCAGTTAACAATCCACAGTTCCACGTTTTTTGCCCCTTGTATGTCTCCATATGTCTCATCATAAAGACTCTACAATCGTTACTGTTGATTCTTGTTCCCCACTTTAGATTCTTCCTCACAATCTTGTTCTTCTTCAACAACTTGCAGGCTGGATGGCAATAAGTTTCCAAGTATCTAATAAAGTAATTAACCTAAAAATACATGTTCATTTATGTTAATTTTCAATTTTTGTTAATATACTTTAATGGCATAAATAATGGATACATTTTAGGTCATCGGGTATTTTATTATATAAAATTTTACATACCACTCTCTCTGGTACACCATCATATTTCATCTGAAAGTCACTGATATTTTTGGAGTTGCCAATCAGCTCAATCACTCCAGATTTCAAGTGGAAGATAATGATGTAGTAATGACCACTGAATATAATTGGGAAGAAAACCTATAGCAAAGAAACATACAATAATTAATACTCAGTTAAGTACTAGAGTTGTTTCAGAAGAATATTATTCTTTAACAACAATATTAGTACACTGAACAAAAAATACCTTCATATGTTTCATACACAAACGATGTTTTGCGGTAGTGAACTTTTTATTTATAGCATCTTTAATTGCTGGATCTTGATCCGTAGCAACAAGAACAGGTTCTTTATCAAATGTCTTTAAAAAGCAATCAAGAAATCAGTAAAAAGCCATAGAAGTTTCACTAGACAAAAGAGCTGCTCCAAAGACAACTAATTTCTTATGATTGTCAACTCCAGTTAGAGGAACAAAAACCATTTTATACCTGACAAAATCATATAAATTTTTTAAAAACAATATTATTCTTTCACAACAACATTAATAGACTGATATAATAAAAAACATAATATTAAATGATCATAAGAAATATTAAGTAATATATGAATTGAAAAGAATCTAACTAATCTTCATAAATAAATCAAAGTTAGAAATAGATAACTGGAAAGAATCGTACCTGTTGGTGTTATATGTTGGATCAAATGATAGAATATCTCCAAACTCTTGATAGTTTAACTTGCATATATTGTATGCCTAAAACATACCAAGTAATTCACCACCAGCAGCACACACATATTCATAACTAAAATTCGGATCATCTTCTTTTTTCTTAGCAAGATATTGAAGAGAAATATAAGCATCGCTTTCAACTATAGTCCTAGACAAATCTCGCTGAAAATTCTTAAAATCTACATGAGAAGAAGCTAGCATATCTAAGCCACCACTACTATGACACTGAATAGAATGAGCGTCAACATGACCTATATTCAAGTTGGTACTCAAATTGAAAAGGTTACAAGCATTGTCAAAGTTGAGCCTTCTATTTCTTTTCAACTGGTTCCTATTAGCCTCAGACACAAGCTTGTGATTGTGAGCTTCAAAAAACTTTAAAATAATGACTTTCCCATCTTTTAAAACCTTGCATCTAAGACAAGCTTGACAATCAACCTTAATAGATTGAGATTTGTGACTACATAGTGAAAGGACCCGTCCTAATCCATCCGGACGAAGTCCATATCGATTATAAACGATTCCCAACAGTTGATTACATCGCGAGGTACTTGACCTCTATATGATACGTTTTACAAACATCGCATTCGTTTTGAAAAGACAATCTTTCATTACATCTGAAGTTGACAGACATGCATACCATTTCATAATATATCCAACTATAATTGACTTAATAATGATCTTGATAAACTCAACGACTCGAATGCAACGTCTTTTGAAATATGTCATGAATGACTCCAAGTAATATCTTTAAAATGATCAAATGCACAGCGGAAGATTTCTTTCGTACCTGAGAATAAACATGCTTTCAAGTGTTAACCAAAAGGTTAGTGAGTTCATTAGTTTAACATAAATAATCATTTCATAATTTTAATAGACCACAAGATTTCATATTTTCATTTCTCATAAACATACGTCCCATGCATAGAGACAAAATCATTCATATGGATTGAACACCTGGTAACCGACATTCACAATATGCATATAAGAATATCCCCATCATTCCGGGATCCTCCTTCGGACATGATATAAATTTCGAAGTACTAAAGCATCCGGTACTTTGGATGGGGCTTGTTGGGCATGATAGATCTATCTTTAGGATTCGCGTCAATTAGGGTGTCTGTTCCCTAATTCTTAGATTACCAGACTTAATAAAAAGGGGCATATTCGATTTCGATAATTCAACCATATAATGTAGTTTCGATTACTTGTGTCTATTTCGTGCATGTATTCTCAGCCCAAAAATATAAAGGGTAAAAAGGCAAATGAAACTCACGCATATAAATATTGTAAAACAGTTAATAAAGCATTTGCATGTATTCTCAGCCCCAAAAATGTATATAAAAGGGAATAATGAAACTCACCGTAATGTATTTTGTAGAAAAAATACATATGACGATATTGAACAAGAGAACAATGCAGGTTTGGCCTTCGATTCACGAACCTATACCATTTGTGTATATTTATTAATACATGTAATCGTAATCGAGCAATTTATATATATATATATATATTTAGTTATGTACTAAAATTAATAGTCATATACAATTTTATTAATACTTATAATATATCATAATACTTATTTAATATGTAGATTAGTTATCGTTATATCAATATAAATAATATTATATCCTGATATTAAGTAATATTAGTATACGTATGTATTAAATATGTCTTTATAGCCATTTCTTTTGTTTGCAAAAATAATATTTATAATAATGTTAGAATAAGTATAATAATAATAGTAATAATATTAATAACCATAATTATACTAATTTTATAAAAAAAAATGATAATATTAATAATATTAATGATATTTTTAATAATGATACTTTTATCTAATAATGATACTAATATTTACAAAAGTGATACTAATGCTAATATTAAATGATAATAAAACTAGTTTGTGTTACTTTTATGGTAATAATAATAATGATACTCCTAATCATAATAATACATATATCAATGTTAATATTACTAATAATAACACTAATAATACCTAATGATGTTGCGTACTAACAAAAGTGATAATAATATAGGTAATATTATTTATGTTAACCTAATAATACTTATATCTAATAAATATAAAAATAATAATAATAATAATAATAATAATAATAATAATAATAATAATAATAATAATAATAATAATAATAATAATAATAATAACAACAATAACAAAAAACAATAATAAGAACAATAGTAATAATAATAATAATAATAATAATAATAATAACAATAACAATAATAATAATAATAATAATAATAATAATAATAATAATAATAATAATAATAATAATAATAATAATAATAATAATAATAAAAAGGAAGACTACCTTTAAAATCGGCCTAAAAAGAAAACAGTCCTTCCATGGACTCGAACCCCCGACCTCTCGAAACCCGCAAACACCCTACACCATTGCTCTGAGACTGTCTTTCTGTTTTATACCCCGTAACAATATATATAACCTATATCTGATTGTTTTACATCTTCTTCCTCAAACTCACTCGACCAATACTGATTAATAGTAACAATCAAGATTCAGAAATGAGTTATGAGTAATAATTGATACATAACGAATTGATTATGGGTAAATGTATCTGGAAAATAAAAATAAAAAAAATAAAAAATAAAAAAAAGAATTCTGCTGTGCTGCTCGACGGTTTAAAAAAAATTGATATTGAAATAGAGAACGTTTTGGATTATGTTTATAACATGAACTAGTTTGTAAATTGATCATATAAACTATTGGAATCATCAATTTAACTCAAATCATCACAGAAAATTCGAATTCTATTGATGAACAATTGTTGACTTTTTATTTAAAAAACCTTTGACTCCAAAATTCATACTTAATATCAAGAATTGTAAACTGAACTTTTGAAGAAAGTTTTCAAATGGGATTCTTAATAGAATGGCATTATTAGATTTTGAAAAATGACTCGAATTCAAAGTATGTAATTTTGAGTTCATAACAGAGGTACCGTAAAGAAAAAATAAAAATAAAATATCTATTTACCATATGAGTTTTGTTTAGGATTATTGTAACTGTTATTGAAGATGGAAGAACTGAATGAGTTAGTCCATAACATTGTATAATTTATTTGGTTTATACACAAATTGATTTTCTGTGATTATTCTATCAGGTACGAAGGGGATAAATAAAAAAAATAAAAGTTGACTGTGATTGTAACAGATTTTGTTGGTATCTGGTTAATGCTTTATGACTTGGAATCAATTTGGAGACAGATTACAAAATTATCTACAGTTTTGATGTACACAGGTAACTGCCTTGTTCCTATTTTTCTTGATTTAAAGTTTATATAATAAATACTAATTAATAATAAATCTATTGGTAAAAAAAATAAATCCTAACGATAATACAAAAGAAGAAAATGATAATAATCATAATAGAAATTTTACTAAATTTAATCGCAATTAAAATAATGATAATAATAATAACTATGCTATTAATATTATTAATGATACTAATAATAATATTAGTTATAATAGTCTTAATAATAACATAACAACTTATATATTTTAATTTCATATATATATGTATATATATATATATATATATATATATATATATATATATATATATATATATATATATATATATATATATAAAGAACATAATAATAACAATCATATCAATA
Organism: Rutidosis leptorrhynchoides; assembly: GCF_046630445.1. Classification (NCBI taxonomy): domain Eukaryota; kingdom Viridiplantae; phylum Streptophyta; class Magnoliopsida; order Asterales; family Asteraceae; genus Rutidosis; species Rutidosis leptorrhynchoides. The sequence continues at coordinate 412,798,510 of NC_092335.1, forward strand.
TTTAATATTAATTTTAGTAATAGTAATGTAGTTAATAATTATATAATTATAATAATAATAATAGAATTAATAATAATAATAATATCAATAATATTATTAATAATACATGTAAATCTCAAATTTTATATATCTTCTATACGTATAAATACAATTATTGATGTTAACTTTTATAATGAAAGTAAAGTTATTAGTGTAACTTTTATATTTTTAATCTATAATTAAATTTAATGTGCAGAATTTATATTTATAAAAAAAAAAATTTATAATTTTATTATATATCCTATGACAACATTTATTAGCTATTGAATATTTAAATATATATATATATATTACAATATAATACAATTATTAATAGGGATCATATATATACATATAGGTTCATAATAATATCATATACATGTTTTTATATATATTCATTTTGGTTGTACCTAATTATTTTGTTTATAAATTTTACATCTTTAATTTTAATTAATTTATAATGTATTTTATTTATGCAAGGTATTATATATGCTCTTGTATTTATATTTATATATGTACAGACAATAGTTCGTGAATCGTCGGGATTGGTCGAAGGTCATATGAATCCATGTAAACAGTTCAAAACTTTCTGAGACTTAGTTTAATAGACTTTGCTTATCGTATCGAAATCATATAAAAATTTAGTTTAAAATTAGTCGGAAATTCCCGAGTCGTCACAGTACCTACCCGTTAAAGAAATTTCGTCCTGAAATTTGAGTGAGGTGGTCATGGCTAACATTAAAATGTTTTCATGATGAATATGAGTTGATAAATTGAGTTTTATCATTATTGAGTAATATAGAATAAAATAATTCGATTATTCGAAGAGTACGAATGAAGCTATCACCAAAGAGTGAAATAGGAAAGTAAAGATTCATCTTAACTTTTGACAGGGTCAGGGTTGAATTCCGAAATTCAAGGGATTTAGAGAAAATCTTCGAAATCTAAAAGATTTGATTCTTCGGCGAGTAAGAAAATTAAGATCTCTATAACTAAATACGGTGACCTGCCTCGATTACCCTGTCTGATAATTTCCATTATAAATTAAGCTTTTTCGTTCCATTAGTTTCCACCACTTCTATACCTTCTTTCTCAGTTCATATATTCAAAAGATTATAATAATGCTTAATCCGGTTCTAATCCTTGTTCTTATTCTAACTATCGCAATGTTCGCTCTTCTTTTCCTACTCCTACTGGAAGAATCTGTTTATTTCTACTATGCTCTAGGGATTATTGTATTTATAATCCTCCCGTGTCTTTATATTGCCATACATACTGATATCCACGGTTTGTAATTTTGGTGTTGTCATTGGGCTTTATATTTCCTCTTATATTTTGGATCTCTTTGCCTTGTTATTATCCTCTCGACCTCTAGTAAAGCGAGTAATGGTCCAGAGTTTGTAATTATGGAGTTTCGAATGAATTTAATGTTATAATCAAGAAGGAACGTAATAGCACGATTTGATTTGTCAAATTGCCAGAATCACTGAGAATAGAACTATCAAGAATATATTTTCTTGGTATGTTCAGAAGTTAATTTGAATGAAAGAATTATGTAACATGGCACGTGATGACGATATGATCTGTGAATCATCACGTTCCATTAGAAACTCAGCATGACTTACTGTAATATAATTACGTTGATCAAGTGTCATTATATTATACTAACTCATGCATTAGTTCCCAACACAACTTCAAAACATTCGTATTTTAAACTCGAAAGTTTACAGAATATAGAAACTAACAGTTTCTATATGATGTAATACTGATAGCACGAAGAGATTAATGATTTCAGATAAGAATATTTATAAAAATATCTCCAGAAATATGGAGGATATTTATAATGAAAGATACGATAATATCTGAGAATATCTAAGATCAGCGGATGATAGAAACTATTGTCTTTAAAGGTTTAGAATAAGGAACAAGATGTTCACTAAAGACTTTAGCAGACATTGAATCATTTGGATTCTTTGAAGTCAAACTTATTCTTTGTGATTTGTCCACGGCTTTCTTCATAGTTTCACATAATCTGCTTTTCGGTACTAAATTTTTCTATTGAATGTTTCCAATATAATGATACACAGGAAGCACGAAGAGGTATATAATTTCGGACGAGAATATTTATGAAAATTCTCTCAGAAATATTGAAGATATTGATGATGATATTTTGAAATTTCTAAGTTCGATGGTTGATGGAGAAAGATTTTCCGCAAGATTTTAACATGACTTCGGAGCAATATATTCTCTAAAGATTTCAACGGATCCAGAATTATCTGGATTCTTTGAATATAGGGTATGGTCCTTATATTTGTCCTTGATCTCCTTCATGGTTAACTCTATCGGTTTTCCAGTTCCAACGTTTCTGAGCTTTTCCAACATATTATTCTTTATCATCAAACCTCCGACGACTAAGGTCGTTTAGGGTTGCCTACAGTTTCTGCTGCTTCATTCAGCTTTTTCAGAATTTGAAGTTGATTCATAGTCTGGGTGCTTTTCAGAATTTCAGAATGGAAGATCATAATTCTAATGGATAAGTGTTATATGTGTACATATAACTGTTGATGATGAAACGTTGCGAAATTCAAAAATTTTGATTTCTGATTTTCGATAATTGGTATGGCAATTCTCGTTATAAGATATGAATGAGTATATGAATAGGTTTTAACGAACAACTATAATGGTTCTTAGGAGAGGCTTAAGTCAATGAGTAGCGAAGTTGCTGGTAAGTTTACTGCTAATGTGGTGTGATATATTCGATTCCCCGGTAACGATGATGAAAGGAAAACTTATATATCAAGGTTATAATAAGACTAATCCAAATGAATGTCGAAGTTGACTTGCTGAAGCTGTGACAAAATTGACTAATCGAACAGGAGTTGCAAAGTTATTTTCGGTAATAATAACGTCAAAGGAGCTAGCACAGATGTGTGTGTTAAACGTTTTCTCAGGTTTCGAGAGTTTTCAGGTGCATAACTATATGCGTCAATCTTTTCTTCCATAGATGAAGTGCGGTTGGTTCATCCTTTCAATTGAGGTGTTTTCAAGAATCATGAAAGGTTTGAACGCAAATTAGAATCGTCAAGATACAAATGAAGTTTAAGATGAAATCAAGTGGCAAACTTGAAGATTTGTTTAGTTTCATATATTATAATCAATATTTTAATTCATTTTAATTGTCCAATGTTTTAGTCCACAGTCGATAGTCCACAGTTAACAGTCTAATAATTTATATATAGTTTAATATATAATATTCGAATTAATTAATAAATAACAGAAATTAAATGACGATAAATTAAATGTGATAATTAAATTGCGATAAATAAAATGTAATATAGAATTAACAGTTAGCTAGGAACAGTTAGCTAGAATTTTGTTAGCGTGGTTTCTTAACAAAATTTCATATTGTCAATTAGTCTGTTTCTAATCAATTTTTATTGTGTCCATTATTTCTTCATTATGCCACTTGTTGGATTCTGATAGGTCAAAATCCAAATTTAAAATTGAATGAAAATGGTTATTTTGTGGTGAACGGATTCGTATAGCTGTGGTTGTAAGTAGGATAGTAAATAACAGTTGAATCAAATTCATAGAATGTACAGTGTAACTTATTAATGCGAAATCTAAATATTCCTCGGGTATTACCTACCCGTTAAAATATTTTCACCATTAACAGTTTGTACGATAAAAATTTTAATTACAATCTTTATGAAAACATATATACATATATATTTTCTTCAGACGTAATCATGGATTTAATGAGTCAATGTGATATTAAACTCATCAGAATTACGGCTAGAACTAGAATACATAATCTCTAAAACCTTAGAGATTACATAATCGCCATGAAGAACGAAGATAGTTTATGTAGAACAATTCGTAGAATGATTATTATGCTTGAGGTATAGATTGCGAGGTTGAGATGTGTGATGATGTTGTTGTTGTTGGTACTGGTTATGCTGCTGGTTCTGCTGATGGTGGTACTGTTATTGTCGGTGCTACAAGTGTTGTTAGTGCTGAGGTTGGTGATGATGTTGGTGTAGTAAGTATAGCTTGTAGATCACGCACCATTCTTGTCAGGGTTTCTATCCTACCCTCTATCATTTCTATCCATCCACTCATCTGATTCGATAGATCTTGATTATCAATTCGAAGTTCCCTAACTTCTTCTAATATTCCCCTTCGATTTGTATTCGGAAGTAGAGGTTGAATATTTTCTGAGATTGCAGTAATGCGACCTTCGAGACGGAATATTTTAGCAAGAAGAGTGAATACAGTGTTGCGCATAGGTTCACCGGTGAGTACATCGTTTTCTCCGCTGTTAGGAGGTAAGTTTGGTTCGCGGTAGGGCTCACCTTCTTCATTTCTCCATCGAGTGAGTAAGTCTCGGACCCACCCCCATCTCCTCCAGAAAGAAAAATAACTAATTGGTTGAGGCACTTCTGGTTCATTGACTTCGGAGTCTGTTTCAATATACATCTCGAAATTGCTTCCGGAACTAATGGAATCTAAGCTAGGTGTAGGATCCATATTTTATGATTAGTTAGAGGATTTTCGATATGAAATGATTTTCGGTTATCGAATAATATTCTAATTATATAGAATATCTAATATAGTACAGAAAATCCCGTAGATTACGGAGGAAATTAAGGAAACGTGTCAGATAAAGTCTACGGTAACAGATACGCTAAGATATGAATTTTTGTCTATACACTATTCATGCAGTCAATGCAATAAAACGTGTCTTAGACTAAGAATAATGAGCAGGTAATTTCCTAAGGATGATAAGCAGATGATTTCTGACAAAAATGATAAGCAAAACTTTTGACATGCAGACACGGTCGAAGTCCAGACTCACTAATGCATCCTAACAACTTATCAGTTAGACATACTAATGCAGACCTGGTTCACTAAGAGCACCGCTCTGATACCAACTGAAAGAACCCGTCCTAATCCATCCGGACGAAGTCCATATCAATTATAAACGATTCCCAACAGTTGATTACATCGCGAGGTACTTGACCTCTATATGATACATTTTACAAACATCGCATTCGTTTTGAAAAGACAATCTTTCATTACATCTGAAGTTGACAGACATGCATACCATTTCATAATATATCCAACTATAATTGACTTAATAATGATCTTGATAAACTCAACGACTCGAATGCAACGTCTTTTGAAATATGTCATGAATGACTCCAAGTAATATCTTTAAAATGATCAAATGCACAGCGGAAGATTTCTTTCGTACATGAGAATAAACATGCTTTCAAGTGTCAACCAAAAGGTTAGTGAGTTCATTAGTTTAACATAAATAATCGTTTCATAATTTTAATAGACCACAAGATTTCATATTTTCATTTCTCATAAACATACGTCCCATGCATAGAGACAAAATCATTCATATGGATTGAACACCTGGTAACTGACATTCACAATATGCATATAAGAATATCCCCATCATTCCGGGATCCTCCTTCGGACATGATATAAATTTCGAAGTACTAAAGCATCCGGTACTTTGGATGGGGCTTGTTGGGCATGATAGATCTATCTTTAGGATTCGCGTCAATTAGGGTGTCTGTTCCCTAATTCTTAGATTACCAGACTTAATAAAAAGGGGCATATTCGATTTCGATAATTCAACCATATAATGTTGTTTCGATTACTTGTGTCTATTTCGTAAAACATTTATAAAAATTGCGCATGTATTCTCAGCCCAAAAATATAAAGGGTAAAAAGGCAAATGAAACTCACGCATATAATGTGACGACCCGGAAATTTCCGACCAAATTTAAACTTTAATCTTTATATTATTCAGACACGATAAGCAAAGTTTGTTAAGTTAAATCTCAAGAATTTTAAACTGTGTTCATACATTCATTATAACCTCGACCAAATTCCGACGATTCACGAACCGTTATATATAAATAGATATGTATATGTATATATATATTATAACTTGAGAATATTAATAAAGTATTAAACGTATAATACTTTACACGAACGTATTTGTTTCAATATGATTTTCGACGAAAAAAAAATATATTAAATGATTGAATTATCAGAAACATTGAATTATGATTACAAGTCTCTGTTGAGAGGTCCACTATGATTTGAGAAAATCTATTCCTCTTAACGATATTCAGAATAATTTGTAAAGCTATTTATAAATAAAAACAAAAAGTGTCATTTACGAAAGTTAGACAAAAGTTAGTGGAGAATTGGTTTCCATAATATTCTATTAATTTATTTTCAAACGTACAAAGACGTTTTCAGTTTAAAAAGAACTTTATTATTAAAACATATATAACTTTTATAAATATCTAGAATCACTTTTGACAACTCATCAATTAACCAGTATAATAAATATAACGATATTTATATTTTATTTCATTAAATATATATAACGATTTAAATTAATATTATATATATTTATACGCGTATTATACATACATAGTTTTTTTTTACTTTTACTATACTTTAACTTTACCTTTACTTTACTTTTACTTTACTTTAACTTTAATAATTCATACTTTAATAATTCATACTTTAATAATTCACTTTAATAATTCATACTTTAATAATTCATACTTTAATAATTCACTTTAATAATTCATACTTTAATAATTCACTTTTATAATTCAAAAATCTATTATAAATAGAATTTAATAGGTTTCATTATTTTATAGAAACTTGAAAATATATTTCTCTAAACTCTCTCAATTGATATATATATATATATATATATATATATATATAGCTCTGTATTATTTCAAGATATTATTAGTATACATAAAATATTACGACGGAGTGCTGTCCGAGTGATTTCAAAATAGTTTTTTTGAATGAGTCGAAGCTAAGGAAATTATTGGTTATAGCTATGGAGGTGATGGGTATGGTTCATGGGTATGCTCGTGAGGTCAATCTAGTGTTTATCATCTCCGTTGCGTCTACGTACTTTCCTGCAATATTGAATCTCAATATTGATACGTTCGTGAATCCGAGGCCAACCTTGCACTTATTAAATGACGTTATATGTATTTTTACTATGAAATACAGTATTGTGAGTTTCATTTGCTCCCTTTTATATATATTTTTGGGACTGAGAATACATGCGCTGTTTTTATTAATGTTTTACGAAATAGGCACAAGTACTAAAACTAATTCTACGTGGGTTTAAACCAGAAATATACCCTTAGCTTGGTAACATTAAACTACTTGTCTATGTACGGTAGGCGCGAATCCTAAAAATAGATCTATTGGGCCTGACAAACCCCATCCTGACTATAGGATGCTTTAGTACTTCGAGGTTATTTTAAACACACCTGATCTGGTGTACTTCAGAGGGTAAAACATGAACGTTAAGGCTTGTTACCGGGTGCCTATAACTTATAGAATACTTTTATACACTTGCGAGTGTACATATATTTATAAACGGAAATCTTGTGGTCTATTAATATATTGAAATGATTGTTATGATAAACCTATGAACTCACCAACCTTTTGGTTGACACTTTAAAGCATGTTTATTCTCAGGTATTAAAGAAATCTTCCGCTGTGCATTAGCTCATTTTAAGGATGTTACTTGGAGTTATTCATGGCATATTTTGAAAGACGTTGCATTCGAGTCATTGAGTTCATCAAGATTATTATTAAGCCAATTATAGTTGGATGTATTATGAAATGGTGTGCATGCCGTCAACTTTCGTTGTAAAGAAAGTTTGTCTTTTAAAAACGAATGCAATGTTTGTAAAATGTATCATATAGAGGTCAAATACCTCGCGATGTAATCAACTATTGTGAATCGTTTATAATGTATATGAACGGGTCCTTTCAGTTGGTATCAGAGCGGTGGTCTTAGCGAACCAGGTCTGCATTAGTGTGTCTAACTGATAGTCGTTAGGATGCATTAGTGAGTCTGGACTTCGACCGTGTCTGCATTTCAAAAGTTTTGCTCATCATTCTTGTCTTAAATTACCTGCTTATCATTCTTAGTCTAGACACATCTTATTGCATTGATTGCATGAATAGTGTATAGACAAAATTCATATCTTAGCGTATCTGCTAATTCATATCTTAGCGTATCTGTTACTGTAAACTTTGCCTGACATATTCCGTAAATTCCTCCGTAATCTACGAAACCTTTTGCTCTATATAATTAGAATACCACCCGATAGCCGAAAAATCATTTCATATCGAAAAATTCTTTATTCAATCATACGAAATGGAATTCGTCATTAGTTCAAGTCCCTCGGATTCCGAAATGGAATCCCACTCAAGTTCCGAAAGCAGTGTGACCGGAATGGATCAACCAATTAGTCATCATCTATTCTGGATGAATTGGGGATGGGTTCGTAGCCTCCTTAATCATTGGAGACAAGAAGAAGGTGATCCCTTCCATCCACCACATTGCCCTCTTGGCGAAGAACCTGAAGCACTTACCGGCGAACCTATCTGAAACACCATTTTCTCTCTTATTTCTAGAGTATCTCGTCACGATTACATACTACACCAAATTCTAGATTTTATTTATCCGCTCGTCCGAACCGACAATCACCCCGGTGTAATAGAAGAACTCAACGAGCTTCACGCTCGGGTAGTGGCTTTGGAGAATATGGTGCAAAGGTTACAAACACCAGCAGCAGCACCAGCAGCATAAACAGTACCACCATCAGCAACACCAACAGTACCATCACCACCACCAACAACAACATCCACATCCCACACCGCAACATCACAATATGTATCTCAAACATCAACGTCATACGCCCTGTAAATATCCAGGAATATCAACAACAACAAACGATGAAGTATTAATTCATAAACTTCATTGAAGAGATATCTCTGCGGCAGTTATGTAATCTCCAAAATCTTAGAGTTTATTTAATTCTAACCGTAAATCGGATGAGTGAACGGAGATGGTAGAGTAGAAACTTTGATCGAAAATGGTGTACGATTTACAAGCTAGAATTGTTTTACCAACAGCATCAACAGGACCGTAGCATCATCAACACAGTCAGTGCCGTCAGTATCGTCAGAATCAACAGCACCTGTAACATCACAAACTCTGTCAGTTCAAGAATCATTGTGGACATCATTACGAATCAACAACAAATATATTGTATCAACGAGTTATGAAGTATTAACTCATTTCCAATCGAAAGATTTATATGTATATTTTATATGTATAAATTTTTAAACCATAATAAATCTTCCCGTACTAAGCTATTATGTGTGAATCTTAACTACTCAGTTAATTCATATTACAAATATGCAATGATGTACGTCCTTCGTCCGCAACTTAACCATCGTTAATTACAATCTCTATCTCAATTCAATAAAAAATCCAATTTATAATAAATCAAGTGTATTATTCGAATATATGTTTGATTTTACGCTTTCATCATCGATGTACTCGAAACTTTTCAAATAACATCATTCGTACCTTGCGAAGTTCACAAGAATTTCACGAAAACCAAAAAATAACAAAGTAATGATTCATAATTTCAATATTATTGAAGAAATACTTATGCAATTTATAAAGTTTTAGGGATTACTCAATTCTAGTTCCAACCATAAAACAAATGAGTTTAATTTAATATTAACTCATTAAATCTATATTACATCTAAAGAAAATATACACATATATTTTCATAAAGACTGTAATAAACTTCTTTTGTACAAAATATTAATTGTGAAATTTTTTTTAACGGGTAGGTAATACCCGAGAGATATATATATTCACAATTAATATATTATATTTTTCGAAACTGATTCAGCAATCATCAACTATACTCCCTACTTTTACAACAATATCCATTCTTTCATATAAATCAAAACAATCATACTCATTCAAATTCAATTACATATTCTGATTTTGAAATCGCATAATTCAATTCAAAATATAACCAGTATCATCACTCTTAGATTCCTATATCTTTCAAAGCTATACTTTGACTTCAAAACTGTGTTAGAACATCATATGTATTAACGATTACAATAGGTGCTCAAACCCTTCGAAATTCCTGAAGACACTTCAACTAAGGAACAATCGAGATGATGATCCAACCACATGTTACCCACAGTTATACACCTGAAAAACTCTCAAAACCCAAGTCATAGTTCGACACGTATCCGTGTTAGACCCTTTGGCATTTACTAGCTAAAATAACTTTTCAATTCCGTTTCAAAATAGACAGTTTTGTCACAGCTCCAGCAAGTCATCTTCGACTTCTCAATCAAAACAGTCTTATTATAACCTCGATAGATACGTTGCCCTTTCGCCAATGTTACCGGGGAATCGTTTATATTCACCACATTAGCAATAAACTTACCAACAACTTCATTGATCTTTGACTTTCCAAAAAAAAAAAAAAATCATTATAATTATCGAAACCCTATCATATACTCATTCGTACCTTATAACAAGAATTGCCATACCAATTATTGAGAATCAGCAATCAGTATTTTGAAACCTCGCAGCATGTCTACATCAACAATTACATATACACACAACGTCTACCTCCAAGACTTACATTCTTTGAATGAGAAATTTCTGAAAAACACCCTAAACTGCGAACCAGTTCTCGAAATTTTGAAAAATGCTGATGAAGCAGCAAAAACTGTAAACGACCTTAACAGTAAAAAGTTGGATGATAAAGGATAGTATATTGGCAAAGCTCCGAAAAAGAGAAGCTTTGGAACTGGAAAACGGATTGAGCAAAGTATGAATGAGGCTGTGGACAAATCACAAAGGCTGAACCTGCCTTCAAAGAATCCAAATGATTCAGTACTTGCTGAAGTCATTAACGAATACCTTGCTCCTGACTCTAAACCCTTGCGGACAATATCCTTCATCATCCTTTGATATTAGACATTCTAAGATATCATCGTATCTTTCATTATAAATATCATCCATACTTCTGAAGATATTTTTATAATTATTCTTATCTGAAATCATTTACCTCTTCGCGCTATCTGTATTATATCATAAAAGAAACTATTTTAGTTTCTAAATTCTGAAACATTCGAGTTTAAAATAGGAATATTCTTGAAGAAGTGTTGGGAGCTGAAGCATGAGTTAGTATAATATAATGACACTTGATCAACGTGATTATATTACAGTAATTCATGCTGAGTTTCTAAATGAAACATGATGATTCACAGATCATAACGTCATCATGTGCTATGTTACACGACTCTTGTATTCTCTTTGATCTCTAAATATCAAGAAAATATTTCTTGATGATTCGGCCTTTTCCGAGGTATTTTGGTAATTTGACAAGTCAAGATCGTGTCATTACAATTTCCTTCCTAGAACATTAACAATGTTCATTCTGAAATTTATATCTGCGAATTCTGGACCATTACAAGCGGTGCTTATTCGCAAGAAGAAGAAACGGAAGGACAAAGCTCCGAACTAGAAATGGGAGTATAAATCATAGCAAATAGAAGAGAGCATTAACTGTGGATGACAATGATTATAGAAGAAGCAAGGACTTTGAAATATAAGGGAAGATATAAAACCCAACAACAACCCAGAAATCACAAACCGTATATATCAATGCATATAGCAATATAAAGACACGGGAGAACTAAAAACACTATAAAACCAAGAGTATAGTAGAAGTAAATAGATTCTTCCGGAGGCAGATGAAAAAGAAGAGCGACAGATATGAAAGTGAGGAGTATATCAAGAATCAGCACTGGATGAAGCATATTGACAAATACTTTAAAATATGAGTTGAGAAGGTGTGAGTTGTAAGAAAACAAATGAGGTGGATTTATAGTGAAATATCCGACAGAGAAATCAAAATGGATTATCGCATTAATTCGAAGAGGATCGTAATTTCCTTAATCGCCGAATAATCAAATCCAATATAGATTACAAAGATTTTCTTTTCGGAGATCAATCGTGATGACGTCAAAAGATACGACGAATCACTATTATCTTATTTCATTCATTTACGATAACTTCACTCATACGCTTCGAGTAATCGAATTATTTTATCCATTCTTCTTGAACATGATAAAACTCTATAATCGTTATAATAACATTCTCATTGTTAGTCATGACGACCTCTATCAAATTTCGGGGACGAAATTTCTTTAACGGGTAGGTACTGTGACGACCCGGAAATTTCCGACCAAATTTAAACTTTAATCTTTATATTATTCAGACACGATAAGCAAAGTTTGTTAAGTTAAATCTCAAGAATTTTAAACTGTGTTCATACATTCATTATAACCTCGACCAAATTCTGACGATTCACGAACCGTTATATATAAATAGATATGTATATGTATATATATATTATAACTTGAGAATATTAATAAAGTATTAAACGTATAATACTTTACACGAACGTATTTGTTTCAATATGATTTTTGACGAAAAAAAATATATTAAATGATTGAATTATCAGAAACATTGAATTATGATTACAAGTCTCTGTTGAGAGGTCCACTATGATTTAAGAAAATCTATTCCTCTTAACGATATTCAGAATAATTTGTAAAGCTATTTATAAATAAAAACAAAAAGTGTCATTTACGAAAGTTAGACAAAAGTTAGTGGAGAATTGGTTTCCATAATATTCTATTAATTTATTTTCAAACGTACAAAGACGTTTTCAGTTTAAAAAGAACTTTATTATTAAAACATATATAACTTTTATAAATATATAGAATCACTTTTGACAACTTATCAATTAACCAGTATAATAAATATAACGATATTTATATTTTATTTCATTAAATATATATAACGATTTAAATTAATATTATATATATTTATACGCGTATTATACATACATAGTTTTTTTTTTTACTTTTACTATACTTTAACTTTACCTTTACTTTACTTTTACTTTACTTTAACTTTAATAATTCATACTTTAATAATTCATACTTTAATAATTCACTTTAATAATTCATACTTTAATAATTCACTTTAATAATTCATACTTTAATAATTCACTTTAATAATTCATACTTTAATAATTCACTTTTATAATTCAAAAATCTATTATAAATAGAATTTAATAGGTTTTATTATTTCATAGAAACTTGAAAATATATTTCTCTAAACTCTCTCAATTGATATATATATATATATATATATATATATATATATATATATATATATATATATATATATATATAAATATATATATATATATATATATATATATATATAGCTCTGTATTATTTCAAGATATTATTAGTATACATAAAATATTACGACGGAGTGCTGTCCGAGTGATTTCAAAATAGTTTTTTTGAATGAGTCGAAGCTAAGGAAATTATTGGTTATAGCTATGGAGGTGATGGGTATGGTTGGGTATGCTCGTGAGGTCAATCTAGTGTTTATCATCTCCGTTGCGTCTACGTACTTTCCTGCAATATTGAATCTCAATATTGATACGTTCGTGAATCCGAGGCCAACCTTGCACTTATTAAATGACGTTATATGTATTTTTACTATGAAATACAGTATTGTGAGTTTCATTTGCTCCCTTTTATATATATTTTTGGGACTGAGAATACATGCGCTGTTTTTATTAATGTTTTACGAAATAGGCACAAGTACTAAAACTAATTCTACGTGGGTTTAAACCAGAAATATACCCTTAGCTTGGTAACATTAAACTACTTGTCTATGTACGGTAGGCGCGAATCCTAAAAATAGATCTATTGGGCCTGACAAACCCCATCCTGACTATGTGATGCTTTAGTACTTCGAGGTTATTTTAAACACACATGATCTGGTGTACTTCAGAGGGTAAAACATGAACGTTAAGGCTTGTTACCGGGTGCCTATAACTTATAGAATACTTTTATACACTTGCGAGTGTACATATATTTATAAACGGAAATCTTGTGGTGTATTAATATATTGAAATGATTGTTATGATAAACCTATGAACTCACCAACCTTTTGGTTGACACTTTAAAGCATGTTTATTCTCAGGTATTAAAGAAATCTTCCGCTGTGCATTAGCTCATTTTAAGGATATTACTTGGAGTCATTCATGGCATATTTTGAAAGACGTTGCATTCGAGTCATTGAGTTCATCAAGATTATTATTAAGCCAATTATAGTTGGATGTATTATGAAATGGTGTGCATGCCGTCAACTTTCGTTGTAAAGAAAGTTTGTCTTTTAAAAACGAATGCAATGTTTGTAAAATGTATCATATAGAGGTCAAATACCTCGCGATGTAATCAACTATTGTGAATCGTTTATAATGTATATGAACGGGTCCTTTCATATAAATATTGTAAAACAGTTAATAAAGCATTTGCATGTATTCTCAGCCCCAAAAATGTATATAAAAGGGAATAATGAAACTCACCGTAATGTATTTTGTAGAAAAAATACATATGACGATATTGAACAAGAGAACAATGCAGGTTTGGCCTTCGATTCACGAACCTATACCATTTGTGTATATTTATTAATACATGTAATCGTAATCGAGCAATTTATATATATATATATATATATATATATATATATATATATATATATTTAGTTATGTACTAAAATTAATAGTCATATACAATTTTATTAATACTTATAATATATCATAATACTTATTTAATATGTAGATTAGTTATCGTTATATCAATATAAATAATATTATATCCTGATATTAAGTAATATTAGTATACGTATGCATTAAATATGTCTTTATAGCCATTTCTTTTGTTTGCAAAAATAATATTTATAATAATGTTAGAATAAGTATAATAATAATAGTAATAATATTAATAACCATAATTATACTAATTTTATAAAAAAAAATGATAATATTAATAATATTAATGATATATTTAATAATGATACTTTTATCTAATAATGATACTAATATTTACAAAAGTGATACTAATGCTAATATTAAATGATAATAAAACTAGTTTGTGTTACTTTTATGGTAATAATAATAATGATACTCCTAATCATAATAATACATATATCAATGTTAATATTACTAATAATAACACTAATAATACCTAATGATGTTGCGTACTAACAAAAGTGATAATAATATAGGTAACATTATTTATGTTAACCTAATAATACTTATATCTAATAAATATAACAATAACAATAATAATAATAATAATAATAATAATAATAATAATAACAAAAAACAATAATAAGAACAATAGTAATAATAATAATAATAATAATAATAATAATAACAATAATAATAATAATAATAATAATAATAATAATAAAAAGGAAGACTACCTTTAAAATCGGCCTAAAAAGAAAACAGTCCTTCCATGGACTCGAACCCCCGACCTCTCGAAACCCGCAAACACCCTACACCATTGCTCTGAGACTGTCTTTCTGTTTTATACCCCGTAACAATATATATAAACTATATCTGATTGTTTTACATCTTCTTCCTCAAACTCACTCGACCAATACTGATTAATAGTAACAATCAAGATTCAGAAATGAGGTATGAGTAATAATTGATACATAACGAATTTGATTATGGGTAAATGTATCTGGAAAAAAAATAAAAAATAAAAAAAAAGAATTCTGCTGTGCTGCTCGACGGTTTAAAAAAAATTGATATTGAAATAGAGAACGTTTTGGATTATGTTTATAACATGAACTAGTTTGTAAATTGATCATATAAACTATTGGAATCATCAATTTACCTCAAATCATCACAGAAAATTCGAATTCTATTGATGAACAATTGTTGACTTTTTATTTAAAAAATCTTTGACTCCAAAATTCATACTTAATATCAAGAATTGTAAACTGAACTTTTGAAGAAAGTTTTCAAATGGGATTCTTAATAGAATGGCATTATTAGATTTTGAAAAATGACTCGAATTCAAAGTATGTAATTTTGAGTTCATAACAGAGGTACCGTAAAGAAAAAATAAAAATAAAAAAAAATATCTATTTACCATATGAGTTTTGTTTAGGATTATTGTAACTGTTATTGAAGATGGAAGAACTGAATGAGTTAGTCCATAACATTGTATAATTTATTTGGTTTATACACAAATTGATTTTCTGTGATTATTCTATCAGGTACGAAGGGGATAAATAAAAAAAATAAAAGTTGACTGTGATTGTAACAGATTTTGTTGGTATCTGGTGAATGCTTTACGACTTGGAATCAATTTGGAGACAGATTACAAAATTATCTACAGTTTTGATGTACACAGGTAACTGCCTTGTTCCTATTTTTCTTGATTTAAAGTTTATATAATAAATACTAATTAATAATAAATCTATTGGTAAAAAAAATAAATCCTAACGATAATACAAAAGAAGAAAATGATAATAATCATAATAGAAATTTTACTAAATTTAATCGCAATTAAAATAATGATAATAATAATAACTATGCTATTAATATTATTAATGATACTAATAATAATATTAGTTATAATGGTCTTAATAATAACATAACAACTTATATATTTTAATTTCATATATATATGTATATATATATATATATATATATATATATATATATATATATATATATATATATAAGGAACATAATAATAACAATCATATCAATATTTAATATTTATTTTATTAATAGTAATGTAGTTAATAATTATATAATTATAATAATAATAATAGAATTAATAATAATAATAATAATAATAATATCAATAATATTATTAATAATACATGTAAATCTCAAATTTTATATATCTTCTATACGTATAAATACAATTATTGATGTTAACTTTTATAATGAAAGTAAAGTTATTAGTGTAACTTTTATATTTTTAATCTATAATTAAATTTAATGTGCAGAATTTATATTTATAAAAAAAAAATTTATAATTTTATTATATATCCTATGACAACATTTATTAGCTATTGAATATATATATATATATATATATATATATATATATATATATATATATATATATATATATATATATATATATATATATATATTACAATATAATACAATTATTAATAGGGATCATATATATACATATAGGTTCATAATAATATCATATACATGTTTTTATATATATTCATTTTGGTTGTACCTAATTATTTTGTTTATAAATTTTACATCTTTAATTTTAATTAATTTATAATGTATTTTATTTATGCAAGGTATTATATATGCTCTTGTATTTATATTTATATATGTACAGACAATAGTTCGTGAATCGTCGGGATTGGTCGAAGGTGATATGAATCTATGTAAACAGTTCAAAACTTTCTGAGACTTAGTTTAATAGACTTTGCTTATCGTATCGAAATCATATAAAAATTTAGTTTAAAATTAGTCGGAAATTCCCGAGTCGTCACACATAGTACTCTGCGACGTCTGGGACGTCTACCACAAGGTAAAACTAGAGGTGCAGGGATCTCTTTCGTAGTATCTATTGGTTTCGCTACAAAAGTCTCAGACCTGTTACAGCGATATAGCTTATACTTGACTGATTTATCACGATTTCTATTCTAAGACGATATTTTAATATCAAAACCACTGGACTCAACATATCTTTCGTAAAATTCAAAACATTCCTCATATGATGCAAAAGTAATCCCACATTTAGGTTTAACTGATTCAGGAACAACAGGGATCCATATCATTGAACCATCGGTACTTAACTGTTCATCACAATTAAGAACATGCTTTTTTGAAACAGAAGAATAACCTAACAACAACAACAACAAAAAAACCGAAATAAAGTTAAGATTCTCTAAAAACAATACTATTCTACTAAAACAATACTATGAAGACGTAAACAAAATTAGTACAATTAAATGTACAAAAGTTCAATAAAAACAAATAAAAATATCATACTAAATGTTAGAACCGACTAAAAAAAATAAACAATTCATATATATTATTATTGATTGAAAACAATAATAAATTCAAGGAAAAAATAACAAACTCTAATACAAAAATAACAAAAAATAACAAAAACAAATTACCTGCATCAGTAATGAAATATACAGAAAGTGAGATTGATATTAAGAGATATGTACAAATAACATAAGGTTTACAAGAAACAATACCAGTTGAATCATGAAAACTTGGATTAGAAGATGAAGGAAGATTCACACTATTTGACATATTAAATTCTGAACCAGTAGAAAAATCAATTATAGTTAGAAATAACAATAAAACGAAGATCTATAACAACAATAATAAAACGCAGTATAAATCATGAATTAATCAAAAACAAAAAAATTGAGAAATCTCACCTTTGATATAGCAGCGAACGAACGAAAACCTAGAATCCAGGAAGCGATGAGATCATAAATCAAAAAGAGGAGTGTAATTGATAACGACTGAAAGGCTTATTTGAATTAGAAATACCAAATGACGTAATTGCCCCTAATTCTGTTGAACATGATACGGGAAGGAACACTGTAACAAAAATACAGAACCGCTGTAAGATGATGATCTACGTTGGAGAGAGTTTCCCCCCACTTCCCCCCAAAGTGTTACTTCCCCATAGATCCTGCCCCTATATATATATATATATATATATATATATATATATAGAGAGAGAGAGAGAGAGAGAGAGAGAGAAGATCCAGCGCTAAGTGGGTATAAGTGGGATAAGGGGATAAGTGATTTTGTGATTTTTATATCTTGAGTTCTACAGCTTCGAAAAAAAAAATTGATGGTATCTACTGACATTGTGTAGATTCAGATTTTTTTTTTCAACTGGAGCGATAAGATGCATCTGATGCATGTTATCCGCTGTTTGATGCATTTTAATTGCCTTTCATGCAGCAGATGCATCTTAACAAAAAACAAAGAAAAAATGACTTTTGATTAAAAAAACAGTGTTTAGGGTTTAGTAATTAAGGTTTAAAAATTAGGGTTTTAGAACGAGTTTTTAAACGAACGGTTTAGAGTTTAGGGTTTAGGGGTTAGGGGTTAGGGTTTAGGGTTGAGGGTTTACGGAGTAAACCCAAAAACCCTAAACCCTAACCCCTAAACCCTAAACTCTAAATCGGGCTAAATCCTAAAAAAAACTCAAAAAACCTCAAAAAATGTTAACATGCATCAGATGCATTTTAAGCTCCTGTTGAAAAAAAAAATTATGAATCTACACAATGTCAGTAGATTACGGATTTTTTTTTTAAATTGGAGCTCTAATGTAAAAGATATAAAAATCTCATTTTAGTTATCCCCTTATCTCAAAAATACCACTTATCCATTGATCTCCCCTATATATATATATATATATATATATATATATATATATATATATATATATATATATATATATATATATATATATATATATATATATATATATATATATATATATATATATTTTTTTTGGTTTGTGATCTACTTACCAGATTAAGAAAATAGCACTCTCTTCAATGTTTGGGTGGGGAGCAACATAACTAGTTATTACAAGTGTATGCTAGCCTTTTCTGTCAGCTGCATGAAGGTAGTGTGTGTTACGAACTTACAATATGCTTTTAAGTGGGTGTATATAGCTATTAACATTATTTATTGTATACCTGGATCAGATACCGCTGTTTTTTTTGGGACTGATTGCTTCAGTAGTTGCCTTTGTAGGTGGATCATAATTGGCATGATCTTCAATATATGTGATCTTTGTGGGTCACATGAAAGTAGTGGCGAATCTAGGATCATAACTCAATGAGGTCTCAAAATTGATACGGTAATTTACTTAAATGAAAGTTTGAATATGTCGGGTCGTGAAATGTCCCTTTCATATTGATTATAAACGTTCCATATTAATTGACTTCGTTGCGAGGTTTTGACCTCTATATGAGACGTTTTTCAAAGACTGCATTCGTTTTTAAAAACAAACCATAACCTTTATTTTATCGACAAGGTTAAAAGGACACCACCTAGATTATCAGAAATGATAATCTAAAAAATATCACACTTACACACTACCAATACATATTGGTTTACAATATTAATATGTTACAACAAAGTAATTTTTGAATGCAGTTTTAAACAATATAATACAAGCATGCTGACTCCAAATCTTGTCCATATATTAGCATGCAACAGCGGAAGCTCTTAATAATCACCTGAGAATAAACATGCTTTAAACGTCAACAAAAAATGTTGGTGAGTTATAGGTTTAACCTATATATTTATCAAATCGTAATAATAGACCACAAGATTTCATATTTCAATATACATCCCATACATAGAGATAAAAATCATTCATATGGTGAACACCTGGTAACCGACATTAACAAGATGCATATAAGAATATCCCCATCATTCCGGGACATCCATCGGACATGATATAAAACTCGAAGTACTGAAGCATCCGATACTTTGGATGGGGTTCGTTAGGCCCAATAGATCTATCTTTAGGATTCGCATCAATTAGGCGTGCATTAATTCTCAAAATTAGTGATGTTCCCTAATTCTTAGGCTACCAAGCAAAAGGGGTATATTCGGCTTTGATCATTCAACCATAGAAAGTAGTTTCATGTACTTGTGTCTATTTTGTAAAACATTTATAAAGCTGCATGTATTCTCATCCCAAAAATATTAGATTTTAAAAGTGAGACTATAACTCACTTTCACAGATTTTTACTTCGTCGGGAAGTAAGACTTGGCCACTGGTCGATTCACGAACCTATAACAAATATGTACATATATATCAAAGTATGTTCAAAATATATTTACAACATTTTTAATACGTTTTAATGTTTTAAATATTTCCAGTCAGCTGTCCTCGTTAGTAACCTACAACTAGTTGTCCATAGTTAGATGTACAGAAATAAATTGATATATATTATCTTGACTCAATCCACGACCCAGTGTATACACGTCTCAGGCTAGATCACAACTCAAAGTATATATATTTTTGGAATCAACCTCAACCCTGTATAGCTAACTCCAACATTACTGCATATAGAGTGTCTATGGTTGTTCCAAATAATATATATATATGGGTCTATATGATATGTCAAAACATTTGCATACGTTTCTATGGTATCCCAAGATTACATAATATATTAGAATACATATATAATAGAATATAAGTTAGCTAGGATATGATTTGTATAGAATTGTTACAATATTTCCCGTAACTACAACAATCAAAAAATATCCAATCTTGTTTTACCCATAACTTATTCGTTTTAAATCTAATTTGAATGAATCAAATTACTATGGTTTCATATTGAACTATATTTTATGAATCTAAATAGAAAAACTATAGGTTTATAGTCAAAAATATAAGTCACAAGTCATTTTTGTAAGTGGTAGTCATTTCAGTCGAAAGAACGACGTCTTGATGACCATTTTGAAAAACATACTTCCACTTTGAGTCTAACCATGATTTTTGAATATAGTTTCATTTTCATAATAAAAATCATTTTCCCAGAAGAACAACTTTTAAATCAAAGTTTATCATAGTTTTTAATTATCAAACCCAAAACAGCCCGCGGTGTTACTACGACGGCGTATGTCTGGTTTTACGGTGTTTTTCGTGTTTCCAGGTTTTAAATCATTAAGTTAGCATATCATATAGATATAGAACATGTGGTTAGTTGATTTTAAAAGTCAAGTTAGAAGGATTAACTTTTGTTTGCGAAGAAGTTTAGAATTAACTAAACTATGTTATAGTGATTTCAAGTTTAAACCTTCGAATAAGGTAGGTTTATATATATGAATTGAATGATGTTATGAACATCATTACTACCTCAGGTTTTGTTTATAAACCTACTGGAAATGAGAAAAATAGATCTAACTTCAAAGGATCCTTGGATGGCTTGAAAGTTCTTGAAGTAGAATCATGACACGAAAACAAGTTCAAGTAAGATTTTCACTCGAAATAAGATTGTTATAGTTATAGAAATTGAATCAAAGTTTGAATATGAGTATTACCTTATATTAGAAAGATATCTTACTATAAGTAAGAAATATTTCTTGAGGTTGGATGATCACTTTACAAGATTGGAAGTAAGTTAGCAAACTTGGAAGTATTCTTGATTTTATGAAACTAGAACTTATAGAATTTATGAAGAACACTTAGAACTTGAGAGAGATCAATTAGATGAAGAAAATTGAAGAATAAAAGTGTTTATAGGTGTTTTTGGTCGTTGGTATATGGATTAGATATAAAGGATGTGTAATTTTGTTTACATGTAAATAAGTCATGAATGATTACTAATATTTTTGTAATTTTATGAGATATTTCATGCTAGTTGCCAAATGATGGTTCCCACATGTGTTAGGTAACTCACATGGGCTGCTAAGAGCTAATCATTGGAGTGTATATACTAATAGTACATACATCTAAAAGTTGTGTATCGTACGAGTACGAATACGGGTGCATACGAGTAGAATTGTTGATGAAACTGAACGAGGATGTAATTATAAGCATTTTTATTAAGTAGAAGTATTTTGATAAGTGTCTTGAAATCTTTCAAAAGTGTATGAATACATATTAAAACACTACATGTATATACATTTTAACTGAGTCGTTAAGTCATCGTTAGTCGCTACATGTAAATGTTGTTTTGAAACTTTTAGGTTAACGATCTTGTTAAATGTTGTTAACCCATTGTTTATTATATCTAAAGAGATGTTAAATTATTACATTATCATGATATTATGATATATTAATATATCTTGATATAATATATATACAGTTAAATGTTGTTACATATATGTCTCGTTTCAAAATCATTAAGTTAGTAGTCTTGTTTTTACATATGTAGTTCATTGTTAATACACTTAATGACATGTTTAATTATCATTTATCATGATTAAACATAGTGTATAAATATCTTAACATGATTCATATGTATTTAGTAAGACGTTGTTATAATGATAATCGTTATATATATCGTTTCGAGTTTCTTAATTCAATAAACTCAATTTTATGTATATAACACATTGTTAAAATACCTAATGAGATACTTACTTATCATAATATCATGTTAACTATATATATAATCATATATATGTCATCATATAGTTTTTACAAGTTTTAACGTTCGTGAATCACCGGTCAACATGGGTGGTCAATTGTCTATATGAAACCTATTTAAATTAATCAAGTCTTAACAAGTTTGATTGCTTAACATGTTGGAAACACTTAATCATGTAAATAAAAATTTCATTTAATATATATAAACATGGAAAAGTTCTGGTCACTACAGTACCTACCCGTTAAATAAATTTCGTCCCGAAATTTTAAGCAGTTGGAGGTGTTGTCGTATCTTCTGGAAATAAGTGCGGGTATTTCTTCTTCATCTCATCTTCTCGTTCCTAGGTGAACTCGGTTCCTCTATGAGCATTCCATCGAACCTTAACAATTGGTATTTTGTTTTGCTTAAGTCTTTTGACCTCACGATCCATTATTTCGACGGGTTCTTCGATAAATTGAAGTTTTTCGTTGATTTGGATTTCGTCTAACGGAATAGTGAGATCTTCTTTAGCAAAACATTTCTTCAAATTCGAGACATGGAAAGTGTTATGTACAGCCGCGAGTTGTTGAGGTAACTCAAGTCGGTAAGCTACTGGTCCGACGCGATCAATAACCTTGAATGGTCCAATATACCTTGGGTTTAATTTCCCTCGTTTACCAAATCGAACAACGCCTTTCCAAGGTGCAACTTTAAGCATGACCATCTCTCCAATTTCAAATTCTATATCTTTTCTTTTAATGTCAGCTTAGCTCTCTTGTCGACTTTGGGCGGTTTTCAATCGTTGTTGAATTTGGATGATCTTCTCGGTAGTTTCTTGTATTATCTCCGGACTCGTAATCTGTCTATCCCCCACTTCACTCCAACAAATCGGAGACCTGCACTTTCTACCATAAAGTGCTTCAAACGGTGCCATCTCAATGCTTGAATGGTAGCTGTTGTTGTAGGAAAATTCTGCTAACGGTAGATGTCGATCCCAACTGTTTTTGAAATCAATAACACATGCTCGTAGCATGTCTTCAAGTGTTTGTATCATCCTTTTGCTCTACCCATCAGTTTGTGAATGATAGACAGTACTCATGTCTAGAGGAGTTCCTAATGCTTGCTGTAATGTCTGCCAGAATCTTGAAATAAATCTGCCATCCCTATCAGAGATAATAGAGATTGGTATTCCATGTCTGGAGATGACTTCCTTCAAATACAATCGTGTTAACTTCTCCATCTTGTCATCTTCTCTTATTGGCAGGAAGTGTGCTGATTTGGTGAGACGATCAACTATTACCCAAATAGTATCAAAACCACTGGCAGTCCTTGGCAATTTAGTGATGAAATCCATGGTAATGTTTTCCCATTTTCATTCCGGGATTTCGGGTTGTTAAAGTAGACCTGATGGTTTCTGATGCTTCGCTTTGACCTTGGAACACGTCAAACATTCTCCTACGTATTTAGCAACATCGGCTTTCACACCCGGCCACCAAAAGTGTTTCTTGAGATCCTTGTACATCTTCCCCATTCCAGGGTGTATTGAGTATCTGGTTTTATGAGCTTCTCTAAGTACCATTTCTCTCATATCTCCAAATTTTGGTACCCAAATTCTTTCAGCCCTATACCGGGTTTCGTCTTCTCGAATATCAAGATGCTTCTCCGATCTTTTGGGTATTTCATCCTTTAAATTTCCCTCTTTTAAAACTCCTTGTTGTGCCTCCTTTATTTGAGTAGTAAGGTTATTGTGAATCATTATATTCATAGTTTTCACTCGAATAGGTTCTCTGTCCTTTCTGCTCAAGGCGTTGGCTACCACATTTACCTTCCCCGGGTGGTAACGAATCTCAAAGTCGTAATC
Organism: Rutidosis leptorrhynchoides; assembly: GCF_046630445.1. Classification (NCBI taxonomy): domain Eukaryota; kingdom Viridiplantae; phylum Streptophyta; class Magnoliopsida; order Asterales; family Asteraceae; genus Rutidosis; species Rutidosis leptorrhynchoides. Next base: position 412,823,307 of record NC_092335.1, read on the forward strand.
ATTCAACAATTCAATCTACCTGCGCTGTCTCATGTTCAGTTGTTTCTGGTTAAATATGTGTTGAAGACTTTTGTGGTCGGTATATATAATACTTTTGACCCCATATAAGTAGTTCCTCCAAGTCTTTAATGCAAAAACAACCGCGCCTAATTCCAAATCATGCGTCGTATAATTCTGCTCGTGAATCTTCAATTGTCTAGACGCATAAGCAATTACCTTCGTTCGTTGCATTAATACACAACCGAGACCTTGCTTTGAGGCATCACAATATATCACAAAATCATCATTCCCTTCAGGTAATGACAATATAGGTGATGTAGTTAACTTTTTCTTTAACAATTGAAACGCCTTTTCTTGTTCATCCTTCCATTCAAATTTCCTCCCTTTATGCGTTAATGCAGTCAAGGGTTTTGCTATTCTGGAAAAATCTTGGATGAACCTTCTGTAGTAACCAGCTAGTCCTAAGAATTGGCGTACATGCTTCGGAGTTTTCGGGGTTTCCCACTTTTCAATAGTTTCAATCTTTACTGGATTCACCTGAATACCTTCTTTGTTCACTATATGACCGAGGAATTGAACTTCTTCCAACCAAAATGCACACTTTGAAAACTTAGCGTACAATTTTTCTTTCCTCAGCAACTCTAGTACTTTTCTCAAATGTTCTTCGTGCTCTTGATCATTCTTCGAGTAAATAAGTATGTCATCGATGAAAACAATGACAAACTTATCAAGGTATGGTCCACACACTTGGTTCATGAGGTCCATGAACACAGCTGGTGCATTAGTCAAACCAAAACCATAAACTCGTAATGACCGTAACGCGTTCTAAAAGCAGTCTTTGGAATATCATCCTCCTTCACCCGCATTTGATGATACCCAGAACGTAAATCAATCTTCAAATAAACCGACGAGCCTTGTAGTTGATCAAATAAGTCGTCGATTCTTGGTAGTGGGTAGCGGTTCTTGATGGTAAGTTTGTTCAACTCTCGGTAGTCGATACATAACCTAAATGTACCATCCTTCTTCTTGACAAACAAAACAGGAGCTCCTCATGGTGATGTGCTTGGTCGAATGAAACCATGCTCTAAAAGTTCTTGTAATTGGCTCTGAAGTTCCTTCATTTCGCTAGGTGTGAGTCTATATGGAACACGAGCTATTGGTGCAGCTCCCGGTACAAGGTCTATTTGAAATTCAACGGATCGGTGTGGAGGTAGTCCCGGTAATTCTTTCGAAAATACATCGGGAAATTCTTTTGCGACGGGAACATCATTGATGTTCTTTTCTTCGGAATTGACTTTCTCGACGTGTGCTAGCATAGCATAGAACCTTTTCTTATTAGTTTTTGTGCCTTCAGGTTACTAATAAGGTTTAACTTCGCGTTGCTCTTTTCTCCGTACACCATTAAGGGTTTTTCTTTTTCTCGTATAATGCGAATTGCATTTTTGTAACAAATGATCTCTGCTTTCACTTCTTTCAACCAGTCCATACCGATTATCACATCAAAACTCCCTAACTCTACTGGTATCAAGTCAATCTTAAATGTTTCATTAACCAGTTTAATTTCTCGATTCCGACATATATTATCCGCTGTAATTAATTTACCATTTGCTAATTCGATTAAAAATTTATTATCCAAGGGCGTCGGTGAGCAACTTAGTTTAGCACAAAAATCTCTACTCATATAGCTTCTATCCGCACCCGAATCAAATAAAACATAAGCAGATTTATTGTCAATGAGAAATGTACCCGTAACAAGCTCCGGGTCTTCCTGCGCTTCTGCCATATTAATATTGAAAACTCTTCCGCGGCCCTGCCCATTAGTATTCCCCTGATTTGGGCAATTTTTAATAATGTGGCCCGGTTTTCCACATTTATAACAGACTACGTTGTCAGTACTTGCTCCGACACTACTTGTTCCGACATTACTCATTCCGGCATTATTTGCTCCTTTAGTTCTATTATACATTAGTCCGTAGACCTCACACTTTGTCGCGCTATGACCATTTCTTTTAAACCTGTTACAAAATTTTGTGCAGAACCCCGGGTGATTCTCTTCACACCTTTGGCATTGCTGTTTCTGATTATTGTTGTTGTTGCGGTTGTTATTGTTGTTGGGACGATTATTGTAATTGTTGTTGTTGAGATGTTTGTTGTACTTGTTGTTGTTGGGATTGCGATTGTTTTTGTTGCGATTTATGTTGCGGTTGTTGGGATAGTTGTTGCGATTGTGGTTGTAATTGTTGTTGTCGTTGTTGTACTGGTGACTCTTGTCACTGTTTTCCTCCCACTTCCTCTTGAGTTGTTTTGTGTTGGCTTCATATGCTGCCTGTTCTTTAATTCTTCCCTCAATCTGATTTATGAGTTTATGAGCCATTCGACTTGCCTTCTGTATGGAAGCGGGCTCGTGTGAACTCACATCTTCTTGAATCCTTACTGGTAACCCTTTTACAAACGCGTCGATCTTCTCTTCTTCATCTTCGAACGTTCCTGGACACAATAGGCACAACTCTGTGAATCATCGTTCATACGTGGTAATGTCGAACCCTTGTGTTCGTAACTCTCTAAGCTCTGCCTTGAGCTTATTGAACTCGTTTCTAGGACGGTACTGCTCGTTCATCAATTGCTTAAATGCTGACCATGGTAGTGCGTAAGCCGCTGAAGGTTTTTCGTATGCCTGAGAGACATATCAAATTAACGTGGCTAATATGTTTTGATCCAAGTCGGGTCATACCCAATAACAAGCTTACCGACACCTTATACGTATTTGATCTTAATGATTGGATCATTAAACAAATACGCGACACTTAGATTTTAGAAAATCGGGTTTCTAAAATATTATCACTTGAGATAAATTATTTGGATAATTTATATATAATTGTTTATGGGTTTAAATAATTATATTGTGTTATATTTTATAAAAGGTTTTATAAAATATATAAGTAACAAAATAATACATAAGTTTATAACAAGTTTATAAACTTTTATAAACTTACAAGTATTATTATTAAACATTATAAGTGTGCAGATTTTGGGACTCCAAGGAGACACCCCATGCTTATTTTGGTTACTTTAAAGTTGACACAACTCCTACGGAACATGCCTAACTAGTTTACCAAGGCTTGACTCAAGTGATACATAAAAATACACAAAAAAATAGCAAGTGAAATTCAGCTCCTTTTGCTGAATTCTGGCTGATTTTTCTGCTGTCCAAGAGGGAGTTCTTGAGCTTATTTGGAAGCTTATTTTCAAGTGTCAAAAATCCTAACCATTGTACAAGGTGTTGGTGTCAAGTTTGGGGTATAATCTCTTGAGGTTTCATCACTTTGAGGCTTGCATTCATCATCATCTTGCAACTTTAAAAACAACCCTCAACTAGCTTGAGGAGGTATAATCTCTAAACCCACTCTTAGTTTGTAAGTATGTTTCACAACTTGATCCTATTTGGGATTTAACTTTAAATGGTTAAAGATTTACAAGTTTTAAAATGGAAATTTATACGCTTCCGCAAATCTTATTTCTTAAATGATCATAAGTATTATGAAACTTGTTAAATCCCAACAATGGTATTAAGAGCCGAAGTTGTTGAAATATGCTTCGAGATGGTTATTAAACCCACTCTAATTTTGCATTCTATGAACATGCATGAAGTAGAATGTAAAATTTTCGGTTTTGAGTGGTTTGTCATTTTGGCCAAAATCACTTGGGATTCTGCATTCTGTGTTGCCGATCACTTGTGATTCTGTATTGCCAATCACTTGTGATTCTGTGTTGCAAATCACTTGTGATTCTGTGTTGCCGATCACTTGTGATTCTGTATTACCAATCACTTGTGATTCTGTGTTGCAGATCACTTGTGATTCTGTGTTTCCAATCACTTGTGATTCTGTATTGCCTATCACTTATGTTGATGATGTTCACAATCTAAGCCTTGACCTTGTGTTTGGTTGCATGTTTGGTTGATTTAATATTTATTCATTTGGTATGTAATAATATTATTTTGGTTATGTAATTTATTTTATATTTGGTATGTAAAATAGATTAGGTTGTAATTTCACTTTTTTAGACAAAATGTATTAGGATATATTTTGTAAAAAGATGAAGATGATGAAGACTTGAAGAACATAAGAAGAAGCATTTGGATGCAAGATTAAGTGGGAGATTTAAAATCTCCTACTTTGTGTTATAACCCCTTATCCGGTGGCATTTGTTTTTGGCTAAACAAATGTCTACCAAAATGGCTTGATTGTGAACATATTTGTTTTGCATGCATGGTTGTTTATTGTATGATTGTGGATTGTATGTTTGTATGCTACAAGTTAATCACACAAGTTAACAACAAGCAAAATGGCAATTTAATTGGTTAAATTATACATTAATTAACGACATGCAAAACGACAATTTAATTGGTTAAATTAAAAATGACTAAAAGGACATTAATAAACGGTTATTAAGAACATGATTAGGATCATATATATAAAATGGTTTATAGACATGAAAATGGATTTCAAATGAACCGTACACTAAATGCATGTTGGTGTATGGCATAAAAGTTTTCTCAAACTATAATTAATGAAAACTTAAAATCCCTTATTAACAAGGCAAACAAGTTAAACGCCATCCTTTTGTGCAACACTTAAAAATATTAGGGAACTCACAATGGGATAAAGGTCACCTAACCGTTATGAGCAAACTAATATGATTAAGGTGAATTTCGCATGCTTGTGGGATAAAGGTCACCTAACCACTTGTATGTTAAGTTTACACGTTTACACAAGTAGGACGACTTGATTTGGAAATCATGAACTTAGGGTCACCGAAGCATGAGGAACAAATAGGCGTTGATGGGATAAATATGCCATGTAAAAGGATTGCGTGATCCCATAACTTAGAAGTTGCAAAAGGATTGCAATTGTCATATAATGACTACCTAGCTAAATCAAATGACGGGATAAAGGTCACCTAACCGAAATTTGGTTTACCGTTGGATTCTAAAATTTAATAAATATCAATTGGATTTAAAGGGTATTGATCGTTAAATTAAAATTGATACTTAAACAACTTTGTTAAATTTTGTAGATGGCCGCCAATAACAACAACATTCTGAACGCACCAATAAACTTTAACAACCTATCGTTGAGGTCAATCCTCGAAAAGGAAAAACTCAACCATACGAACTTCATGGATTGGTTCCGCAATCTAAGAATTGTCCTCAAACTAGAGGACAGGGCGTATGTGTTGGAAGACCCCATTCCCGATCAACCGGACGAGGATGATACGGAAGGCATGGCTTATTGGGAGAAATATTGCACCGATTCGTTGCAAGTTTCTTGCCTCATGCTTGGGACTATGATATCCGAACTCCAAAAGGATTTTGAGCATCATAGTGCATATGACATGATCACACAGTTGAAGGAGATGTTCCTTCAACAAGCTCGTGTCGAGCGCTTCAAAACGGTTCGAGCGCTTCATGCATGTCGGATGGACGACTCCCAATCCATTTCATCTTATGTCCTTAAGATGAAAAGCCTTATTGATCGAGCGAACCGTCTAAATTGCAACGTGTCTAATGAATTAGCCACGGACCTCATTCTCAACTCATTGTCAAAAAGATTTGACACATTTGTAATGAATTACAACATGAATGGTTGGGATAAAAGCATTGGCGAATTACATGCCATGCTTAAGACGGCAGAAGCAAGCATGGGTAAAAGGGCTTCACACGTGTTTACGATCAATGAAGGCGGGTCCAAAAACAATAACACTTCTAAGCCAAAGGCAGCTAAGAGGAAGGGACCCGCCTACCAAGGCAAAGGCAAGGGAAAAGGGAAGATGGTTACCCCAACCAACAACAACAAGAAGCAAAAGGTTGCTGGTAAAGCTAACCCCAAGGAAGATCCGTGCTTTGGTTGCGGTGAGATGGGTCACTGGAAACGCAACTGCCCGGTCTACCTAAAGGAGTTGAAGGAAAAGAGGGATGCAGGGCAAACCTCAGGTAATGTATATATGGTATACATTGAGCTTAGTATTACTTCTTCTAATACATGGGTATTAGACACAGGATGTGGAACTCATATTTGCAATTCTTTGCAGGGGTTCAAAAGAAGTAATCAAGATGCAGGAACAACAAGTCTCTTCATGGGAAATGGAGCAAGGGTGCAAGTGAAAGCTCATGGAGACTTTGTTTTAAAGCTTCCAAGTGGTTTGGAGCTTATTTTGAAAAATGTTTTGTATGCACCCGATTTATCTCGAAACATTATTTCTGTATCCCATTTGAAACAATATGGTTTTAATCTTAATTTTATTAAGGATGATATCCATGTTTCTTTAGATAATGTGTTCTATTTTAAGGCTTCGCCTTCGAATGGTATTTATGAATTGGTTCATGATGACACATCATACAATAGCTCAATATACCATGCAAACACCAAGAAACTCAAAAGGGATTTGAGTGATTCCTACTTATGGCATTGTCGCCTTGGTCACATAAACAAGAATCGAATGCATACACTTCAAAAGAATGGCCTTTTGAAATCAAATGAACTAGACTCGTTTGATGTATGTGAATCTTGTTTACAAGGCAAAATGACTAAAGCACCTTTCAAAGGGACCTATGAAAGGGCTAAGGACTTATTGGGATTAATACACTCTGATGTATGTGGACCCTTTAAGCCTATAACTAGGAATGGTGAAAGATACTTCGTTACTTTCATTGATAACTTTAGTCGTTTCGGATATGTCTACTTATTAAGACACAAGGATGAAACTTTTGAAGCATTCAAGGAATATCAAAACGAAGTACAAAATCAACTCAATAAGACAATCAAGGTACTTTGTACCGATAGAGGAGGTGAATACCTAAGCGATGCTTTCCAAGATCATCTTAAAAGTTGTGGGATTATCTCGCAACTCACTCCTCCTGGAACACCCCAACTTAATGGAGTTTTTGAAAGGAGGAACCGAACCCTAATGGATATGGTTCGATCTATGATGGCTAGAAGCTTGTTGCCTCTATCATTTTAGGGTTATTGTCTATGCTTCGCGACTCGTATTTTAAATATGGCCCCAACCAAGAAAGTGGAATGAACTCCTCATGAGATGTGGTTTGGAAAACCTCCATCTCTATCATACTTAAAGGTATGGGGATGTGAAGCTTACCCTAAGCGTTACGTCCCTAATAAGTTGAATGCTCGATCCACGAAGTGTATCTTCATAGGATATCCCAAGGATGATATGGGATATTATTTCTATGATCCATCCGAGCAGAATGTATTTGTTGCTCGAAAGGCTGAATTCCTTGAAACTAAGTTCCTAATGGAAGGAAATAGTGAAAGGAAGATAGATCTTGAAGAGGATCAAGATCAAGTAGATGATACACAATTGGTTGACACTAGCACTCAACATGAAAATGTTGAGAGTGATCAAATGGATGATCAAAATACACAAGACGTTCGCAGATCTGGTAGGATTAGTAATCCTCCGGAGAAATATGGGTTTCTCATGGATGGTTGCTATGTGGTTGATTTGGATGAACCAATAAACTACCAAGATGCTTTATCAAGGATTGATAAAGATAAATGGCAGGAAGCCATGAACACTGAGATGCAATCCATGTATGACAACCAAGTTTGGGAACTTGTTACACAACCTGCTGGCTCAAGGCTAGTTGATTGTAAATGGCTTTTCAAAATGAAAACTGACATACATGGAAACTTGGATACATATAAAGCTAGACTTGTAGCAAAAGGTTTCACTCAAACTCAAGGGGTTGACTATGATGAAACTTTTTCGCCTGTGGCAATGCTAAAGTCTATTAGGATATTACTTGCCATTGCTGCTCATTATGATTATGAAATATGGCAAATGGATGTCAAGACCACTTTCCTAAATGGACATCTTGAGGAAGATGTCTATATGGTTCAGCCTAAAGGTTTTGTTGATCCGAAATATCCTAAAAAGGTATGCAAGTTAAAGAAGTCAATCTACGGATTGAAACAAGCATCTAGAATGTGGAATCATCGATTTAATGAGGAGGTCAAGAAATTTGGCTTCATTAAAAATGGTGATGAAGCTTGTGTATACAAGAAAGCTAGTGGGAGCACTATCATGTTCCTTGTACTATATGTGGATGATATATTGTTATTTGGAAACGATATTCCGGCAATGCAAGGTGTTAAAACTTGGCTAAGTAAATGCTTCTCCATTAAGGATCTTGGAGAAGCATAATACGTTTTGGGGATTGGGATCTACAGGGATAGATCCAAGAAACTGATAGGTTTGAATCAAAGTGCATACATTAAAATGATCTTGAAAAGGTTCAAGATGGAGAACTCTAAGAAAGGTTTGGTACCTATTCAAAGAGGAACGCTCCTTAGTTCATCTTGAAAGTATTTCGTATGCCCGAGAGACATATTAAATTAATGTGGCTAACATGTTATGATCCAAGTCGGGTCATACCCAATAACAAACTTACCGACACCTTATATGTATTCATTTTAACGGTTGGATTGTTAAATGAATACACGACACTTGAACTTTAGAAAAATCGGTTTTCTAAATTATGATCACTTGAGAAAAATTATTTGGATAATTTATATGTGTTGTGGATTTAATTATTTATAGGTTTAAATAATTATGTTGTATTTCATAAAATGGTTTATGAAATAATTACAAATAACAAATACAAACTTATTTTATACAAGTTTTATAAAATAAATATAAGTTTTATAAAATAAAACTTGTTATAAAATACACATGAGGTGTGCAGAATTTGGGTCTCCAAGATACCACACCCATGCTTGTTTTTTGTTGATTTTAAGACAACACAAGTGCCAAGGGACATGCATATTAGTTTACCAAGGACCTTGACTCAAAGTGAGCTTGCAATACACATTTTAAACTTACAAAAAACTGCATAATCCTCTAAATACTCAGCTGCTGTGCCGTGGCCTTTTGGTAGCAAAAAGGGATTCAAAGTTTGATTTTTGCAAGCAACATTCAAGTGTAATTAAATCCTAACCAAAGCTAGGGTGTTGGTGCACAAGTTTGGGGTATAACTACTTGAGGTTTCATAGTTTTGGAGCTCCATTCATCATCATCTTCATCATCATCTACTAACAAGCTAGGAGAAGGTATATACATCTTATTCTTGCTTGTAGTTTGTAAGCTTATTTCTCAACTTGATCCTAATTGGGATTTAACTTTAATTGGTTAAAGATTAACATGTTCTAAAATGGTAATTACATGCTTCCGCTTTTAATTGATTCATAAATGGTTTTAAGTATCATGAAACTTGTTAAATCCCAACAATGGTATCTAGAGCCGAAGTTGTTGAAATATGCTTCGAGATGATTTATTAAACCCACTATATTTTGCATTTTATGTACATGCATGAAAGAAAAATGCAAAAATTAATGGATTTGGGTGGGTTGGTCTTTTGGCCGAATTTATGGGTGTTCCAAAATGGTTTTGGGTTTGCCATTTGGTTAATATTTGGTGATATTTTGATGTTCACAATCATAGCCAAGACCTTGTGGTTGAATGAATGTTTGTTTGGTTGATTTATGATTCATTTGGTATGTATTATCATTCATTCAAAAGGCATGTAATAATTATTCATTTGGTTGTAATATTTATTATTTTGGTTATGTAATTTATTTTATATTTGGTATGTAAAATAGATTAGGTTGTATTTCATTTTTTAGACAAAATGTATTAGGATATATTTTGTAAAATGATGAAGAATGATGAAGACTTGAAGAACACATGAAGAAGCATTTGGATGCAAGGTTAAGTGGGAGATTTGAAATCTCCTACTTTATGTAATTACCCCTTATCCGGTGGCATTTGTTTTCGGCTAAACAAATGTCTACCAAAAATGGCTTGATTGTGAACATATGATTTTGCATGCGTGGTTGTTTTGTATGATTATGTGGATTGTATGTTTGTATGCTACAAGTTAATCACACAAGTTAACAACAAACTAAAATGGCAATTTAAATTGGTAAAAATTGACATTATTAACGACATGCAAAACGTCAAATTTAAATGGTTAAATTAAAAACGGCTGAAAGGACATTATAAACGGTTATTAAGGACATGATAAGGATCATACATATAAAATGGTTTATATTAAGTAATTGGCTTAATTACAAGACATGAAAATGGTTTTTCATAAGTACCATGCACTAAATGCATGTTGGTGTATGGTATAAAAGTTTTCTCAAACTAGAATTAACAAAAACTCAAAATCCCTTTCATTAACAAGGTAAACAAGTTAAACGCCATCCTATTGTGTGACACTTAAAAGTATTAGGGAACTCATGATGGGATAAAGGTCACCTAACCATTATGAACAAACTAATGTGATTAAGGTAAATTTCGCATGCTTGTGGGATAAAGGTCACCTAACCACATGTATGTTAAATTTACAAGTCTATACAAGTAGGACGACTTGATTTGGGAATCATGAACTTAGGGTCACCGAAGCATGAAGAACAAATAGGCGTTGATGGGATAAATATGCCATGCAAAAGGATTGCATGATCCCATACTCTAGAAGTTGCAAATGGATTGCAATTGTCATTTATTGACTACCTAGCTAAATCAAATTGCGGGATAAAGGTCACCTAACCGAAATTTGGTTTACCGTTGGATTCTAGAATTTAATAATTCAATTTGATTTAAAGGGTATTGAATGTTAAATTAAAATCGATACTTAAACGAACTTTGTTAATTTTGTAGATGGCCGCCAATAACAACAACAACATTCAAAACGCACCACTTAACCTAAACCACCTATCATTAAGGTCTCTCTTAGAGAAAGACAAACTCAACCATACAAACTTTATGGATTGGTTCCGCAATCTTCGGATTGTCCTCAAACAAGAGGATAAAATGTATGTGCTTGAGGACCCCATTCCCGATCAACCGGATGAGAATGATGTGGAGGCAATGGCCTCTTACGATAAGTATTGCCACGACTCCCTTCAAGTCTCATGCTTAATGCTTGGGACTATGATACCCGAACTCCAAAAGGATTTCGAGCATCATAGTGCATACGACATGATAACGCAATTGAAGGAGATGTTCCTCCAACAAGCGCGTGTCGAGCGTTTCGAAACGGTTCGGGCGCTACATGCTTGTCGTATGGACGATACCCAATCGGTTTCATCTTATGTACTTAAGATGAAAAGCCTTATCGATCGTGCTAACCGTCTTAACCTAAACATATCAAATGAGTTAGCCACCGATCTTATCCTTAACTCCCTATCAAAAAGGTTTGATCAATTTGTAATTAATTACAATATGAATGGGATGGATAAGAGCATAGGTGAGCTTCACGGTATGCTTAGAACGGCGGAAACTAGCATGGGTAAAAGGGCTTTACCCGTGTTAGCAATCGATCAAGGTGGGTCAAAAGGTAACACCTCTAAGCCAAAGGTGGGCAAGAGAAAAGGACCCGCCCATCAAGGCAAAGGGAAAGGGAAGATGGTTACCCCAACCATCAACAAGGCTAAGAAGAAAAAGGTAGCCGAGAAGGCAAACCCCAAAGAAGACCCATGTTTCGGTTGCGGTGAGATGGGTCATTGGAAACGAAACTGTCCGGTCTATCTTAAGGAGTTGAAGGACAAGAGGGATGCAGGGCAAACCTCAGGTAATATGTATATGGTATATATAGAGCTTAGTATTACTTCTTCTAATACATGGGTATTAGACACGGGATGTGGAACTCATATTTGCAATTCTTTGCAGGGGTTCAAAAGAAGTGAACATAAGGCGGGAACATCAAGTCTCTATATGGGCAATGGTGCAAAGGTGCATGTTAAAGCTCAAGGAGATTTTATTTTGAAGCTTCCAAGCGGATTGGAACTTATTTTAGAAAATGTTTTGTATGCTCCGGATTTGTGTAGAAACATTATTTCTATTTCTCGCTTAAAACAATGTGGTTACGTTGTTAATTTTATTGATGATGATATTCATGTTTCTAAAGATAATGTATTCTATTTCAAGGCTTCGCCTTCAAATGGAATTTATGAATTGGTTCATGATGACACATCATCGAGCTCTATATACCATACTAGCACCAAGAAAATCAAAAGGGATTTGAGTGATTCCTACTTATGGCATTGTCGCCTTGGTCACATAAACAAGAACCGAATGCATACACTTCAAAAGAATGGACTCTTGAAATCAAATGAGATGGACTCGTTTGATGTATGTGAATCTTGTTTACAAGGCAAGATGACTAAAGCACCTTTCAAAGGAACTTATGAAAGGGCTAAAGATTTATTGGGATTAATACATTCGGATGTATGTGGACCCTTTAAACCCATAGCTAGGAATGGTGAAAGATACTTCGTTACTTTCATTGATGACTTCAGTCGTTTTGGATATGTCTACTTGTTAAGACATAAGGACGAAACTTTTGAAGCATTCAAAGAATATCAAAACGAAGTACAAAATCAACTCAATAGGACAATTAAGGTACTTCGTACCGATAGAGGAGGTGAATACCTAAGCGATGCATTCCAAGATCATCTTAGGAGTTGTGGGATTATCTCACAACTTACTCCACCCGGAACACCCCAACTTAATGGAGTTTCCGAAAGGAGGAACCGAACCCTAATGGATATGGTTCGATCTATGATGGCAAGAAGCTCGTTGCCTCTATCATTTTGGGGTTATTGTCTAAGCTCCGCGGTTCGTATTTTAAATATGGCCCCAACCAAGAAAGTGGAACGAACTCCTCATGAGATGTGGTTTGGAAAACCTCCTTCTCTTTCATACTTGAAAGTATGGGGATGTGAAGCTTATCCTAAGCGCCATGTAGCTAATAAGTTACATGATCGATCCACAAAGTGTATCTTCATAGGTTATCCCAAGGATGATATGGGATACTATTTCTATGATCCGACCGAGCAAAATGTATTTGTTGCTCGAAAGGCGGAATTCCTTGAAACCAAATTCCTAATGGAAGGTGATGGTGAAAGGAAAATAGATCTTGTAGAGGTACAAGATCAAGTTGATGATACACAAATGGTTGACACTAGTACTCAACATGAGGATGTTGAAAATGATCAAGTGGATGATCAAAGTACACAAGACGTTCGAAGATCTAGTAGGATTAGTATTCCTCCTGAGAGATATGGTTTTCTCGTGGATGGATGCTACACGGTTGATTTGGATGAACCGATAAACTACGAAGATGCTTTATCAAGGATTGATAAAGATAAATGGCAGGAAGCCATGAACGCCGAGATGCAATCCATGTATGAAAACCAAGTGTGGGAACTTGTTGAGCAACCTCCTAGCTCTAAGCTAGTTGATTGCAAATGGCTTTTCAAAATGAAAACCGACATACATGGAAACTTGGATACATATAAAGCTAGACTTGTTGCAAAAGGTTTCACTCAAACTCAAGGGGTTGATTATGATGAAACTTTCTCGCCTGTTGCAATGCTAAAGTCTATTAGGATATTATTTGCCATTGCTGCTCACTATGACTATGATATATGGCAAATGGATGTCAAAACCGCTTTCCTAAATGGATATCTTATGGAAGATGTCTATATGGTCCAGCCTGAAGGTTTTGTTGATCCAAAATATCCTAAAAGTGTATGCAAGTTAAAGAAGTCAATCTACGGATTGAAACAAGCATCTAGAATGTGGAATCATCGTTTTAATGAGGAAGCCGAGAAATTTGGCTTCATTAAAAATGGTGATGAAGCTTGTGTATATAAGAAAGCTAGTGGGAGCACTATCATGTTCCTTGTACTATATGTGGATGATATATTATTATTTGGAAATGATATTACCACAATGCAAGGAGTGAAAACTTGGCTAAAGAGTTGCTTCTCCATTAAGGATCTTGGAGATGCACAATACATATTGGGGATAGGGATCTATAGGAATAGATCCAAGAGATTGATAGGTTTAAGTCAAAGTACATACATTGATAAAATCTTGAAAAGGTTCAAGATGGAAAACTCTAAGAAAGGTTTGGTACCTATTCAAAGAGGAACCGTTCTCAATTCATCTCAGTGTCCTACCACGAAAGATGAACAAGATAGAATGAAGAAAGTCCCATACGCATCTGCAATTGGGTCTATCATGTATGCGATGATATGTACTAGACCGGATGTGTCATGCGCTCTAAGCTTGACAAGTAGATACCAGAATAACCCAGGAAACAGTCATTGGATTGCTGTTAAAAGTATACTGAAATACCTTAGGAGGACTAAGGATATGTTTCTAATATACGGGTCTGGTGAGGAGGAACTCGCCGTAAAAGGTTACGTGGACGCGAGTTTCCAAACTGATCGAGATGACTCTCGATCACAATCCGGTTATGTCTTCATGTTAAATGGTGGTGCGGTCTCTTGGAAGAGTTCGAAACAGGAGGTTGTTGCGTTATCCACTACAGAGTCGGAGTACATTGCCGCCTCACTGGCAGCTCAGGAAGCTGCATGGATGAAGAAATTCATAGACGACTTAGGAGTGGTCCCTTCCATTCAGGACCCTCTTGAGATCTTTTGTGACAACGAGGGTGCGATTGCTCAAATCAAGGAACCTCGTGCCCATCAAAAGACTCGTCACATTGAGCGGAGATTCAACTACATAAGGGATGAAGTTGAAAAAGGAAAGATATGTATTCGCAAAGTTCACACAGATCATAATGTTGCGGATCCACTCACGAAGCTTTTACATGGGCCAAAACATGAGGGACATGTTTGTGCATTAGGGCTTCGATATTCTAGTGATTGGATATGATCTATTTTATGTATTGTACCGGAACGAAATTATTCAAACTCATTAATATAACTATGGTGTTAATTTATCTGAGTTATGTTCCTATTTTGCATATTTCATCCATGAATAAGCAATTATTCTAAATTTCCATAGTCGATCACATTTGTGGGAACAAGTGTGAGGTTCAGACTATTATGAACTCGGATTGGTATACATTCATAGGTTGAATGTGGGGCAAGGATGCAACCAAGGTTCATAGATATTTGTGGGAGACAAATATTGGAAGACCCGCTCTCAAGAATTACTGTATAGAGCCTTTGTGGTTGATCACATGTAATCTTGAGTAAAGGCGAATATCATTGTATCCTCTGACCTGAGATACATATTGGGTTCAGATATTCACCAAGTACTGTGCCTTGATTCTTTCCTTCGCTATTCTGAAACATGGTAGTACATAAGGAAGAACTCAGGTATATTACAAAGTGTATATCTAGGACGTATGTAGTCAAGATGGAATTTGTCCCTCTTATTCGTTGAGAGTCAGATGTCTAAGGCCTGAAAAGTTAAATCTATAAGAGAGTGATCACTCTGTATCTCCTGGATTTGACATGACATCTAGGATGAAAGGATACTATGAAAGATTCACCTAATCATATTCGAGATGGGAACTCGAAAGGGATGATGTTATTGAATGGCACAAAGTCATAACATATTAGGGGTGATGGACGGTGTGTTAGGCTGTATCCATCACTTGCATTAATTTCTTATGTTTCTCGTGCAAGTGGGAGATTGAAAGTATTTCGTATGCCCGAGAGACATATTAAATTAATGTGGCTAACATGTTATGATCCAAGTCGGGTCATACCCAATAACAAACTTACCGACACCTTATATGTATTCATTTTAACGGTTGGATTGTTAAATGAATACACGACACTTGAACTTTAGAAAAATCGGTTTTCTAAATTATGATCACTTGAGAAAAATTATTTGGATAATTTATATGTGTTGTGGATTTAATTATTTATAGGTTTAAATAATTATGTTGTATTTCATAAAATGGTTTATGAAATAATTACAAATAACAAATACAAACTTATTTTATACAAGTTTTATAAAATAAATATAAGTTTTATAAAATAAAACTTGTTATAAAATACACATGAGGTGTGCAGAATTTGGGTCTCCAAGATACCACACCCATGCTTGTTTTTTGTTGATTTTAAGACAACACAAGTGCCAAGGGACATGCATATTAGTTTACCAAGGACCTTGACTCAAAGTGAGCTTGCAATACACATTTTAAACTTACAAAAAACTGCATAATCCTCTAAATACTCAGCTGCTGTGCCGTGGCCTTTTGGTAGCAAAAAGGGATTCAAAGTTTGATTTTTGCAAGCAACATTCAAGTGTAATTAAATCCTAACCAAAGCTAGGGTGTTGGTGCACAAGTTTGGGGTATAACTACTTGAGGTTTCATAGTTTTGGAGCTCCATTCATCATCATCTTCATCATCATCTACTAACAAGCTAGGAGAAGGTATATACATCTTATTCTTGCTTGTAGTTTGTAAGCTTATTTCTCAACTTGATCCTAATTGGGATTTAACTTTAATTGGTTAAAGATTAACATGTTCTAAAATGGTAATTACATGCTTCCGCTTTTAATTGATTCATAAATGGTTTTAAGTATCATGAAACTTGTTAAATCCCAACACATCTCAGTGCCCCACCATGAAAGATGAACAGGAAAGAATGAAGAATGTCCCATATGCGTCTGCTATTGGGTCAATCATGTATGCAATGATATGCACTAGACCGGATGTGTCATGCGCTCTAAGCTTGACAAGTAGATACCAGAATAACCCAGGAAACAGTCATTGGATTTCTGTTAAAAGTATATTGAAATACCTTAGGAGGACTAAGGATATGTTTCTAATATATGGGTCTGGTGAGGAGGAACTCGCTGTAAAAGGTTACGTAGATGCGAGTTTCCAAACTGATCAAGATGATTCTCGATCACAATCCGGTTATGTCTTCACGTTAAATGGAGGTGCGGTCTCTTGGAAGAGTTCAAAACAGGATGTTGTTGCATTATCCACTACAGAGTCGGAGTACATTGCCACCTCATTGGCAGTGCATGAAGCTGCATGGATGAAGAAATTCATCGACGACTTAGGAGTAGTCCCTTCCATTCAGGACCCTCTTGAGATCTTTTGTGACAACGAGGGTGCGATTGCTCAAATCAAGGAACCTCATGCTCACCAAAAGACCCGTCACATTGAGCGGAGATTCAACTACATAAGGGATGAAGTTGAAAAGGGAAAGATATGTATTCGCAAAGTTCACACAGATCTTAATATAGCGGACCCACTCACGAAACTCTTACATGGTGCAAAACATCAAGGGCATGTTAGTGCATTAGGGCTTCGATATTCTAGTGATTGGTCATGATCTGTTTTAAGTATTGTAAAGGAATGAAATTGTTCAAACTCATTAATATAATTATGGTATTAATTTATTTTGAGTTATGTTCCTATTTTGCATATTTTATCCATGAATAAGTAATTGTTCTAAATTCCATAGTTGATCACATTTGTGGGAACAAGTGTGAGGTTTAGACTATTGTGAACTTGGATTGGTATACATTCACGGGATAAATGTGGGGCAAGGTTATAACCAAGGTTCATAGATATTTGTGGGATACAAATAATGGAAGACCCGCCCTCAAGATTCACTAAATGGAGCCTTTGTGGTTGATCACATGTAATCTTGAGTAAAGGCGAATATCATCGTATCCTCTGACCCGAGATACATATTGGGTTCGGATATTCACTAAGTATTGTGCCTTGATTCTTTCCTTCGCTATTCTGAAATATGGTAGTTCATAAGGAAGAGCTCAGGTATAATGCATAGTGTATATCTAGGACATATGTAGTCAAGATGGAATTTGTCCCTCTTATTCGTTGAGAGTCAGATGTCTAAGGCCTGATTAAGTTAAATCTAGAAGAGAGTGATCACTCTATGTCTCTTGGATTTAACATGACATCTAGGATGAAAGGATATAATGAAAAGATTCACCTAATCATATTCGAGATGGGAACTCGAAAGGGGTGATGTTATTGAATGGCACTAAGTCATAACATATTGGGGGTGATGGACGGTCGTTAGGTGGTATCCGTCACTTGCATTAATTTCTTATGTTTCTCGTGCAAGTGGGAGATTGAAGGTTTTTCGTATGCCCGAGAGACATATCAAATTAACGTGGCTAATATGTTTTGATCCAAGTCGGGTCATACCCAATAACAAGCTTACCGACACCTTATACATATTTGATCTTAACGATTGGATCATTAAACAAATACGCGACACTTAGATTTTAGAAAATCGGGTTTCTAAAATATTATCACTTGAGATAAATTATTTGGATAATTTATATATAATTGTTTATGGGTTTAAATAATTATATTGTGTTGTATTTTATAAAAGGTTTTATAAAATATATAAGTAACAAAATAATACATAAGTTTATAACAAGTTTATAAACTTTTATAAACTTACAAGTATTATTATTAAACATTATAAGTGTGCAGATTTTGGGACTCCAAGGAGACACCCCATGCTTATTTTGGTTACTTTAAAGTTGACACAACTCCTAAGGAACATGCCTAACTAGTTTACCAAGGCTTGACTCAAGTGATACATAAAAATACATAAAAAATAGCAAGTGAAATTCAGCTCCTTTTGCTGAATTCTGACTAATTTTTCTGCTGTCCAAGAGGGAGTTCTTGAGCTTATTTGGAAGCTTATTTTCAAGTGTTAAAAATCCTAACCATTGTACAAGGTGTTGGTGTCAAGTTTGGGGTATAATCTCTTGAGGTTTCATCACTTTGAGGCTTGCATTCATCATCATCTTCATCATCATCTTGCAACTTTGAAAACATCCCTCAACTAGCTTGAGGAGGTATAATCTCTAAACCCACTCTTAGTTTGTAAGTATGTTTCACAACTTGATCCTATTTGGGATTTAACTTTAAATGGTTAAAGATTTACAAGTTTTAAAATGGAAATTTATACGCTTCCGCAAATCTTATTTCTTGAATGATTATAAGTATTATGAAACTTGT
Organism: Rutidosis leptorrhynchoides; assembly: GCF_046630445.1. NCBI lineage: Eukaryota > Viridiplantae > Streptophyta > Magnoliopsida > Asterales > Asteraceae > Rutidosis > Rutidosis leptorrhynchoides. The sequence continues at coordinate 412,842,181 of NC_092335.1, forward strand.
TAAATCCCAACAGCAGCTTCTTGTCCTACATGCCCAAGATAGGTATTCCACCATGTTAACGCCGTACCTGTGAAGGTATGCGTAGCGTACTTAACTTTGTCCTCTTCAGTACACTTACTTATGGCAAACACCAATTTGACCTTCTCGGTCCACCGTTTCAATCCAATTGGCCCTCCGGTTCCATCAAATTCCAAAGGTTTGCAGGCAGTGAATTCTTTGTAGGAGCATCCTACACGATTTCTTGTGGAATTAGTTCCACTGCTAGATCCAAAGTTATTGTTATTTTGCATCGCAGCCTGTATTGCAGCTATGTTTGCTGCAAGGAAAACACGGAAGTCTTCCTCACTCATGTTCAAATTCTGACGAGTTGCCGGTGCCATTTCCTTCAAAAATAGCCAAAAGAATTGAGTTAATCATATAGAATTTAAGAGTAGTCAATAGTATTTCGTACCATAATATGAACTTATTTATAAAAGTTTTTTCTTCATATTAGCATTTTATAGTTGTAATTCGGGTAGTACCTACTGTAACGACCCGGAAATTTCCGATCAAATTTAAACCCTAATCCCTATATGTTTCCGACACGATAAGCAAAAAAATCCCATTGTTGAGTCTAGAAAGTTTGAAATCTATATTCGGATAATCAGTTACCCTTTGACCATGCCTGACGATTCACGAACAAATTTTGTGTAAATAAATATGTAAATATATGTGTATAAATAAATTCTATAAGTAAGCAGTATTATTATTAATATTAATAAACACATAATTGATATCATTTTTATTATGATTATTATTACTAAACTTATTAACCTTATCATTTTTAGTATCATTATTATGTATTATTATTATTATTAATATATTTATTATCATCATTATTGATATTATTATCATTATTTTTTTTTAATATTTTTATTTCTTATATAATTATTATTAGTATTAATATTATTATTAAATTACTTATTTATTTGTTTATGCAAATCATATATAAACTGATATATATTTCTAAGAATTTGAATCCGTTTTTAATTCTTTATCAAACTGTATCTCAACTTGTTTTATTAGCTGTAATTTGTACCAGCGAACCCAATTTGTTAAGAACAAACAAAATCAATACAAATCAAAACTATTCGTTTTTGTCTAAGTGAACAATATTATGTCAAAGTCTGCTAGCCTACAAAACCACGAGTACCATCTGTTTTTTTTTTTCACAATCATTCTACTCTTCATCTCCATCTCTCATCCATTTTCAATCATCAATAAAACCTCACCCTCTCTCTACAATCTCTCTCGTGTTCCATATCGTGAACATATCACGAACCACAACCACAACCTTTGATTACCATTAAAGCACAAATCGACTACGGTTAGTATATGTTTGAGTCCACCTATTCAAAAATCACCATTTCAATCACCTTGAACCACCATGATCAAACCACATCGTAGTATATCACCAAACCAATACCTTCGATCAACCTATATACTATAACTTATTTAATTATTCGAAACCCACCCAAACAACCACCATGAAACTTCAAGTGATAAACGGACCTGTTTTTGCTGTAACCATAAAACGTTCCCATATTTTTTTTTCTTTCTTTTTCCCTCTCTTCATCAACCGTGACCAACACCACTAAAACAATCGGGTATTGTTTATATATTTTCTGTTTTCCTGGACAAACTCACGTTGCCATCACAAAACTTCTATTGCTATCTGTTTCGATTTCGATAATCATCACCTGCAAAACAAATACCATCGTGACCCAATATTCATCACTTCTTGGTGCCACTATTATATAATGTTATTTTCTGTTTCTTCCATCGAAATACTCCATTAGATCACACCACCGCCACCGTTAGCTACTAATAGCAGCGGAGCAATAATCTTAAAAACCACCATCGACAACTTTATTGTTTTGCTAAACTGACACCTTCACCTCCAACACCATAGTCACCACGACACCATGGCCATTGAAAAACCCACCACCACTCGATAACTACAGCTGCTCGTCCCTATTTTCTGACCCAAAAACTCAAGAATCGAACAGTACAACTGTATGGATCAGGCCACTGATATTACTTCTTCCTTGATCAAGAAGCCAGGTCGATTATTTGATATTGCTAGTGAACGGTTTAAAAAAAAATAATAAATAAATAAACAAATGAAGAAAGATCTGAACTTTTCTGTTGTTATGGTATATGGATGACGATGGAACAGCTGTAAAGGAGCAAGCCTGTCTAGTATTATAGTTAGAAGAAAAGTCACGGCTGTCGAGTATTAAAAATAAATAACAGATATTTTTTACAACCCTAGTAGGAATAATAGGATATATGGGCTCTTGAAGGATTTAGACAAGGATTGGTTTTGGACTAACGTTTAGGATTGGGCCACGAAATTATAAGCCCATCTATAATATATCAATTATATTTTCGATTGACGGGTTAAAGGATTTTATGTACCAATTAAATCAGAAAACCGAAATTGGATAAATGGTTTGGGAGGCGTGTTATTAAGCAGGAGGTCGTGGGTTCGAGTCTCGTTACGGACATTTCTTTTTAGAAACTTATTTAAGGGTTCGTGAATCCGAGGCCAACCTTATACTTGATCAATGATGTTATATGTATTTTTACTACAAAATACAGTATGGTGAGTATATAGTTCCCTTTTAAACTTTAAATATTTTTGGGCTGAGAATACATGCGCTGTTTTTATAAATGATTTACGTTATGGACACAAGTGATTAAAAATGATATTCTGCGGATTGATGTGCTAGGTAATTTATTTATATGTTATAATAGCATGTAAGCGCGAATCCTAAAGATAGATCTATCGGGTTTAACACCCCCATCCAGTAGGCTGCACTAGACATAAGAACTAGTGGGCGGATGTTTAGTACTTCGAGGATTATTTATACACTTGCGAGTGTACATATCCATCTTTGCGAAGATGACTTATTATATTATTGTTAAGGTTGGTTACTGAGGCCTCAACATAAGCAGAATGATTTTTATACACTTGCGAGTGTATTATATTTTTATACAAGAAATCTTGTGGTCCATAGTTATAACGCTGCTAGCATCAAACCTATATATCTCACCAACTTTATGTTGACTTTTTAAAGCATGTTATTCTCAGGTACGAATTAAGTCTTCCGCTGTGTATTTGCTCATGATAAGGACCTTACTTGGAGTCGATCATCGCGATGGAACCTGATATTGATGATTCCGTCCAGGGGGACTTGGACGGGGTTTGACAGAATGGTATCAGAGCGTTGGTCTTAGCGAACCAGGCCTTGCATTAGTGTGTCTAACTGGTAGTTGTTAGGATACATTAGTGAGTCTGGACTTTGACCGTGTCTACTTGTCAAAAAGTTTTGCTTATCATTTCTAGTCGGAAACCAGCTGCTTATCATCCTTAGGGAATTGTCTGCCTATCATTCATAAGACTAGACACGTCTTACTGTATTTAGTGCCTCGATAGTGTTTAGAAAAAAAAAAAAACTTATATCCTAGCGCATCTGTAGACTTGCCTGACATATGCAGTAAATTCCTCTGTAGTTTACGAAAACTTTGGTATTATATATAGATATTCTATATAGCTAGAATATCATCCGACATCCGAAAAATCATTACACACCGAAGATCTCTTCCATCCACCAAATTGCCCTTTTCAACCTGAAGCGCTTACCGGCGAACCTGCTCGAGAAACCATTTTCTCTCCCCTTTGTCCGAGTATCCCATCACGATTACATACTATCCCATAGTTCGAATCTTATTCATTCACTCGCTTCAACCGTCAATCATTCCGTAATACTAGAAGAAGTTAACGAACTACGCGCTCGTGTGACGACTTTGGAGAACCTGGTGCGAAGGTTACGAACACCAGCAGCAGCACTAGCAGCATAATCAGTACCACCATCATCGACGTCGACAGTACCCTTATCATCTCTAAACCATAACCGCGCCGTAACTCTCAATATCACAATCTATACCTCGAATATCAACATTACACGCCTCAATATCACCATCTGTACTTCGAGTATGAACTTCGTTCTACACATCGATTTACATCGGCTATCTTCGCTTTACGTATCATTCTACCTCATTTTTCCTCGTTCGACATGGTGAATATGTAATTTCTAAAGTTTTAGAGATTATGTAATCTAGTATTAACGGTAAATCAGATGAGTTTTTGACTCATTAAATCCATGATTACATCCGATGAAAATATATATGCAAGTATATTTTCATAAAGATTGTAATTAAAAATTTCTTCGCACAAACTATTAATGATGAAAATATTTTAACGGGTGGGTAGTACCCGAGGAATATTTAGAATTCACATTAATAGGTTACACTGTACATTCTTCGAATCTGATTTAACGATCATTCACTATCCGATATACCTATCTATTCACCACAGAATAACCATTTCTATTCAAATTTCATATTTGGATTTTGACCTATCAGAATCCAACAAGTGGCATAAAGAAGAAAACATTGGACAAAAATAAAATTTGTTAGAAACAGACGAATTAACTAAATTGAAATATTGTTAGGTATCCACGCTAACCGTTCCTAGCTAACTATTCCCGGCTAACATTTAAATTATCGCAATTTACATTCTCGCAATTTTATTCATCGTCATTTAATTTCTGTTATTTATTTTTACGCACTTTAAATAACGGGACACGTATGCAAGGTTTCGACTTATCATATCGACCCATCTATATATATATTTCGGAACAACCGTAGACACTCTATATATGAAGGTGGGAGTTGGCTATACAGGGTCGGAGTTGATTCCAAAATATATATATACTTTGAGTTGTGATCGACACCGAGACCGGTACACGGGTCACGATACGTATTATTTAATTCGAATATTATATATTAAATTATATATGAATCATTGAACCATCGGACTATTAGACTGCTAACTTTGGACAATTAAAATGAATTAAAATATTGATTATAACATATGAAACTAAATAATTCTTCAAGTTTGCCACTTGATTTCATCTTAAACCTCATTTGTATCTCGACAATTACAATGCGTGATCAAATCTTTCATGATTCTTGAAAAACCCCTCAATCGAGAGGATGAACCAACCGCGTTTCATCTACGGAAGAAAAGACTTATGCTCCTGTAAGACTCTCGGAGACTGAGTCAACGTTTAACACGCAGCAGTGTTAATTTCTTTAGTGTTATTATTACCCAAAATAACTTTGCAATCCCTTTTCAAATTAGCCAATTTTGTCACAACTCCACTTCGACTTCTCAGTAAGATTACTCTTAGTATAACTTCGATATATATACGTTGTTCTTTCGCCATCGTTACCGGAGAACCTTTTATATCCCATCATATTACCATCAGCGTTTAATCATCTAAAAATACAATTCTCCTGAAACCATCTTGGTTTGATAACCGATGACCCAGATCCGATAACTTTGAAAATGCTGACAAAGTAGCATGTTGTAGATGGTCTTAATGACCAAAAGTTGATGATAAAAGAAGGAAGTGTTAGGAACGCTCGATAGAAAATTTGGTACTGAAAACCGGATTGAGCAAACCGTGAAGGAGACTTTGAACAAGTTACAAGGACTAAACTTGTACATAAAGAATCATGACGATTCTGTAGCAAACACCTTGCTTCTGAATCTAAACCCTTACGGGTCAATTTTCATCAGCATCCTTCGACATTAGAAATTCCAAGATATTATCATATCTTTCATTATAAATATCCTCAATATCTCTGAAGATATTTTCACAAATGTTCTCATCTGAAATCATTTATCTCTCCGTAATATCTGCGTTACAATATAAAGGAAACTGTGTTAGTTTCTAAATCTTTCGAGTTTAAAATAGGAATGTTTTGAAGCAGTGTTGGGAACTAATGCATGAATTAGTATAATATAATGAAACTTGATCAACTTCATTATATTACAGTAAGTCATGTTGAGTTTCTAATGGAATGTGATGATTTACAGTACCATCATCATGTGGCATGTTACACGACTCTTACATTCTACCCAATTTTCAAATATATCGAGAACATATCTTCCTGATAGTTCCATCTTTTCTTCTAAATTCTGGTAATTTGACGAATCAAAATTTTGTCACTACCATTGCTTTCTAAAAGCATTAGCTATGTTCATTTCAAACTTCATACCTATGAATTCCGGACCATTACTCGCTTGACTCGAAGTCGGGAGGAGGAAACGAAAGCATGAAGCTCCGAAAAATAATGAAGAATATAAAGCTCAATAATAATCCCAAAATTTCAAAACCGTGTATATTAATACGTATTGCAACGTAAAGACACTGGAGAATTAAAAGCATTATAATTCCAAGGAAATAATAGAAGTGAATAGATTCTTCTGGAGGTAGATGAAAGAGAAGAATGAAAGATATGAAAGTTAGAAGTATAACAAGAATCAGAACAGGATGAAGCATACTGACGAATATTTTAAGGTATGGAGTGAGGGGGAAAGAATAGGAAGTATGAGCTATGGAAATAAAGAAACAAAAGGGGAGTGGATTTATAGTGAGATATCCGACAGAGAAATCGAAACAGATTGGCGCATTAAATCAAAGAAGATCATAATTTCCTTATTCGCCAAAGAATCAGATCTTTTAGATTTTCAAGATTTTCTTTTAAATCCCTTAAATTCCGGAAATTCACTGTGATTACGTCAAAAGTTAAATTTCTATCTCAATCTCTTGTGATAGCTTCACTCGTACGCTTCACATAATTAAATTGTTTTACCACTATTATTAAATGGTGATAAAACTTTAGTTATAAACTCATATTCGTCATAAAAACATTTTATTGTTAGTCATGACGATCTCGATCAAATTTCGGGGACGAAATTTCTTTAACGGGTGGGTACTGTAACGACCCGGAAATTTCCGATCAAATTTAAACCCTAATCCCTATATGTTTCCGACACGATAAGCAAAAAAATCCCATTGTTGAGTCTAGAAAGTTTGAAATCTATATTCGGATAATCAGTTACCCTTTGACCATGCCTGACGATTCACGAACAAATTTTGTGTAAATAAATATGTAAATATATGTGTATAAATAAATTCTATAAGTAAGCAGTATTATTATTAATATTAATAAACACATAATTGATATCATTTTTATTATGATTATTATTACTAAACTTATTAACCTTATCATTTTTAGTATCATTATTATGTATTATTATTATTATTAATATATTTATTATCATCATTATTGATATTATTATCATTATTTTTTTTTAATATTTTTATTTCTTATATAATTATTATTAGTATTAATATTATTATTAAATTACTTATTTATTTGTTTATGCAAATCATATATAAACTGATATATATTTCTAAGAATTTGAATCCGTTTTTAATTCTTTATCAAACTGTATCTCAACTTGTTTTATTAGCTGTAATTTGTACCAGCGAACCCAATTTGTCAAGAACAAACAAAATCAATACAAATCAAAACTATTCGTTTTTGTCTAAGTGAACAATATTATGTCAAAGTCTGCTAGCCTACAAAACCACGAGTACCATCTGTTTTTTTTTTCACAATCATTCTACTCTTCATCTCCATCTCTTATCCATTTTCAATCATCAATAAAACCTCACCCTCTCTCTACAATCTCTCTCGTGTTCCATATCGTGAACATATCACGAACCACAACCTTTGATTACCATTAAAGCACAAATCGACTACGGTTAGTATATGTTTGAGTCCACCTATTCAAAAATCACCATTTCAATCACCTTGAACCACCATGATCAAACCACATCGTAGTATATCACCAAACCAATACCTTCGATCAACCTATATACTATAACTTATTTAATTATTCGAAACCCACCCAAACAACCACCATGAAACTTCAAGTGATAAACGGACCTGTTTTTGCTGTAACCATAAAACGTTCCCATATTTTTTTTTCTTTCTTTTTCCCTCTCTTCATCAACCGTGACCAACACCACTAAAACAATCGGGTATTGTTTATATATTTTCTGTTTTCCTGGACAAACTCACGTTGCCATCACAAAACTTCTATTGCTATCTGTTTCGATTTCGATAATCATCACCTGCAAAACAAATACCATCGTGACCCAATATTCATCACTTCTTGGTGCCACTATTATATAATGTTATTTTCTGTTTCTTCCATCGAAATACTCCATTAGATCACACCACCGCCACCGTTAGCTACTAATAGCAGCGGAGCAATAATCTTAAAAACCACCATCGACAACTTTATTGTTTTGCTAAACTGACACCTTCACCTCCAACACCATAGTCACCACGACACCATGGCCATTGAAAAACCCACCACCACTCGATAACTACAGCTGCTCGTCCCTATTTGCTGACCCAAAAACTCAAGAATCGAACAGTACAACTGTATGGATCAGGCCACTGATATTACTTCTTCCTTGATCAAGAAGCCAGGTCGATTATTTGATATTGCTAGTGAACGGTTTAAAAAAAAATAATAAATAAATAAACAAATGAAGAAAGATCCGAACTTTTCTGTTGTTATGGTATATGGATGACGATGGAACAGCTGTAAAGGAGCAAGCCTGTCGAGTATTATAGTTAGAAGAAAAGTCACGGCTGTCGAGTATTAAAAATAAATAACAGATATTTTTTACAACCCTAGTAGGAATAATAGGATATATGGGCTCTTGAAGGATTTGGACAAGGATTGGTTTTGGACTAACGTTTAGGATTGGGCCACGAAATTATAAGCCCATCTATAATATATCAATTATATTTTCGATTGACGGGTTAAAGGATTTTATGTACCAATTAAATCAGAAAACCGAAATTGGATAAATGGTTTGGGAGGCGTGTTATTAAGCAGGAGGTCGTGGGTTCGAGTCTCGTTGCGGACATTTCTTTTTAGAAACTTATTTAAGGGTTCGTGAATCCGAGGCCAACCTTATACTTGATCAATGATGTTATATGTATTTTTACTACAAAATACAGTATGGTGAGTATATAGTTCCCTTTTAAACTTTAAATATTTTTGGGCTGAGAATACATGCGCTGTTTTTATAAATGATTTACGTTATGGACACAAGTGATTAAAAATGATATTCTGCGGATTGATGTGCTAGGTAATTTATTTATATGTTATAATAGCATGTAAGCGCGAATCCTAAAGATAGATCTATCGGGTTTAACACCCTCATCCAGTAGGCTGCACTAGACATAAGAACTAGTGGGCGGATGTTTAGTACTTCGAGGATTATTTATACACTTGAGAGTGTACATATCCATCTTTGCGAAGATGACTTATTATATTATTGTTAAGGTTGGTTACTGAGGCCTCAACATAAGCAGAATGATTTTTATACACTTGCGAGTGTATTATATTTTTATACATGAAATCTTGTGGTCCATAGTTATAACGCTGCTAGCATCAAACCTATATATCTCACCAACTTTATGTTGACTTTTTAAAGCATGTTATTCTCAGGTACGAATTAAGTCTTCCGCTGTGTATTTGCTCATGATAAGGACCTTACTTGGAGTCGATCATCGCGATGGAACCAGATATTGATGATTCCGTCCAGGGGGACTTGGACGGGGTTTGACACCTACCCGTTAAGTTCATACTTACTAGCTACTATACAGCTTAACTACTACGCTTCTATATGAAAAACTTATTACAATAAAATTTCGCGTTCAAACTTTATACAAAATATTACAAACTTACAATACCGCTATTATACATATAGGATGAAATATAACACATAATAACATTGCTACTCGGCAGCTATAAAGGCAATTCTAGTTAATACGCAAGTTGTTCAGCAAAAGAAATAAAGACACGTAATTCATAAGTCCAAAAACAAGTCATGCATTCTGGTTTTACTAAGACGACTTCTCATCCTTGGTTTTGTGGAAAGTAACCGTTATGACCATTGGTTAAGCAGCATGTTGTAATGTCGTCAAAAGGACGAGGGTTTTGTAATGCCCAACAGCCCCGTAACAATCTAAAAACCTTGTTTCTCATCTCAACTACCGAGTCCGTCACTTGTGGGAAAGTTTTATTTAAAAGTTGCAACCCAATGTTCTTTTTCTCAATTTGATGAGAAGCGAATATTATTAACCCGTAAGCATAACATGCTTCTTTATGTTGCATGTTAGAAGCTCTTTCTAACTCACGAAATCCTATGTTGGGATATGTTGAGTCAAAATAGGTTCTTAACCCGTAGCGTAAAATTGCATTTGGGTTCCCCGCATTTAACGCTTTAAAGAAAACATGGCGTAACTTACGGTCTCCCCAATGTGATATACCCCACCTATCAAAGGAAAGCCTTTTATAAACTAAGGTATTTTTGGAAAGTCTTTCAAATGTTTGACAAGTTAATTTCGCCATAACTAAATGTGCTGATGAATTCTGACCGACTCTAGACAAGATTTCCTTAATCATATCCTCTGGTAGGTCTTCTAAAATATTCGATTGTCTACCCTTAACGTCCATTTTGTTTTTATACTGTAAAATAGACAAGGATTAGATTCGTAAAAGATAATTAACAAACAATAAAAGTAATTTTTACATAGAACATAAAAGGACAAGCACACTATAATACACATAATACACAACATGATTACAACCCTCTAATCTGAATCACTGGTTTCTTCTTCTTTGGACTTGGTTCATTTTCCTAATTTTCTAGGGATATATGGTGTTCCTCTAATACGAGCCGTCGTTATCCACAATGGTTTAGAAAAACCTGGTGGTTTAGAGGTTCCCGGGTTATTGTTACAATTTAGGAAATACGGACGTTGCCGATACATATAAAGTTCATCGGGGTTGGAATCAGGTTTCTCTATTTTTATACCTTTTCCCTTATTATTTTCTTTTGCTTTATTAAATTGGGTCGAGGTAATTTCTATAATATCATCGGAATCCTCATCGGGATCCGATTCATCGGAAAATTGGTAATCTTCCCAATATTTTGCTTCCTTGGCGGAAACACCATGGACCATTTTTAACGTTGGTCCGTTGGTTGAGGATTTTCTTTTATTTAATCGATTTACTGTAGGTATCAATATTTCTTCCTCCGGAACCTCTTCTTCTTCTGATTCCTCCTCTTCCGGTTCCTCCTCTTCCGGTTCCTCCTCTTCCGGTTCCTCCTCTTCTGATTCCTCTTCGGGAATTTGTGAATCTTCCCAAAGTATATTTGACTCTTCATTATTATCAGGTGAGTCGATGAGATTTGTACTAGTGGTAGGCATCTATCACACAATATCAAACATATTAAGAGGTTAATATATCACATAATAATTATATATAGTTTTCAACAAAAGTGTTAAGCAATCGTTTTTAAAGAAAACACGGTCGAAGTCCAGACTCACTAATGTATCCTAACAAACTCGATAAGACACACTAATGCAAATTTTTAGTTCTCTAAGACCAACGCTCGGATACCAACTGAAATGTCCCGTTCATATTGATTATAAACGTTCCATATTAATTGACTTCGTTGCGAGGTTTTGACCTCTATATGAGACGTTTTTCAAAGACCCCATTCGTTTTTAAAAACAAACCATAACCTTTATTTTATCGACAAGGTTAAAAGGACACCACCTAGATTATCAGAAATGATAATCTAAAAAATATCACACTTACACACTACCAATACATATTGGTTTACAATATTAATATGTTACAACAAAGTAATTTTTGAATGCAGTTTTAAATAATATAATACAAGCATGCCGACTCCAAATCTTGTCCATATATTAGCATGCAACAGCGGAAGCTCTTAATAATCACCTGAGAATAAACATGCTTTAAACGTCAACAAAAAATGTTGGTGAGTTATAGGTTTAACCTATATATTTATCAAATCGTAATAATAGACCACAAGATTTCATATTTCAATATACATCCCATACATAGAGATAAAAATCATTCATATGGTGAACACCTGGTAACCGACATTAACAAGATGCATATAAGAATATCCCCATCATTCCGGGACATCCATCGGACATGATATAAAACTCGAAGTACTAAAGCATCCGGTACTTTGGATGGGGTTCGTTAGGCCCAATAGATCTATCTTTAGGATTCGCATCAATTAGGCGTGCACTAATTCTCAAAATTAGTGATGTTCCCTAATTCTTATGCTACCAAGCAAAAGGGGTATATTCGGCTTCGATCATTCAACCATAGAAAGTAGTTTCATGTACTTGTGTCTATTTTGTAAAATATTTATAAAGCTGCATGTATTCTCATCCCAAAAATATTAGATTTTAAAAGTGGGACTATAACTCACTTTCACAGATTATTACTTCGTCGGGAAGTAAGACTTGGCCACTGGTCGATTCACGAACCTATAACAAATATGTACATATATATCAAAGTATGTTCAAAATATATTTATAACATTTTTAATACGTTTTAATGTTTTAAATATTTTCAGTCAGCTGTCCTCGTTAGTAACCTACAACTAGTTGTCCATAGTTAGATGTACAGAAATAAATTGATATATATTATCTTGACCCAATCCACGACCCAGTGTATACACGTCTCAGGCTAGATCATAACTCAAAGTATATATATTTTTGGAATCAACCTCAACCCTGTATAGCTAACTCCAACATTACTGCATATAGAGTGTCTATGGTTGTTCCAAATAATATATATAGATGGGTCGATATGATATGTCAAATCATTTGCATACGTGTCTATGGTATCCCAAGATTACATAATATATTAGAATACATGTATAATACAATATAAGTTAGCTAGGATATGATTTGTATAGAATTGTTACAATATTTCCCGTAGCTACAACAATCAAAAAATATCCAATCTTGTTTTACCCATAACTTCTTCGTTTTAAATCTGTTTTGAGTGAATCAAATTACTATGGTCTCAAATTGAACTCTATTTTATGAATCTAAACAGAAAAATTATAGGTTTATAGTCAGAAATATAAGTCACAAGTCATTTTTGTAAGAGGTAGTCATTTCAGTCGAAAGAATGACGTCTTGATGACCATTTTGAAAAACATACTTCCACTTTGAGTTTAATCATGATTTTTGGATATAGTTTCATGTTCATAAGAAAAATAATTTTTCCAGAAGAACAACTTTTAAATCAAAGTTTATCATAGTTTTTAATTATCAAACCGAAAACAGCCCGCGGTGTTACTACGACGGCGTATGTCCGATTTTACGGTGTTTTTCGTGTTTCCAGGTTTTAAATCATTAAGTTAGCATATCATATAGATATATAACATGTTTTTAGTTGATTTTAAAAGTCAAGTTAGAAGGATTAACTTTTGTTTGCGAACAAGTTTAGAATTAACTAAACTATGTTATAGTGATTTCAAGTTTAAACCTTCGAATAAGGTAGTTTTATATATATGAATCGAATGATGTTATGAACATCATTACTACCTCAGGTTTTGTAGATAAACCTACTAGAAATTAGAAAAATAGATCTAGCTTCAAAGGATCCTTAGATGGCTTGAAAGTTCTTGAAGCAGAATCATGACACGAAAACAAGTTCAAGTAAGATTTTCCACTCGAAATAAGATTGTTATAGTTATAGAAATTGAATTAAAGTTTGAATATGAGTGTTACCTTGTATTAGAATGATATATTACTATAAATAAGAAAGATTTTTTGAGGTTGGATGATCACTTTACAAGATTGGAAGTAAGCTAGCAAACTTGGAAGTATTCTTGATTTTATGAAACTAGAACTTATAGAATTTATGAAGAACACTTAGAACTTGAAGATAGAACTTGAGAGAGATAAATTAGATGAATAAAATTGAAGAATGAAAGTATTTGTAGGTGTTTTTGGTCGTTGGTATATGGATTAGATATAAAGGATGTGTAATTTTGTTTACATGTAAATAAGTCATGAATGATTACTAATATTTTTGTAATTTTATGAGATATTTCATGCTAGTTGTCAAATGATGGTTCCCAAATGTGTTAGGTGACTTACATGGGCTGCTAAGAGCTGATCATTGGAGTGTATATACTAATAGTACATACATCTAAAAGCTGTGTATTGTACGAGTACGAATACGGGTGCATACGAGTAGAATTGTTGATGAAACTGAACGAGGATGTAATTATAAGCATTTTTGTTAAGTAGAAGTATTTTGATAAGTGTATTGAAGTCTTTAAAAAGTGTATGAATACATATTAAAACACTACATGTATATACATTTTAACTGAGTCGTTAAGTCATCGTTAGTCGTTACATGTAAATGTTGTTTTGAAACCTTTAGGTTAACGATCTTGTTAAATGTTGTTAACCCATTGTTTATTATATCTAAAGAGATATTAAATTATTACATTATCATGATATTATGATATATTAATATATCTTAGTATGATATATATACAGTTAAATGTTGTTACAACGATAATCGTTACATATATGTCTCGTTTTGAAATCATTAAGTTAGTAGTCTTGTTTTTACATATGTAGTTCATTGTTAATACACTTAATGACATGGTTACTTATCATTTATCATGAATAAACATAGTGTATCAATATCTTAATATGATTCATATGTATTTAGTAAGACGTTGTTATAACGATAATCGTTATATATATTTTTTCGAGTTTCTTAATTCAATAAACTCAATTTTATGTATATAACACATTGTTAAAATACCTAATGAGATACTTACTTATCATAATATCATGTTAACTATATATATAATCATATATATGTCATCATATAGTTTTTACAAGTTTTAACGTTCGTGAATCACCGGTCAACTTGGGTGGTCAATTGTCTATATGAAACCTATTTAAATTAATCAAGTCTTAACAAGTTTGATTGCTTAACATGTTGGAAACACTTAATCATGTAAATAACAATTTCATTTAATATATATAAACATGGAAAAGTTCGGGTCACTACAGGTCGGGTCATTACGAACATCATCAAACAAAAGGATAATGTGATATCATTAATACAAAAATATCAACACCTTCAATCTACAAAATACCAAATGCAACTTTTTACTTTTGACTACGCGATTTTATAAAATAAAATTCATCCATAATTGCATTATTGCTAAGAGCTTGAGGTGTGGAGTATCAAATTTTAGCGTCGGAAGCTGATTTCGAACAAACCGACCGTCGGCCGATACCGACTCGGCATCGGTTCAGCGTCGAGTGGGTCGACGTCATGAGCAAGACTTCGGTCTTTTGTGTGATAACCCGTCCAAATCCACCTGGACGAAGTCTTCAACATTTGGTCCCATTGCGAGGTACTGACCTAAATATGCCATGAACGACTCCAAGTAATATCCTTAAGATGAGCTAATGCACAGGGGAAGATTTCTTTAATACCTGAGAATAAACATGCTTTAAACAAAAGGTTGGTGAGTTCATAGGTTTATCGTAAACAATAAAATTCATCATTTTAATAGACCACCAGATTTAATATTCCCATTTCCCATAACCATTATGCATAAAATTCATTCATATGGATTGAACACCTGGTAATCGACCTTAACAAATTGCATATAGAATATCCTCATCATTCCGAGAAAACTTCGGACATGATAAATTCGCCATCATTCCGGGAAAACATCGGACATGATAAATTCGCCATCATTCCGGGAAAACTTCGGACATGATAAATTCGCCATCATTCCGGGAAAACTTCGGACATGATAAATTCGCCATCATTCCTGGAAAACTTTAGACATGATAAATTCGCCATCATTCCGGGAAAACTTCGAACATGATAAAAAGGGCACATTCGATTTCGATAATTCAACCATAGAATGTAGTTTCGATTACTTGTGTGTATTTCGTAAAATAGTTATAAAAGTATTTCATGTATTCGCAGTTCAAAATATATTTCAAAAGCATTTAACAATACAGTTATAAAAACAGCGCATGTATTCTCAGTCCCAAAAATGTAAAGAGTAAAAGGGAATCAAATGAACTCACGATACTGTATTTCATAGTAAAAATGTAAATGACGATACTGAACAAGTATAAGGTTGGCCTCGAATTCACGAACCTATATTCAATTATGTATATTAACACATGTAATGGTAATCGAACAAATTTATATATTATTAGTGATTTTAAATTGTTATATGTATTAAATATAGTTTTATATAAGTAATAGTTATATGATAAAATAATATTGATAAATAATAAATAAAAAGTTGTTTGATCCTATAATAATAATAATTATAGTTATAATAATAATAATAATAATAATAATAATGATAATTTATAAAAATGATACTTTTAATAATAATGATAGAAAAATGATAATTTTAATAATACTTTTAATAATAATAATAATAATAATAATAATAATAATAATAATAATAATAATAATAATAATAATAATAATAATAATAACTTTAAAAATGATATTTAATAATGCTTGTTTTACTAATCATAATATTAACAATAATAATACTAATAATAATAACTCTTATATAATAATAATAATAATTATAATAATAATAATAATAATAATAATAATAATAATAATAATAATAATAATAATAATAATAATAATAATAATAATAATAATAATAATAGAAATGATAAGATGGCTACCTTAATGTAACAAGCTTTAAAAAGATAAACGCCCCAACCCGGGCTCGAACCCATGACCTCTCGCTAACCCAACAACACTCCTAACCATCCATCTGTCTTTGCCTTTCTGTTTTAGTTCGACCCTAATTTACTTTAACCCATCGTCACCGTTATTAATATAACATAATATCATCTTCATCATCATTTATTCAACAAACTTCTCGGGCTAAAAATAAAACACAAGCCCAACCGAAATCACGGCCCAAATAATTCTTAACGGCCCAAAATACAAACGAAATATGGCAGCCCACTTCAGGGTTTTTAATCCACCAGCCCACCTCGTAAATTAATTGTCCCAAGATCAAAAAAAAAAAGAAAAAAGAAAATTCGGTGTCCAGGTATTCAGAAGGCAGGAGTCGACAAAAAAAGAAAAAGGGTTTCACTTTCAATCATTATCGATTATCTTTGATAATATAACAATATTCTTCGTTTCTTTAATCATCAATATTCTTCTTCTTGCCATCGCGTTCAAAAGTGGGTTTCATGGGTTACGTTTGAAGTTTGATTCAAAAAGGAAACGAAAGTGTGTAATAGATTGATAGATGGTTTGGATGCGTGTGTTGTGGTGTTATGTTGGTGATTGAAGAAACAGAAGTAAATAGGTGGTGTTGGTTATGATCCGAAAAAGAAACAGAAACGTATGGTGTTGGTGATTGATCCTGCGAAAATTTTAGGAGAGGGAGGGAGATGAAAGTAGGGTGACGGAGTGGTGGTGATGATCGATTGATGGTGGGTTTTGATGGATGACGGTTTGAGTTGGTTCGGAACAGTAACCAGAAAGCACGCAGTAGCATTCGACTAAAATAGCAAATGAGTTTCGTGGTTCTCTAAACTGAACAAGTGGGTTTGTGGTGTTGTTCTTGGTGATCGAGCAACAATAAGTAGTAGCAGAAAGTTCGATGGTGGAAGTGATGATGGTGGTGTTCGTTTAGGTTGGTTATTGAAACGACTCGTCCATATTACTATAAATGCGGTACGTTATTCATTGGTCTCATAGCGAGGTATTTGACCTCTATATGATACATTTTAGAAAATATTGCATTCGTTTCATAAAAAGACACACCCTTATTATACATAATGCATGTTTTTAAACAAGTGGGCAATTATTTAAGAAATAATCCCCATAATACATTGGTTTTCAAATACTACACACGTGACATAACAGTACAATATAATACATGACCAAGGTTTTATTGAATGCAACACTTCATTTAAACAAAAGCATGAGACTCCATGCACAGCTTGCTCAGATAATGCAACAGCGGAAGACTTTCTTAAGGACCTGAGAATAAACATGCTTAAACAGTCAACACAAAGGTTGGTGAGATATATAGGTTTAAAGCTATCATCGATATAAATATAGACCACAAGATTTCATAGTTATAAATATTTTAATAAAGATATTCTATAAGTTGTTGAGCGTTTCGGTAACCATACTTAACCATAAATGTAGCATATTCCCTTTATTATGAAATCTCCCGACACTGTACCAAGTGTAGTAAAAATGAAGTACTATGCAACCGTTTACGATACTAGAGCGACTAGCCCGGTTGGGGTTGTCAAACCCGATAGATCTATCAATAGGATTCGCGCTTACATGTTCTTACAACATGTAAATATTAGTTACCAAGCTATTAGGGAAGATATGCAATGTGGTACAACTCAACGTAAAATATATTTTAAGTACTTGCGTCCATGGCGTAAAACATAAAATGCATGTATTCTCATCCCAAAATATTTGTAGAGTTTAAAAATAGAACTATATACTCACGGTAGTAAAAGTATATTAATAATAAGTTTTCAGCTTATTAAAAATATGGCCGTCGTCCTTGGATTCACGAACCTATAACAATAATAATGATTCAGATAATAATACGACATGTGAATAAAATAAAACAAGTTCATAGAATACTTATATATTAATTTTTAACATTTTTATCTTAGTAGTCCTAAATAGTCCGAAATGTCCAACAGTCCAATAATCGGTATATATATAATCATAGAATTACCCCACGACGTATTGTATACGTATTGTCTTTGCATCAACCCAGAGATGTATTGTATACATATTGTCTTAGAATTTATCAAAACGTATTGTATACTTATTGTCTTAGGATTTATCAAAACGTATTGTATACTTATTGTCATGGAATGTACCAAGATTATTATATATATATACAATCTCGGAATTAACTAAGATTATAATATTTTGTTATACTAATGATAACATGTCCAAATATATATAGAAAAAGTTAGCAAGGATATGGTTAATATAGTTTTTACAATATAAATTTCGTCCATACAACGTTAATTTTAGCAGATTTTGTTTTGCTCGCCACATATTCATTACAACTCCGTTTAAAGTGAATCAAATTGCTATGGTTTCATAATGAACTTTAGTATTTAAAACTGAACTGAAAAAGCAGTGGTTTATAGTCAGAGTTACAGGTTACAAGTCATATTTGAAAGAGGTAGTCATTTCCGTCGAAAAACGACATCTTGATGACCATTTTGAAAAACATACTTCCACTTTGAGTTTAACCATGATTTTTGGATATAGTTTCATGTTCATAAGAAATATCATTTTCTCATAACAACAACTTTTAAATCAAAGTTTATCATAGTTTTTAATTATCCAACCCAAAACAGCTCCCAGTTTTACTACGACGGCGTATGTCCGGTTTTACAGTGTTCTTCGCGTTTACACGTTTTAAATTATTAAGTTAGAATATCATATAGATATAGAACATGTTTTTAGTAGATTTTAATAGTTATATTATAAGGATTAACTTTATTTGTGAACAAGTTTAGAATTAACTAAACTATGTTCTAGTGATTACAAGTTTAAATCTTCGAATAAGATAGTTATATATATATGAATTGAATGATGTTATGAACATAATTACTATCTCAAGTATAGTAGGTAAGCCTACTGGAAATGATGAGAAAATAACTTGAGCTTCAAAGGATCTTTGATGGCTTGGAAGTTCTTGAAGCAGAATCATGACACGAAAACAAGTTCAAGTAAGATTACTACTTGATTTAAGGTAGTTATGTTTATAGGAATTAAACCAAAGCTTGTAGATGATTATTACCTTGATTAAGAATGAAAATTTACTAAGATTAGATGGAAGTTCTTGATCTTTGATGAGTTATTGGATTGGATTAAAAAGATTGGAAGTAATCTTGCAACTTCTTGATTTTAGGTTGTTTTTATGATGATTAAAGCTTGTAATTGAAGCTAAATGATGGGGAAAATACTTGGAGATGATCAAGTATGAAGTTAGGAGTATTTTGAGAGAGAATTGGGAGTGTAAGTATGAGAAAATGGAATGAAGAAATGGTGTGTATGCATAAAAACGTTTTTAGTTTACAAAGAAAAAAAGATTTCTAATTTTATTTTCTTGCTAAATAATTCATGCTACTTGACAAATGGTTAATTCCACATGTTCTTTAATCATTTAAGGCTGCTAAGGAGAAGATTTTTATTGGTATATACCAATAGTAAATACATCTAGAAGCTGGGTATAATACGAGTGCAAATACCGAGCGAATACGAGTAGAATTCTTGATGAAAACAAATGGGAATACAATTGTGATTATTTTT
This sequence comes from Rutidosis leptorrhynchoides, assembly GCF_046630445.1. NCBI lineage: Eukaryota > Viridiplantae > Streptophyta > Magnoliopsida > Asterales > Asteraceae > Rutidosis > Rutidosis leptorrhynchoides. The sequence goes on from NC_092335.1 coordinate 412,862,435, forward strand.
GTTAAGTAAGAGTGTTTTGATATATGTATTGAAGTTCTTCAAATGTGTATTAATACATCTTAATACACTATATATATATATATATATATATATATATATATATATATATATATATATATATATATATATATATATATATATATATATATACATTTTAACTGAGTCATTAAATCATCGTTAGTCGTTACATGTAAGTGTTGTTTCGAAACCTTTAAGTTAACGACCTTGTTAATGTAATTAATCTCATTGTTATTATATCTAATGGGATGTTAAATTGTTATATTATCATGATAACATAGTGTGTTAATATATCTTAATACGATATATAAATATTAAGACGTTATTACAACGATAATCGTTACGTATATATATCGTTTCGAAATCCTTAAGTTAGTAGTCTCATTTTATGTATATAGTTCATTTTTAATATACTTAATTATCATTTCATCATGTTAAATATATATATAAGTTCATATATATATATTATCATGTTATTTACATGTTATAACGTTCGTGAATCATCGGACAAGTTGGGTGGTCACACGTTTACATAAAATTCGTTTCAATTAATCAAGTAGTAAAAAGTTTGATTGCTTAATATGTTGGAAACATTTAATCATGTAAATATTAATATTGTTCAATATATAATCATGGAAAAATCCGGGTCATGACAGCACCTACCCGTTAAAGAAATTTCGTCCCGAAATTTGAAGTAATACCTATTCAATGGGCGGTGTTTGTAAACAGCTGTGGATATTTCTGTTTCATCTGGTCCTCTCTTTCCCAAGTGAACTCAGGACCTCTTCGAGCATTTCAACGAACCCTAACTATAGGTATGTTGCTTTGCTTGAGCCGTTTGACTTCACGATCCATGATTTCGACAGGCTCTTCTATAAAATGCAGTTTCTCATCGATTTGGATTTCTTCAAGAGGAACAGTGAGGTCTTCTTTTGCAAGGAATTTCCTTAGGTTCGAGACGTGAAAGGTATTGTGTACTCCAGCAAGTTGTTGTGGTAGCTTAAGTCGATAAGCCACCGGTCCAATACGTTCGATGATCTTGAATGGTCCTACGTATCTTGGGTTCAATTTACCCCTCTTACCAAAGCGTATCATACCTTTCCAAGGTGACACCTTTAACATAACCATGTCATCATCCTGAAATTCTAACAGCTTCCTTCGAACATCAGCATAGCTCTTTTGACGACTTTGGGCGGTCTTCAATCTCTCTTTGATTTGCACAATCTTTTCAGTAGTCTCCTGTATGATCTCGAGACCAGTCAGTTGTCTATCACCTACTTCGTTCCAACAGATAGGGGATCTACACTTTCTTCCATAAAGTGCTTCGAATGGTGCAGCATTAATACTTGTATGATAACTGTTGTTATACGAGAATTCTGCCAATGGTAAATATTTATCCCATCCGTTTCCGAAATCGATCACACATGCTCTAAGCATGTCTTCAAGAGTCTGAATGGTCCTTTCACTTTGTACATCGGTCTAAGGATGATATGCAGTGCTCATATCCAGACGAGTCCCTAGAGCTTCATGTAGTGATTGCCAAAACCTTGACGTAAACCTACTGTCGTGATCAGATATAATGGAAATAAGTACTCCATGTCTTGAAACAACTTCCTTCATGTATAATCGTACCAATTTCTCCATCTTATCCATTTCCTTCATAGGTAGGAAATGTGCAGATTTGGTGAGACGATCGACAATTACCCAAATGGTGTCATAACCCCATGCAGTCTTTGGTAGCTTCGTGATGAAATCCATAGTAATACATTCCCATTTCCATTCAGGGATTTCTGGTTATTGAAGCAAACCTGATGGTTTTTGATGTTCCACCTTGACTTTGGAGCAAGTTAAACATTCTCCAATGTATGTTGCAATATCAGCTTTCAAATTTGGCCACCAAAAGTATGCCTTAAGATCTTGATACATCTTTCCAGCTCCGGGATGTATCGAGTATCTCGTCTTATGTGCCTCATCCAAAACCAATTTTCTTAACCCTTTATACTTCGGTACCCAAATACGTCCATTAAAATACCGGGTTCCGTCTTCTCGTATCTCAAGTTGCTTGACTAAACCCTTGAGCATCTCATTTCCAAAGTTTTCTTCGGTAAGAGCTCCTCGTTGAGCCTCCTTTATTTGTGTAGTCAGGTTTGTATAAATCTTCATATTCATTGCCCGTACTCGAATCGGCTCTCTTTCCTTCCTGCTTAAAGCATCTTCTACTACATTTACTTTCCCGAGATGATAGCGAATTTCACAATCATAGTCGTTTATCAGCTCGACCCACCTACGTTGCCTCATGTTCAGTTGTTTTTGGTTGAAGATATATTGAAGGCTTTTATGGTCGGTATACACAGTACATTTAACCCCGTACAAGTAGTGTCTCCAAATCTTTAATGCAAACACCACTGCTCCCAATTCTAGATCATGAGTCGTATAATTTTGTTCATGAATCTTCAGTTGTCAGGATGCATATGCAATAACCTTCTTTCGTTGCATGAGGACACAACCAAAACCTTGTTGCGAAGCGTCACAATAAATTACAAAATCATCGTTTCCTTCAGGTAACGATAGAATAGGCGATGTAGTTAACTTCTTCTTCAATAATTGAAATGTGGCTTCCTACTTAGAAGTCCATTCGTACTTCTTCCCTTTATGTGTTAATGCTGTCAATGGTTTGGCTATCCGGGAAAAATCTTGAATAAACCTTCTGTAATAGCCAGCAAGACCCAAAAATTGGCGTATTTGCGTCGGAGTCTTTGGGGTTTCCCTTTTTCAATGGCTTCAACCTTCGCAGGATCGACCTAAATTCCTTGACTGCTCACGATGTGACCAAGGAATTGTACTTCCTTTAACCAAAAGGCGCACTTAGAAAACTTTGCGTATAACTGTTCTTTTTTCAACAGTTCCAGCACCAACCTTAAATGTTGCTCATGTTCTTGTTCATTTTTGAAATAAATAAGAATATCATCAATAAAGACGATAACAAACTTATCCAAATACGGACTGCATACCCGATTCATGAGGTCCATGAATACAGCTGGTGCGTTTGTCAGCTCGAACGGCATGACTAAAAATTCATAATGACCGTAGCGTGTCCGAAATATGGTTTTCGGAATATCTTCTTCTTTGACACGCAACTGATGATATCCCGATCTTAGATCGATTTTGGAGTATACACGTGATCCTTGCAGCTGATCAAACAAGTCATCAATTCTCGGTAATGGGTACCGATTCTTGATAGTTAACTTGTTTAATTCGCGGTAATCTATACACATTCGGAAGGATCCATCTTTCTTCTTGACGAATAAAATTGGAGCTCCCCACGTTGAAGTACTCGGTCGAATGAATCCACGGTCCAGTAATTCTTGTAACTGGCTTTGTAACTCTTTCATCTCAGATGGTGCAAGTCTGTATGGAGCACGAGCCACTGGTGCAGCTCCTGGTACTAGATCTATTTGAAATTCTACAGATCTAAATGGAGGTAATCCCGGCAACTCTTCCGGAAAGACTTCAGGAAAATCTCTTACCACAGGCACGTCATTGATGCTCTTCTCTTTTTCCTTCATTTCGACTTTATTAACATGTGCTAGGATAGCATAGCACCCTTTCTTCAAGCACTTTTGGACTTTCAAGCAGCTAATGAGTTTTAGCTTTAAGTTACCCTTCTCTCCATATATCATTACTGCCGTTTTATCCTTACGAGGAATGCGAATTGCCTTCTTGGCACACACAACCTCAGCTCCTATTCTAGACATCCAGTCCATGCCGACTATTACATCAAAATTTCTTAATTCTACGGGTATCAAATCAATTTTAAATGTTTCTTCGGCTAACTTTATTTTACAATCACGGCAAATTTTATCGGCTTTAATTAGTTTACCATTAGCTAACTCAATCATGTACTGATGTACTTAGCATCTAGAGGTAATGATGAACAATTCAATTTAGCGTAAAAGTCTCTACACATGTAACTTCTATTGGCACCAGTATCAAATATAATAGATGCTGATAAGTCATTAATGGTAAACGTACCCGTAACAAGCTCCGGGTCTTCACATGCCTCTCTAGCATTAATAACAAATGCTCTTCCCCGTGTAGGTTCGTTATTCATCTCTGGATTCGGGCACTGGCTCTTAATATGACCCTGTTTCCCACACCTGTAACAAGTAATAGTAGCCAGGGCAGTTCTATTTGCATTGGTGGCAGGAGTCTTGGTGCCATTTGTATTTGTAACAGGAACCCAACAATCTTCAGCAAGATGACCCCTTTGATTACATTTGTTGCACACCACATTGCAAAAACCAGTGTGATGTTTGTGGCATCTGTAATATAAGGGATTACGCCCTTTGTAACCCGAGCTTGAACCGCTACCCGCACCTTGCGTGGTTTCCTATTTCTTGAGAGTGTAGAGACCCGTCCTAATCCATCCGGACGAAGTCCATATCGATTATAAACGATTCACAACAGTTGATTACATCGCGAGGTACTTGACCTCTATATGATACATTTTACAAACATTGCATTCGTTTTTGAAAAGTCAATCTTTCATTACATCGAAAGTTGACGGCATGCATACCATTTCCTAATATATCTAACTATAATTGACTTAACAATAATCTTGATGAATTCAACGACTCGAATGCAACGTCTTTTGAAATATGTCATGAATGACTCTAAATAATATCTTTAAAATGAGCAATTGCACAGCAGAAGATTTCTTTCATACCTGCGAATAAACATGCTTTAACGTGTCAACCAAAAGGTTGGTGAGTTCATTAGTTTAACATAAATAATCATTTTCATCATTTTAATAGACCACAAGATTTTCATTTCTCATAAATATACGTCCCATGCATAGAGACAAAAATAATCATTCATATGGTGAACACCTGGTAACCGACATTCACAATATGCATATAAGAATATCCCCCATCATTCCGGGATCCTCCTTCGGACATGATATAAATTTCGAAGTACTAAAGCATCCGGTACTTTGGATGGGGCTTGTTGGGCATGATAGATCTATCTTTAGGATTCGCGTCAATTAGGGTGTCTGTTCCCTAATTCTTAGATTGTCAGACTTAATAAAAAGGGGCATATTCGATTTCGATAATACAACCATAGAATGTAGTTTCACGTACTTGTGTCTATTTTGTAAATCATTTATAAAACCTGCATGTATTCTCATCCCAAAAATATTAGATTTTAAAAGTGGGACTATAACTCACAATACTGTATTTTGTAGTAAAAATACACATGACGACATTGAACAAATGAATAAAGCAGGGTTGGCCTTGGATTCACGAATCTATATCATTCGTATATATATATTAAAATAAATAATCGTAATTAAACAAATATATACATATTATTTTATGTATTAAGATTAATATTCTTATATATGATTTTATTAATGCTTATATTACATTATGATACTTATTTGATTTTTAATTAATGTTATTAGTTAAAAACAAAATTTTAAGTAGTATTCGTATACTTTATATATAATAATTATATTTATACTTATATATATATATATATATCTTTTGTTTTATAAAAATATTACTTGTAATAATACTAGTTTAAAGATAATAATAATACTGTTAATAGTAATTGTAATAAAAATGATAATTTAACTAATAATGATAAAGTAAAACTAATACTTTTAGCAAGGTTAATTGTAATGGTAAGTTTAATAATAATTATCACTTCAATGAAAATTTTAATGATCATATAATTAATAATACTAACATTAATGTTAAATGGTACTTATAATACTAATATTAATGATAATGATACTTTTTGATTGTAATAACAATAATAATTATAATAATAGCGCTAATATTAATGTTAATAATAACAATAACACTAATACTGATAACAATAATAACTTAAATAATTTTACTCCTAATGATATTAATAATAATGATAATAATATTAGTGATAATTGATAGAATTCAACACATGTTAACAAGTTGCAAAACCCATTTAGTATGTAAATATATTCTTGTATATATATGTAGCAAGCGGAAGCAATTTTAAGTGCATGTGAATATAAACCTTTTAAACATGAATTCCATTTATAGATCTAGTCTTGAAAATATACTAAAATGTAAATAGAGCTAGTTAGGGTTTATACCTTCTCCAAAAGGAGGTAGAAGTAACAAGATGAAGATGATGAAGTGAAGCTAGTTTCTAACTTGAAACCTCAAGAGATAATACCCACAAGCTATGCAACCAACACTACTTTTAGTTAGGATTTGCAAGACACCAAAATACAAACAAAAATTCAATGGAAGAACCCTCTTCCAAGCTCCAAAATTTCGGCCAAGATAAGGGAGAAAGAGAGAGCCTTTTGCTAGTTTGAAATGCAAGATTAAAGTGTGTGTGTGAAGTTGTGCAAGCATGCAAGACTTGGAGTGTAGAAATGCATTTAACCAAAAGCATGGGTGGGTGGTCTTGGGACTCCAAAACCGCCACCACCCCACCTCCCCCCCCCTTTTTTTTTTTTGCATTCCTTTTATTTAAATGTCTTGCAACAATCTTTTGATACTTACACATTTTTATATATAATTTTATAAACCTCTTTATAAAATTAAAACACACATATATATAAGTTTAATCATATAAATAATTAAACTTACTTATAATTATCCATATAATTATTTCTTGCATTTTACTTTTAGAAAACCAATTTCTAAAGTCTAAGTGTCAAGTATTTATTTTAAAGATCCACTCATTAAAATAAATACATAAAAGTGTTGATAAGCTTGTTATTGGGTATGACCCGACTTGGATCATAACATATTAGCCACATTAGTTTAATATGTCTCTCGGGCATATGAAATACCTTCAATCTCCCACTTGCACGAGAAACATAAGAAATTAATGCAAGTGACGGATACCACCTAACGACCGTCCGTCACCCCTAATATGTTATGACTTAGTGCCACTCAATAACATCATCCCTTTCGAGTTCCCATCTCGAATATGATTTAGGTGAATCTATCAATATATATCCTTTTGTCCTAGATGTCATGTCAAATCCAAGAGACATAGAGTGATCACTCTCTTATAGATCTAACTTTATCAGGCCTTAGACATCCGACTCTCAACGAATAAGAGGGACAAATTCCATCTTGACTACATACGTCCTAGACACTACACTTCGTAGCATACCTGAAGCCTCCCTTATGTACTACCATGTTTCAGAATAGCGAAGGAAAGAATCAAGGTACAATATTCGGTGAATGTCTGAACCCAATATGTGTCTCAGGTCAGAGGATATAATGATATTCTCCTTTACTCAAGATTACATGTGATCAACCACAAAGGCTCCATATAGTAAATCTTGAGAGCGGGTCTTCCAATATTTGTGTCCCACAAATATCTATGAACCTTGGTTGCAACCTTGCCCCACATTCACCATTTGAATGTTAACCAATCCAAGTTCATAATAGTCTAAACCTCACACTTGTTCCCACAAATGTGATCAACTACGGAATTTAGAATAATAGTTTATTCATGGATAAAATATGCAAAATTGGAACATGACTCATAATTAAATTAATACCATAATTATATTAATGAGTTTGAACTAATTCGTTCCGATACAATACATAAAATAGATCAATTCCAATCACTAGAATATCGAAGCCCTAATGCACAAACATGTCCCTCATGTTTTGGCCCGTGTAAAAGCTTCGTGAGTGGATCCGCAACATTTTGATCTGTGTGAACTTTGTGAATACATAACTTTCCCTTTTCAACCTCATCCCTGATGTAGTTGAATCTCCGCTCAATGTGACGAGTCTTTTGGTGAGCACGAGGTTCCTTGATTTGAGCAATCGCACCCTCGTTGTCACAAAAGATCTCAAGAGGGTCCTGAATGGAAGGGACCACTCCTAAGTCGTTGATGAATTTCTTCATCCATGCAGCTTCCTGAGTTGCCAGTGAGGCGGCAATGTACTCCGACTCTGTAGTGGATAACGCAACAACTTCCTGTTTAGAGCTCTTCCAAGAGAATGCACCACCATTTAACATGAAGACATAACCGGATTGTGATCGAGAGTCATCTCGATCAGTTTGGAAGCTCGCGTCCACATAACCTTTTACAGCGAGTTCCTCCTCACCAGACCCATATATTAGAAACATATCCTTAGTCCTTCTAAGGTATTTCAATATACATTTAACCGCAGTCCAATGACTGTTTCCCGGGTTATTCTGGTATCTACTTGTCAAGCTTAGGGCGCATGACACATCCGGTCTAGTACATATCATTGCATACATGATAGACCCAATAGCAGATGCGTATGGGACTTTCTTCATTCTCTCTTGCTCATCTTTCATGGTAGGACACTGAGATGAACTGAGAATGGTTCCCTTTTGAATAGGTACCAAACCTTTCTTAGAGTTTTCCATCTTGAACCTTTTCAAGATTTTATCAATGTATGCACTTTGACTTAAACCTATTAATCTCTTGGATCTATTCCTATAGATCCCAATCCCCAATATGTATTGTGCTTCTCCAAGATCCTTAATAGAGAAGCAACTCTTTAGCCAAGTTTTGACTCCTTGCATTGTGGTAATATCATTCCCAAACAATAATATATCATCCACATATAGCACAAGGAACATTATAGAGCTTCCACTAGCCTTCTTGTACACACAAGCTTCATCACCATTTTTAATGAAGCCAAATTTCTTTGCCTCTTCATTAAAGCGATGATTCCACATTCTAGATGCTTGTTTCAATCCGTAGATTGATTTCTTTAACTTGCATACCTTTTTAGGATTTTTCGGATCAACAAAACCTTCGGGCTGTACCATATAAACATCTTCCTCAAGATATCCATTTAGGAAAGCGGTTTTGACATCCATTTGCCATATTTCATAGTCATAGTGAGCAGCAATGGCAAATAATATCCTAATAGACTTTAGCATTGCCACTGGCGAGAAAGTTTCATCATAATCAACCCCTTGAGTTTGAGTGAAACCTTTTGCTACAAGTCTAGCTTTGTATGTATCCAAGTTTCCATGTATGTCAGTTTTCTTCTTGAAAAGCCATTTGCAATCAACTAGCTTGGAGCTAGGAGGTTGCACAACAAGTTCCCAAACTTGATTTTCATACATGGATTGCATCTCGGCGTTCATGGCTTCCTGCCATTTATCTTTATCAATCCTTGATAAAGCATCTTCGTAGTTTGTCGGTTCATCCAAATCAACTGTATAGCAACCATCCACGAGAAACCCATATCTCTCAGGAGGATTACTAATCCTACTAGATCTTCGAACGTCTTGTGTACTTTGATCATCCACTTGATCATTTTCAACATCCTCATGTTGAGTACTAGTGTCAACCAATTGTGTATCATCAACTTGATCTTGTACCTCTACAAGATCTACTTTCCTTTCACCATCACCTTCCATAAGGAATTTGGTTTCAAGGAATTCCGCCTTTCGAGCAACAAATACATTTTGCTCGGTCGGATCATAGAAATAGTATCCCATATCATCCTTGGGATATCCTATGAAGATACACTTTGTGGATCGAGCATGTAACTTATTAGCTACATGGCGCTTAGGATAAGCTTCACATCCCCATACTTTTAAGTATGAAAGAGAAGGAGGTTTTCCAAACCACATCTCATGAGGAGTTCGTTCCACTTTCTTGGTTGGGGCCATATTTAAAATACGAACCGCGGAGCTTAGACAATAACCCCAAAATGATAGAGGCAACGAGCTTCTTGCCATCATAGATCGAACCATATCCATTAGGGTTCGGTTCCTCCTTTCGGAAACTCCATTAAGTTGGGGTGTTCCGGGTGGAGTAAGTTGTGAGATGATCCCACAACTCCTAAGATGATCTTGGAAGGCATCGCTTAGGTATTCACCTCCTCTATCGGTACGAAGTACCTTAATTGTCCTATTGAGTTGATTTTGTACTTCGTTTTGATATTCTTTGAATGCTTCAAACGTTTCATCCTTGTGTCTTAATAAGTAGACATATCCGAAACGGCTAAAGTCATCAATGAAAGTAACAAAGTATCTTTCACCATTCCTAGTCATGGGTTTAAAGGGTCCACATACATCCGAATGTATTAATCCCAATAAGTCTTTAGCCCTTTCATAGGTCCCTTTGAAAGGTGATTTAGTCATCTTGCCTTGTAAACAAGATTCACATACATCAAACGAATCCATTTCATTTGATTTCAAAAGTCCATTCTTTTGAAGTGTATGCATTCGGTTCTTGTTTATGTGACCAAGGCGACAATGCCATAAGTAGGAATCACTCAAATCCCTTTTGAGTTTCTTGGTGCTAGTATGGTATATAGAGCTCGATGATGCGTCATCATGAACCAATTCATAAATTCCATTTGAAGGCGAAGCCTTGAAATAGAATACATTATCTTTAGAAACATGGATATCATCATTAATAAAATTAACATTGAAACCACATTGTTTTAAACGGGAAATAGAAATAATGTTTCGACATAAATCTGGTGCATACAAAACATTTTCTAAAATAAGTTCCAATCCACTTGGAAGCTTCAAAACAAAATCTCCTTGAGCTTTAACATGCACCTTTGCACCATTGCCCATATAGAGACTTGATGTTCCCGCCATATGATCACTTCTTTTGAACCCCTGCAAAGAATTGCAAATATGAGTTCCACATCCCGTGTCTAATACCCATGTATTAGAAGAAGTAATATTAAGCTCAATATATACCATATATATATTACCTGAGGTTTGCCCCGCATCCCTCTTGTCCTTCAACTCCTTGAGATAGACCGGGCAATTTCGCTTCCAGTGACCCATTTCACCGCAACCGAAACACGGGTCTTCTTTGGGGTTTGCCTTCTCGGCTACCTTTTGCTTCTTAGCCTTGTTGATGGTTGGGGTAACCATCTTCCCCTTCCCTTTGCCTTGATAGGCGGGTCCTTTTCTCTTAGCCACCTTAGGCTTAGAGGTGTTACTTTTGGATCCACCTTGATCGATTGCTAACACGGGTAAAGCCCTTTTACCCATGCTAGTTTCCGCCGTTCTAAGCATACCGTGAAGCTCACCTATGCTCTTATCCATCCCATTCATATTGTAATTAATTACAAATTGATCAAACCTTTTTGATAGGGAGTTAAGGATAAGATCGGTGGCTAACTCATTTGATATGTTTAGGTTAAGACGGTTAGCACGATCAATAAGGCTTTTCATCTTAAGCACATAAGATGAAACCGATTGGGTATCGTCCATACGACAAGCATGTAGCGCCCGAACGATCTCGAAGCGCTCGACACGCGCTTGTTGAAGGAACATCTCCTTCAATTGCGTTATCATGTCGTATGCACTATGATGCTCGAAATCCTTTTGGAGTTCGGGAATCATAGTCCCAAGCATTAGGCATGAGACTTGAAGGGAGTCGTGGCAATACTTATCGTAAGAGGCCATTGCCTCCACATCATTCTCATCCGGTTGATCAGGAATGGGGTCCTCAAGTACATACGCTTTATCCTCTTGTTTGAGGACAATCCGAAGATTGCGGAACCAATCCATAAAGTTGGTATGGTTGAGTTTGTCTTTCTCTAAGAGAGACCTTAATGATAGGTTGTTCATGTTAAGTGGTGCGTTTTGCATGTTGTTGTTGTTATTAGAGGCCATCTACAAAATTCAACAAAGTCCTTTTAAGTATCGATTTTAAATTTAATAAACAATACCCTTTTAATTTGTTTTATTAAATATTAGAATCCAACGGTAAATCAAATTTCGGTTAGGTGACCTTTATCCCGTTATTTGATTTAGCTAGGTAGTCATAATGACAATTGCAATCCTTTTGCAACTTCTAAGTTATGGGATCATGCAATCCTTTTGCATGGTATATTAATCCTATCAACGCCTATTTGTTCCTCATGCTTCGGTGACCCTAAGTTCATGATTCCCAAACCAAGTCGTCCTACTTGTGTAAACATGTAGACTTAACATACAAGTGGTTAGGTGACCTTTATCCCATATGTATGCCAAGTGTACCTTATTCATATTAGTTTGCTCATGACGGTTAGGTGACCTTTATCCCATCAAGAGTTTCCTAATATGTCTAAGTGTTCATACAAAAGGATGGCGTTTAACTTGTTTGCCTTGTTATAGTTTAAAGGGATTTTAAGTTTTCTACATTCTAGTTTTAGAAAACAAAATGCTATACACCAACATGCATTTGGTGTGTAGTATATTATGAAAAACCCATTTTCATGTTCTTTTAGTAAAAACAATTACTAGTTATAAACCAATTTAATACCTTTTAAATAAACCATTTTATTTAGGTCTAATAACCAATTATTAGTGTCGTTTTGTTATGTTTTATTATAAACATATATAATGTAATATGCAAGTTGTTAACATGTGATAATCTTGTAGCAACCAATCATACAAACATACACAAACATGCATAACAAAATATGTTCACAATCGGGAGCCATTTTGGTGGACATTTGTTTAGCCAAAAAACAAATGTCACTGGTAAGGGTTAACAAAAGAAAGTAAGAGATTTTAAACAAAATCTCCCACTTAATCTTGTAATCTTCAAAAGCTCCAACTTGTAATCTCCATCTTGAATCTTCATTTTCTTTTTACAAAATTATATCCTAATACAATTTTTCTAGAAAAATGAAATAACAACCTACTCTATTTTTACAAACAAATAGAATAAATTACATGAAGAAATTACAAGATTAATTACAACTTATTACACACCAAAATAAAAAATTATTACAAATTAATACAAACCATATGAATGAATATAACAACCATGAAAAATAACCAAATCATCCAAACATTCAACCACACGGTCTAGGCTCGATTGTGAACAATAACATAACAACAAATCTTGGCCAAACTTGAAGTCCCAAACCCACTTTTGGGACCCAAATAATTCGGCCAAGACACCAAACCCACCAAAACTCATGATTTTCACATTCTACTTTCATGCATGTTGGTAGATTGTAAAATAAATGAGTTTACTAGCCAAAAACAAGAAGCATATTAACAAGACTTTGGCTCTAGATACCATTGATAGAATTCAACACATGTTAACAAGTTGCAAAACCCATTTAGTATGTAAATATATTCGTGTATATATATGTAGCAAGCGGAAGCAATTTTAAGTGCATGTGAATATAAACCTTTTAAACATGAATTCCATTTATAGATCTAGTCTTGAAAATATACTAAAATGTAAATAGAGCTAGTTAGGGTTTATACCTTCTCCAAAAGGAGGTAGAAGTAACAAGATGAAGATGATGAAGTGAAGCTAGTTTCTAACTTGAAACCTCAAGAGATAATACCCACAAGCTATGCAACCAACACTACTTTTAGTTAGGATTTGCAAGACACCAAAATACAAGCAAAAATTCAATGGAAGAACCCTCTTCCAAGCTCCAAAATTTCGGCCAAGATAAGGGAGAAAGAGAGAGCCTTTTGCTAGTTTGAAATGCAAGATTAAAGTGTGTGTGTGAAGTTGTGCAAGCATGCAAGACTTGGAGTGTAGAAATGCATTTAACCAAAAGCATGGGTGGGTGGTCTTGGGACTCCAAAACCGCCACCACCCCACCTCCCCTTTTTTTTTTTTTTTTTGCATTCCTTTTATTTAAATGTCTTGCAACAATCTTTTGATACTTACACATTTTTATATATAATTTTATAAACCTCTTTATAAAATTAAAACACACATATATATAAGTTTAATCATATAAATAATTAAACTTACTTATAATTATCCATATAATTATTTCTTGCATTTTACTTTTAGAAAACCAATTCCTAAAGTCTAAGTGTCAAGTATTTATTTTAAAGATCCACTCATTAAAATAAATACATAAAAGTGTTGATAAGCTTGTTATTGGGTGTGACCCGACTTGGATCATAACATATTAGCCACATTAGTTTAATATGTCTCTCGGGCATATGAAATACCTTCAATAATATCAATTATATTACTAGTCTTAGTATATATGATAATAATTACTAATAATAACAATAACAATAACAATAATAATGATAATGGTAATAATAGTATTAATAATAATAATAATGGTGATGAAAACTACCTCATATTAATCGGATAAAAAAAATGGCTCAGCCGGGTCTCGAACCCAAGACCTCTCGAATAACGCTAACACCCTTCACCACCCCGCTGTTTATGTCTTTCAGAATTAAACCCAAATAAATTAAAGATAACCCGTATTTTATTTAAGTTCTTCTTCTTCCTCTCAAAACTGTAATCGAACTAAACCACCATGATTAATCAAAACACGAATACAGAATTGCTTTCAGGGATTTTAAACAAACAGAAATCAATTTGTGATGATTAAAATTAACACAGAATCATAAAATTAATTCAAACAGAGGTAATTGCAGTTAAAATCACGAAGAACACCCATTTAATGATTTTGAAATCTAGATTGTTTTAGACTTCGATCTCAACATGAAATAGATTTAAAAACCTTTTTAGAAACTATCTGAATTCTTAATTAAACCTAAAACGTAACAGAATTGTCGTATTTTAAAAAGAACATATTAGTTGACTTTTTGAACATTAACTTTGACTCAAGAATTAGAACACGATATGGAAAATTGGACTTTAAGACTTTGTAGATAGTTCGTAATAGAGATTATAAACTCAACTGTATTAATAAATTCTGAAATTGAATTCAAATTCCAGGTTTTTGATTTAAAACTGCACGAACAGGACATTTTCCTGGGTGTTCTTCAAGAATTTCTTTAGTTTGACTATTTTTGATTCTGTAAAAGATATCTGTAGTTGTTAAAGAATAATTTGGGTTCCTTTGTATACTTACACTGAATTGCATCATTTAATAATTCAATTTAGTCGACAGGAAGCATCATCATGTACACAAAATAATAATAGAAAATAAAATAAAATAAAAAGATGAAGAGGATTGCTAACGGGTTTTGGATTTGTGCAAGTGATTGATTCCTGATGTCTGAAACTTTAGGAGACACAAACAAATTCTATTACTGTAAGAAAGCTACTTGAAACAGATTCAAATCAATTGTCAGATTCCATAATTTGCAAATATTCGGTTTTATATTAAATAAATAGGATTATTAATAATATTAATTATATAAATATTACTAACACTAATAATTAGTAATAATATTAAAAATAAAAATTTGTTATTATTAATGATACAAAAAATAATAAATTTTATTATTTTTATAATAATATGGTAATTATAAAAGTAATGATAATAATAAGTCACATTAATAATAATTTTAGTGAAGTCTTTAATAATAATATTATTAATGTTAATTATAATAATAATACAAATTGTATTAGTAATAACATTTATATATATCAAAAATTTCATATATAATAATCTTAATAACACTAGTTTTGATACTATTATTAAAAGTAATAACAATATTATAATAACTATTTTTATTATATAAGCATTACATATTATAGATTTATAACTTTACAATATATTATATAATATTGAATATTAAGTACTATCTGATAATAATGAAGATATAGTTAGTTACATGTTTCCTTATACATGTTTCCTTAACAATATTAATGATACTGATATTGATATTAGTAATAATAAAAGTATTAACTATAATATTATAACAATATGCTTGTAATTACATAGAGTATAATAATATTACAATTTATTAATTATATCATAATTATTAATTACATATTGTAAGATATTATATTTGTATATTTCAAGTTTTTATATATTACAATATATATGATACTACATATGTATTGAATTTATGTATATTCATTTTAATAGTAACTTAATTATTCTATATATATTTTGCAATTGACTAAAGTGTATTTTGATTAATTCAAAGTATTATATGTACACTTATATTTATATTTATATATATTTGTACATACATATTATTTGAACACAATTGTTCGTGAATCGTCGGGAATAGTCAAAGGTCAAATGATATAAATGAAACAGTTCAAGCTTTTTAAGACTCAACCTAACAGACTTTGCTTATCGTGTCGAAATCAAATAAGATTCAAGTTTAAATTTGGTCGGAAATTCCCGGGTCATCACAGTACCTACCCGTTAAAGAAATTTCGTCCCGAAATTTGAGTGAGGTCGTCATGGCTAACAATAAAAATGTTTTCATGACAAATATGAGCTGATAAATAGAGTTTTATCATTATTGAATAATACAGATAAAATAATTCGATTTTTCGAAGAGCACGAGTGAAGTTATCACAAAAGAGTGAAATAGGAAAAGTAAAGATTCGTCTTAACTTTTGACAAAGTCAGGGTTGAATTTAGAAAATGAGGTGCATCTTAACCTTTGACGTTGTCTTGGTTGAATTCCGGAATTCAAGGAATGTAAAGAAAATCTTCGAAATCTAAAAGATTTGATTCTTCGGCGAATTAAGATCTCTATAATTAAATACAGTGATCTGTCTCGATTACTCTGTCTGGTATTTCCACTATAAATTCTACCTTTTCCGTTCCATTAGTTTTCACCATTCTTATACTTTCTTTCTTAGTTCTTACTTCTAATAGATTTTGAAATTGCTTCATCCATTCTAATCATTGATATTTTCCTAATTATCCTTTCTGTCATCCTTCTTTTTTTTTAATCTTCCACCAAAAGAATCTGTTTACTTCTACTATTACCTTGAGATGATACTATTATTAATTCTACCGTGTCTTTATATTGTTATTCGTATTAATATCTACTGTTTGTAATCTCCGTGTTGTTATTGGGCTTTATATTTTCTCTTATATTTCGGTGTCCCTGCTTCTGTCTCCTATAATCATTGTCATCCACAGTTAATGCTCTCTCTTATTTGCTGTGATTTATACCTCCTTTCTATTTCGGAGCTTCATGCCTTTGTTTTCTTTTCGCAAGTATTGGTCCAGAATTTGTAGGTATGGAGTTCTGAATGAACTTAATGATCTAAGCAAGAAAGAACGTAATAGCACGATTTGATTTGTTAAATTACCAGAATCACTGAGAATAGAACTATCAAGAATATACTTTCTTGATATGTTCAGAAGTTAAGCATAATGAAAGAGTTATGTATCATGACACATGATGATGTTATAATCTGTGAATCATCATGTTCCATTTTAGAAACTCAGCATGACTTACTGTAATATAATCACGTTGATCAAGTGTCATTATATTATACTAACTCATGCATCAGTTCCCAACATTACTTCAATAACATTCATATTTTAAGCTCGAAAGTTTACATAATATAGAAACTAACAGTTTCTATATGATGTAACACTAATAGCACAAAGAGATTAATGATTTTAGATAAGAACAGTTATAAAAATATCTTCAGAAATATGGAGGATATTTATAATGAAAGATACGATGATATCTTGGAACTTCTAAGATCAGAGGATGATGGAGACTATTGTCCGCAAGGGTTTAGAGTAAGGAGCAAGATATTCGCTAAAGACTTCTCAGACATTGAATCATTTAGATTCTTTGAAGTCAAACTTATTCTTTGTGATTTGTCCACGGCTTCTTTCATAGTTTCGCATAATCCGCTTTTCGGTACTAAATTTTCTATTGAGTGTTTCCAATACTCCATTCTTTATCATCAACTTTTGGCTGTTGAGGTCGTTTACAGTTTTTGGTTGCTTCATTCAACTTTTCAAAATTCAGAGTATTAATTCACAGATTGGGTGCTTTTCAGAATTTCAGAATGGAAGATCATAGTTCTAAGAGATAAATGTTATATGGATACATATAACTGCTGGTGTGGAAACGTTGCGAGATTCACAATACAGATTTGCTGATTTCCGGTAATTGGTATGGCAATTATTGTTATAAGATACGGATGAGTACATGATGAGACTTCAATAGATAAATATAGTGATTTGTCGGAGAGATTTAAGCCAAGGAGCAACGAGGTTGCTGGTACGTCTGCTGGTAATATGATGGAATATAAAAGGTTTCCCGGTAACAAAAAAAGAGCACGCATATAAATCAACGTTATAATAAGGTTGTTTCGTACGAAAAGTTGAAGTTGTCTTGCTAGAGCTGTGACAAAATTGGCTATTTTGAAGAAGAACTACAAAGTTATTTTGGGTAATAATAACACTAAAGGAATTAGCACAGCTATGTGTTAAACGTTTACTCAGTTTCCGAGAGTTTTTCAAGTGTATAACTATATGCATAAATCTTTTCTTCCGTAGATGAAGTGTGGTTGGTTCATCCTCTGATTGAGGTGTTTTCAAGAATCATGAAAGGTTTGAACGCAGATTGTAATCGTCAAGATACAAATGAGGTTTAAGATGAAATCAAGTGGCAAACTTGAAGAATTATTTAGTTTCATATGTTATAATCAATATTTTAATTCATTTTAATTGTCCAGTGTCATTAGCCCACGGTCGATAATTCACAGTTAACAGTCCAATAATTCATATATAGTTTAATATATTATATTCGAATAAATTAATACGTGTCGTGACCCGTATACGTCTCAGACTCGATCACAACTAAAAGTATATATATTATTATAGAATCAACCTCAACCATGTATAGAGAACTCGATCATTACTGCATATAGAGTGTCTATGGTTATTCCAAATAATATATATAGATGCGTCGATATGATATGTCAAAACCTTGTATATGTGTCCCGATATTTAAAGTGCGTAAAATAAATAACAGAAATTAAATGACGATAAATAAAGTGCGTAATGTAAATAACAGAGATTAAATGACGATAAATAAAATTGTGAGAATGTAAATTGCGATAATTAAATTGTGATAAATAAAATGTAATCAGTTAGCTAGGAACAATTAGCTAGGAACAGTTAGCGTGTATTCTTAACAAAATTTCTCATAGTTAATTTGTTTGTTTCTAACAAATTTTATTTTGTCAAAAGTTTTCTTCATTATGCCACTTGTTGGATTCTGATAAGTCAAAATCCGAATATGAATTTGAATGAAAAAGGTCATTTTGCGGTGAACGGATACGTATATCTGTGAATGTAAGTAGGATAGTAAATGACTGTTGAATCGGATTCGAAGAATGTACAGTTTAACTTATTAATGTAAAATCTAAATATTCCTAGGGTATTACTTACCCGTTAAAATATTTTCACCATTAACAGTTTGTACGAAAAAAATTTTAATTATAATCTTTATGAAAAAATATATATACCTATATATTTTCTTCAGATGTAATCATGGATTTAATGAGTTAATATGATATTAATCTCATTTGATTTACCGTCAAAACTAGAATACATAATCTCTAAAACATTAGAGATTACATAATCGTCATGAAGAATGAAGATAATTGATGTAGAATGATACGTAGAGCGATGATTATACTCGAGGTACAGAATGAGACGTTGAGGCATGGATTGTTGATGGTACTGGTGCTGTTACTGATGGTACTGTTAGTGCCAGTGATGTTGTTGAAACTGGTAAATTTTGCACCATATTCTCCAAATTGATTACTCGAGCGCGAAGTTCGTTGACTTATTCTATTATTCCGGGATGATTGTCGGTCGGAACGAGCAGATGAATAAGGTTTAGAATTTTTGAGTAGAATATAATCGTGACGAGCTATCCTAGAAATGAGAGAGAAAATGGTATTTCGGACAGGTTCGCCGGTAAGCGCTTCAGGTTCATTGCTGAGAGGTGAATTCGGTTGATGGAAAGGTTCACCTTCTTCTTGTCTCCAATGATTAAGTAGACTACGAACCCATCAGATGAATTGATGATGGCCGATTGGTTGATCCATTCCTGTTATACTGCTTTCGGAGTTCAAGTGTGTTTCCATATCGGAATAACTGTCGGAATAACTATCGGAATAGCTATCGGAATCTGAAGGACTCGAACTGGTTGAGGGATTCATCTCGTACGATCAGATGAAGGATTTTTGATAAGAAATAGATTATAGGATGTAGATTAGTACCCGACAATACATAATTTACATATGCATATATAATACTAAAATCCCATAAGTTACGGAGGAATCTACAGAAGCTGTCAGGCAAAGTTTACAATAACAGATACGGTAAGATATGAATTAGCAGATATGCTAAGATATGAATTTTGTCTATACACTATTCATGCAATCAATGCAGTAAGATGTGTCTAGACTAAGAATGATAAGCAAGTGATTCTCTAAGAATGATAAGCAGGTAATTTTCGACACGAAATGATAAGCAAAACTTTTGACATGCAGACACAGTTGAAGTCCAGAGTCACTAATGCATCCTAACGACTTATCAGATAGACACACTAATGCAGACCTGATTCGCTAAGACCACCGCTCTGATACCAACTGTAGAGACCCGTCCTAATCTATCCAGACGAAGTCCATATCGATTATAAATGATTCACAACAGTTGATTACATCGCGAGGTACTTGACCTCTATATGATACATTTTACAAACATTGCATTCGTTTTTAAAAAGTCAATCTTTCATTACATCGAAAGTTGACGGCATGCATACCATTTCCTAATATATCTAACTATAATTGACTTAACAATAATCTTGATGAATTCAATGACTCGAATGCAACGTCTTTTAAAATATGTCATGAATGACTCCAAATAATATCTTTAAAATGAGCAATTGCACAGCGGAAGATTTCTTTCGTACCTGAGAATAAACATGCTTTAACGTGTCAACCAAAAGGTTGGTGAGTTCATTAGTTTAACATAAATAATCATTTCCATCATTTTAATAGACCACAAGATTTTCATTTCTCATAAATATACGTCCCATGCATAGAGACAAAAATAATAATTCATATGGTGAACACCTGGTAACCGACATTCACAATATGCATATAAGAATAACCCCATCATTCCGGGATCCTCCTTCGGACATGATATAAATTTCGAAGAACTAAAGCATCCGGTACTTTGGATGGGGCTTGTTGGGCCCGATAGATCTATCTTTATGATTCGCATCAATTAGGGTGTCTGTTCCCTAATTCTTAGATTACCAGACTTAATAAAAAGGGGCATATTCGATTTCGATAATTCAACCATAGAATGTAGTTTCACGTACTTGCGTCTATTTTGTAAATCATTTATAAAACCTGCATGTATTCTCATCCCAAAAATATTAGATTTTAAAAGTGGGACTATAACTCACAATATTGTATTTTGTAGTAAAAATACACATGACGACATTGAACAACTGAACAAAGCAGGGTTGGCCTCGGATTCACGAACCTATATCATTCGTATATATATATATTAAAATAAATAATCATAATTAAACAAATATATACATATTATTTTATGTATTAAGATTAATATTCTTATATATGATTTTATTAATGCTTATATTACATTATGATACTTATTTGATTTTTAATTAATGTTATTAGTTAAAAACAAAATTTTAAGTAGTATTAGTATACTTTATATATAATAATTATATTTATACTTATATATATATATATATATATATATATCTTTTATTTTATAAAATTATTACTTATAATAATACTAGTTTAAAGATAATAATAATACTGTTAATAGTAATTGTAATAAAAATGATAATTTAACTAATAATGATAAAGTAAAACTAATACTTTTAGCAAGGTTAATTGTAATGGTAAGTTTAATAATAATTATCGCTTCAATGAAAATTTTAATGATCATATAATTAATAATACTAACATTAATGTTAAATGGTACTTATAATACTAATATTAATGATAATGATACTTTTTTATTGTAATAACAATAATAATTATACATGTGATAATAGCGCTAATATTAATGTTAATAATAACAATAACACTAATACTGATAACAATAATAACTTAAATAATTTTACTCCTAATGATATTAATAATAATGATAATAATATTAGTGATATTATCAATTATATTACTAGTCTTAGTATATATGATAATAATTACTAATAATAACAATAACAATAACAATAATAATGATAATGGTAATAATAGTATTAATAATAATAATAATGGTGATGAAAACTACCTCATATTAATCGGATAAAAAAAATGGCTCAGCCGGGTCTCGAACCCAAGACCTCTCGAATAACGCTAACACCCTTCACCACCCCGCTGTTTATGTCTTTCAGAATTAAACCCAAATAAATTAAAGATAACCCGTATTTTATTTAAGTTCTTCTTCTTCCTTTCAAAACTGTAATCGAACTAAACCACCATGATTAATCAAAACACGAATACAGAATTGCTTTCAGGGATTTTAAACAAACAGAAATCAATTTGTGATGATTAAAATTAACAGAGAATCATAAAATTAATTCAAACAGAGGTAATTGCAGTTAAAATCACGAAGAACACCCATTTAATGATTTTGAAATCTAGATTGTTTCAGACTTCGATCTCAACATGAAATAGATTTAAAAACCTTTTTAGAAACTATCTGAATTCTTAATTGAACCTAAAACGTAATAGAATTATCGTATTTTACCAAGAACAGATTAGTTGACTTTTTGAACATTAACTTTGACTCAAGAATTAGAACACGATATGGAAAATTGGATTTAAGACATTGTAGATAGTTCGTAATAGAGATTATAAACTCAACTGTATTAATAAATTTTGAAATTGAATTCAAATTCCAGGTTTTTGATTTGAAACTGCACGAACAAGACATTTTCCTGGGTGTTCTTCAAGAATTTCTTTAGTTTGACTATTTTTGATTCTGTAAAAGATATCTGTAGTTGTTAAAGAATAATGTGGGTTCCTTTGTATACTTACACTGAATTGCATCATTTAATAATTCAATTTAGTCGACAGGAAGCATCATCAGGTACACAAAATAATAATAGGAAAAAAAAGATGAAGAGGATTGCTAACGGGTTTTGGATTTGTGCAAGTGATTGATTCCTGATGTCTGAAACTTTAGAAGACACAAACAAATTCTATTACTGTAAGAAAGCTACTTGAAACAGATTCAAATCAATTATCAGATTCCATAATTTGCAAATATTCGGTTTTATATTAAATAAATAGGATTATTAATAATATTAATTATATAAATATTACTAATACTAATAATTAGTAATAATATTAAAAATAAAAATTTGTTATTATTAATGATACAAAAAATAATAAATTTTATTATTTTTATAATAATATGGTAATTATAAAAGTAATGATAATAATAAGTCACATTAATAATAATTTTAGTGAAGTTTTTGATAATAATATTATTAATGTTAATTATAATAATAATACTAATTGTATTAGTAATAACATTTATATATATCAAAAATTTCATATATAATAATATTAATAACACTAGTTTTGATACTATTATTAAAAGTAATAACAATATTATAATAACTATTTTTATTATATAAGCATTACATATTATAGATTTATAACTTTACAATATATTATATAATATTGAATATTAAATACTATCTGATAATAATGAAGATATAACTAGTTACATGTTTCCTTATACATGTTTCCTTAACAATATTAATGATACTGATATTGATATTAGTAATAATAAAAGTATTAACTATAATATTATAACAATATGCTTGTAATTACATAGAGTGTAATAATATTACAATTTATTAATTATATCATAATTATTAATTACATATTGTAAGATATTATATTTGTATATTTCAAGTTTTTATATATTACAATATATATGATACTACATATGTATTGAATTTATGTATATTCATTTTAATAGTAACTTAATTATTCTATATATATTTTGCAATTGACTAAAGTGTATTTTGATTAATTCAAAGTATTATATGTACACTTATATTTATATTTATATATATTTGTACATACATATTATTTGAACATAATTGTTCGTGAATCGTCAGGAATAGTCAAAGGTCAAATGATATAAATGAAACAGTTCAAGCTTTTTAAGACTCAACCTAACAGACTTTTCTTATCGTGTCGAAATCAAATAAGATTCAAGTTTAAATTTGGTCGGAAATTCCCGGGTCATCACAGAGAGATTGTTGCTGGTGACCTCGATCACGGTTTCCATCCCACTTTCTTTTGTTATCCGATACCTTAGCATCGGTATTTGATGCGTTCTTATCCAGGATGATCTGATCCATTAGCTCATTTGCCATGGTGATAGCTTCATGAATTGTCTTTGGTTTGGATGCTGTAACATTGGCCTTGATGTTCTTTGGCAGACCAGCTTTGTACAATTCAATCTTTCGCTCTTCCGATGGTACCAATTCAGGACATAACAAGGCTAATTCCATAAATGCCTGTTATAGTTGGTAAGTTCTGTTCCGACAACTTTCGGATTTCATAGCTCGGTTTCCATCTTCCTGACCTCATTTCTTGGGCAGTATTCAGTGATTAGCATATTTTTCAACTCTTCCCAAGGAGTATCATATGCCCCATCGCCCCATACAGCTTTTACATAGTTTTTCCACCATGTAAGTGCACCATCCTGTAATGTGCATGAAGCATACTTTGTCCTATACCCTTCCGCACAACCACTAATTTTAAATACGGACTCCAGCTTTTCGAACCATCGGGTTAAACCGACTGGTCCTTCTGTTCCACTGAATGATGAAGGTTTGCAACCTTGAAATGCTTTATATGAGCATTCAACATGAGGGTTTGTGTTGTTTGTTGCTGCTCTTGCCGCTTCGACCCAAAGCATTCGGTCATTTACGCGTTGGTTGATAAGCTCCTCAATTTCTTGTTCCGTCATTCAATTTAATCGAGCCATGTTTCTTCAATAAACATATAAGATAATTAATCACATAGAATATTATAGATGTAGCAAGTAATTAATGGTACATCGTGGCATATTAATAATATGAACCAATTATTATAAAAGCATTTTCTTCTTATTATCATTTTATAATTGTAGCTCGGGTAGTACCTACCCGTTAAAGTTCATACTTAATAGCTAGTACACAAATTAACTACTACAATCATGATAATATTCTATCATGAAAAACTTAATGCATTAATACTTCACGCTTATTCTTTTGGTACAATATTTTACAATAATTCAATACCACTATTTACATAAAACATATGTAAGATGAAATATAGCACATGATATATTATTATATAAGGCGTGAAGTCGAATAGCTGCAAAAACATATTAGAAATGACGAGGATTCCTTGGGAATTCAAAGAAATCTGGGAAATCATAGAATTTTCGCTTCCTTACTGTCAGAGTGCGTATTTCAGCGGTAAGTCTAGGTTTTGGTTGGGGTTCAGTAGATGACATTTCTGTAGTATTGGTAAGACATGGTTGACTAGGCGTGGTAGTATCGGGAGCACTTGGTACAATAATTGTTTTATTAGTTTCTGCTTTTGGAATTTCTGGGTTGTGGATTATAGGTTCCTCTACTGGTTCATCTGGGAATTGTGATTCTTCCAAAAATGCATCTGACTCCAGGTCATCATCATCATCAGTTATATAGATGATTGATACACCTTCCTTCGGGTCATCGTCGTTATCAGATAAGTCGATGATTGGTACTTTTGCTGGAGATTCAACTTCGGAGTCGCTGAATGTGATAATGAGATTGGTGCTAGAAGTAGACATCTATCACACATTAACTACCACATTAGTAATATACCACATAATATTTACATGTTATAATATTTAATTTCCGACCAAAAATGATAAGTAATGGTTTTCAAAAACAAGTTCGGTCAAAGTCCAGACTCACTAATGCATCCTAACAAATACTGGTCAGACACTAATGCAATTTTTGGTTCGCTAAGACCTCTGCTCTGATGCCAACTAAAAGTCACTTGGGGACACCACACGTCCCACCCAGTGCCTTCCCAGCTAACCGCCTGGTGACCACTGAGTGTACCTCAGACACTGATTTTATGGCCCTACCTCTCGGCAAAACCAACCATATTCAGACCGCAAGGAGTAAGAGCCAATGCTTCATCACAGGTAACACTGTGAGAACCCCCTCTACGATTAAGCCGACGACACAGCTTAAACCAGCTCTGATACCAACTAAAACGACTCGTCCATATTACTATAAACGCGGTACGTTATTCATTGGTCCCATAGCGAGGTATTTGACCTCTATATGATACATTTTAGAAAATATTGCATTCGTTTCATAAAAAGACACACCCTTATTATACATAATGCATGTTTTTAAACAAGTGGGCGATTATTTAAGAAATAATCCCCATAATACATCGGTTTCCAAATACTACACACGTGACATAACAGTCGAATATAATACATGACAAAGGTTTTATTGAATGCAACACTTCATTTAAACAAAAGCATGAGACTCCATGCACAGCTTGCTCAGATAATGCAACAGCGGAAGACTTTCTTAAGGACCTGAGAATAAACATGCTTAAACAGTCAACACAAAGGTTGGTGAGATATATAAGTTTAAAGCTAGCATCGATATAAATATAGACCACAAGATTTCATAGTTATAAATATTTTAATAAAGATATTCTATAAGTTGTTGAGCGCTTCGGTAACCATACTTAACCATAAATGTAGCATATTCCATTTATTATGAAATCTCCCTACACTGTACTAAGTGTAGTAAAAATGAAGTACTATGCAACCGTTTACGATACTAGAGCGACTAGCCCGGTTAGGGTTGTCAAACCTGATAGATCTCTCAATAGGATTCGCGATCACATATTCTTACAATATGTAAATATTAGTTACCAAGCTATTAGGGAAGATATGCAATGTGGTACAACTCAACGTAGAATATATTTTAAGTACTTGCGTCCATTTCGTAAAACATAAAATGCATGTATTCTCATCCCAAAATATTTGTAGAGTTTAAAAATGGGACTATATACTCACGGTAGTAAAAGTATATTAATAATAAGTTTTCAGCTTATTAAAAATATGGCCGTCGTCCTTGGATTCATGAACCTATAACAATAATAATGATTCAGATAATAATACGACATGTGAATAAAATAAAACAAGTTCATAGAATACTTATATATTAGTTTTTAACATTTTTATGTTAGTAGTCCTAAATAGTCCGAAATGTCCAACAGTCCAATAATCGATATATATAATCTTAGAATTACCCCACAACGTATTGTATACGTATTGTCTTTGCATCAACCCAGAGACGTATTGTATACGTATTATCTTAGAATTTATCAAAACGTATTGTATACTTATTGTCTTAGGATTTATAAAAACGTATTGTATACTTATTGTCATGGAATGTACCAAGATTATTATATATATATATATATATACAATCTCGGAATTAACTAAGATTATAATATTTTGTTATACTAATGATAACATGTCCAAATATATATAGGAAAAGTTAGCTAGGATATGGTTAATATAGTTTTTACAATATAAATTTCATTCATACAACGTTAATTTTAGCAGATTTTGTTTTGATCGCTAAATATTCATTACAACTCCGTTTAAAGTGAATCAAATTGCTATGGTTTTATAATGAACTTTAGTATTTAGAACTAAACTGAAAAGGCAGTGGTTTATAGTCGGAGTTACAGGTTACAAGTCATATTTGAAAGAGGTAGTCATTTCCGTCGA